>NC_041372.1:11151663-11457507 GCF_900634415.1 Cottoperca gobio
CCTCTTTGAAGACGGAGAAGACCCCGAGCTTTCAAAGCCGGTCACCGTGAACCTGAAGGTGCAACAAAGAATACTTAATTTTCTAACATCGCAGTGTTGCAAGAGGAAAGCCTTCGTCGTTTTAAAAATAGAATTGAATAATCTTTTTTCTCTTTTTCTTATTTCAATGGGCATTTCCTGTGTGAACAGGAAGTTCTGCGGGGCATAGGGGAAGTGAAAGTGCTGGAGGAGCGTTCTCTCACAGGAACCTGGAATATCACCACGCTGCAGAGGTGGAATTGGAAGACTGCAGAAAACTTGGAAACAAGTGAGAAAGAGTTAGTTTTTTGGATATGTACATTTTATGAAATACTAGTTTGCTAATTCCTTGTCGTTTTTGTTTATCGCAGGCAACAATAGGGCACGGAGCGGCGGAGATGAAGCTTTCACTGTCACCATCTCGCCCAAAGAGATCAGGACCTTCTTCATTCACTTTGCCACCGGGAACTTTTAGGCTGAAGTGTCTTCTGTGAAGACAAAAACATGTGTTAGACATAATATGATGATGCTTTTAAGTGTGTGTGTGTGTGTGTGTGTGTGTGTGTGTGTGTGTGTGTGTGTGTGTGTGTGTGTGTGTGTGTGTGTGTGTGTGTGTGTGTGTTGATTCTTTTTGTCACGTGTGTTCAAATGCACCCTTGTGAAGCTTGTCTGATGTTGGGAGTCCACAGAATTAACTGTACAATGTTCACGGTAATGTTTTCTACTGAATAAATAATCCCTATTAAAACTGTTTACTGTGCAGAAATGTTTTATCTCCATGTATTGCGTTGCTTAGTATAACAATTGGAAGCAGGGGGAAATAGGTAGCCTATAGGTAGTATTTCCCAAAAATGTTAAACTTTTGCTTTAAACACAGAGGCCCGAGTATAGTAGTTACACATATGACTCTGGGGCCAAAAATAAAGACTTATATTAAGTCCAGTAAGTTGTAAAACAAACAAGATGTAACGTTTTTATGGCAATACTTCACCATTTGGTCAGTGGTATCATTGCTGTCATATTTAAGCGGTAGTTCTCCAACATGGCCGCTAGGGGCTTCACATCCCCATCACCAAACTAACTTCGTGCTGCGACAGTGAGCATCGAAGAGGCAACACCCGAAGTCTGTGTATGTGTGTGTGTGTGTATGTGTGTGTCACCGTAGCAGCTAACCTGGAAAATAAGTCGCTTTAAATAGCACAATGTAAGGTTTGTAGTATAACACGTCATGATCGCATGTGAAGCAGACGACGTTGTTTGCAATTTGGTACAAGATGAGCAGCGGCAGTGTGAGTTCTGTTTCCTTCATAATGTGCTTTTGTTTTGGATTTAGGATCGGAATCGAATTTGTTGCATGTAATGTCACGTTATTACATATGCATTGTGCCTATTGTGCATCGTTTAGTATATTGAGTGAAGTCTTTATTGATGGAGATGCAGGATGCGGTGAGGAGGAGGCGTTACATGTGTTGCTAGGATACTAGACTGGGAGGGGGCTGATGGGATGTTGGGTCAGAATGAAGTCAAATGAATCTTTAGTGCTAATTGTTTTGCCTGTGTGACTATTTAAATAGAAACGAGAAAGGGAGCAGAGGAGGAAGCTGCATCACTTTCTAAGTGACCTGGCTTTACTGGGATCATTGCAGGTCAGTGAATGCACCTGCAGACAGAACACACAGTTTACATGGTCAGGCTATGCCTTTGCAAGTAATCGTGTTTGTGTTGCAGGGCTTTAAATACTTCCAGCCTTGGCTAAGAGGGAAAGAGGAGTTGCTGCTGACAGTCGTTAATGAGGATCTGGTTAGTTTTTGCAGAAGACACACAGAACATCCATAGATAGATTACTGAACGGGCCTCTGGGCACACGCCCAGAGGCCAAAAGTGTCAGGAGCCCCAACTACTACAAGACAGCTGCAAAGAGACACTAAGAGACCACAGAGAGACTCACAACGACTATGAGAAGGGGCGAAACAACCACAAAGAGATACAAAACAACTACAAAGAGACACAAAACAACTACAAAAAAGGGGTAAAACAATCACGCACAACAACTAACTACAAAAAGACCAAAACAAAACAAAAAAAATTACAAGGAGACACAAAACAACTAAAAAGAGACAAAAAATAACCACAAAGAGACACAAAACAACTACAAAGAGACACAAAATAACCACAAAGAGACACAAAACAACTACAAAGAGACACAAAATAACCACAAAGAGACACAAAATAACCACAAAGAGACACAAAACAACTACAAAGAGACACAAAACAACTACAAAAAAGGGGTAAAACAATCACGCACAACAACTAACTACAAAAAGACCAAAACAATTACAAAGTGACAAAAAAAATTACAAGGAGACATAAAACAACTAAAAAGAGACACAAAATAACCACAAAGAGACACAAAACAACTACAAAGAGACACAAAATAACCACAAAGAGACACAAAATAACCACAAAGAGACACAAAATAACCACAAAGAGACACAAAATAACCACAAAGAGACACAAAATGACTGCAAAGAGTCACAAAACAACTACAAAGAAACACAACGGGACGACAAAGACACATAAAATGACCATAAAAAAGATAGAAAAGAACTTCAAAGAGACACGAAACTGCAACAAAAAAGGGTCAACACAATCACGGACAAAATCTAACTACTAAAAGACCAAAACAACCACAAAGAGACACACAGTGACCACACAGAGACTCAAAACAACAACAAAAAGAGGCTAAACAACCATGAAGTCTTTGAGTAGTGCTCCTATGTTGGAGAGGTGGTTGCAGCCTTCTGAATGTCTGTGCCCAGAGGCCCATTGTTTTAGAATCTGCCCATGAGTACATCTCAACCCCTACTGACTTGCACAGACTTCATATTTCCTCATTTATTTATCATCATCATCATCATCATCATCAGTGACGACCCTGTTCCCCCTCCACCTGTCCTGTCCTGCAGGGTTGGCGTTCCCCAGGTTTTGTGGTCTCCAGAGCCTCCTCCCACTCCTCCACCAGCAGCTGTAACAGCAGCGATGTCTCCCCCAGCAGCAGCTCCCCGAGCCTGGACAGCCGGAGCAGCTCTCCCCTGCCCGGGGAGCCTGCGAGCCCACGAGACCCCCCGTCGCACACACCCACCAGGACGCAGCCACAGATTGTCAGGTGATTGATGCCACATCTGGAAATAGAAACATGCACATGGTGTTATTGGATGTATTCAAATCTTCATTGCCATCCATCGGTGCGTCACTTCCTGTTAGTTCTGAATAAAGCCCTTCATTCATTGGTCGGCCTCTCTCTGTGTTCTCAGCGACCCCAGCCGTGAGGAGCATCTCCTCCCAGCCTCTCCCAGTGAAAGAGAGATAGCCGTGCCCGTGAGTGCTTCGCCCAGTCTTTTTCTTTTCCTCCCACTAACTTGCTCGCTCAAGTATGACAACTTCGACTTTGTCCCTCAACAGGAGGTGAACTGCACTCTGTTTTTACTGGCCGGCTACGTCAAGTACGGACGCCCCTACGCCTGGATACGCTCCAATCACGAGCGCCTGGTCAACATCGGAGGCACCGATTCGATGGTCAAAGACACGCCCATGAAACTCAAGTCCATCGCAGACTGGCAGACGCGAGGTATGGAAACAATGTGAGGAATCCAAACATGAGAGGGAGCTATTGTTTCACTGCACAGATTCAATAATTACAACATTTTCCATGAGCTCAATCAGATGCAGATGTCTTTAGTTTAACCTTAAGACTAACGTTTGGTGTGGATTAGGTCTGTGGAAAAAAGCTCTCGGTGCTTTAGATAGAAAGATTTCGACGTTTAAATTAAATAAATGATCTGCGCTCGTGTTTTTCCGTTGTTATTTTTCCAGGTATTCGCGTGTGGGACGTCATCAGTGAGCTGGTGTGCCTGTGCACCGTTCCCTCTCCCTCCAACCCCTTCGCCCTGGACATGCGTTACATCAAAAGCCTTCCCCTCCCCGACCGCTTCCTCGTCACAGGCGCGCTGCTCAACTTCCTGGAGATGTACGTGATTTACGGAAACCGGGACGAGTTGCACTATGACAAAGGTAAGTCTATACTTCATTTGATTTTAATACACCATTATTATAATGACTGAAGCCAGCAGGTGATGCTGTTTAGCTACATTACCAAAGGAAATCAAGACTTTCTACACACTTGAGTTTAAAAGGTATCAGTGAATGCTTTTTGATGTTAGTTTTCTCCTTACAGTGGTCGAGGAGGTGAAGCCTTTGAGGCGTCTCCACGTCCAGTTCCTGCTGGAGTTACAGCGACACAGGGAGAGCGCCGGATCGGCCGGTAGTCCCACAGTGCGGGACTCTTCTGGAGAGTGACCGCTATAGTTCTTATACGAGATATCATTGGTGCACTTTTACCGACTTCTTGTTGAGAGACAGCAAGTAGGTTTGAATGTGTGAAATCTCATCAGGACTGTATTTCGGTCTTTTTCTTTGTGTCGTGGTGCGTTTGGTCTGATGACGTCTCTCTCTTGTGTTACGTACACACACACACACTGTACAAACCTATTTCTTTCAAGGCTACACAGTCCAGTTGTTGCTGTATCTGTACTACAGTTGGAAGGTAGTCACATGTATTTTAAAAAATGTGAAAACACAGGAGAAATAACCCTGGGAATTGTGTCACATGACTGAGATTAAACATCCCAGGACCTCTGAATGTCTTACCCTGCCACACACACACACACACACACACACACACACTTAAAAGTTGAAAATAGAATGATTTATCAGGGTCAAAGCTGCAGAAGTTAAAGCTGGTTAAACATTTGTCTCCTTGAAAGTTACAGCAGCATGACAACAAACACATATTTGGACAAACGAAATGTTGTATAAAAAGATTTAATATTTCATAAAATATGTACATAAAAACAGTACGCCTTAAAGCAGGCGATTAAACCCCCTTTTTTTTGAGATTGTAGTTGCGCCGTTTGTAACTGAAAAGATACATCACAAGTACAAAATATTAAAATAATTGATAAAAATCCTCGTGGCACATCAGTCAAAAACACCTCAATTAAAAAAAAAAATGCGCTAGCTTAGTTTTGGTCAGAAAACACAAAATGATGGTCGTCTCGGGGGGTACCATCTCATTTGTAAACCATAAATCGCCATCACGAGAGCACGTTATGCAATACGGCACATATCGATGCCTATAACCGCTCACTTTTACCCGCGGAGTTAGGGCACCTTTAAAGGCTTTGGTAATGGAGGGGCTCTTCTTTAAAAGCACATCGTAGCATCTGCTGCTCAATATGCAATGTCATGGCTGCACATTTCTCAAATTTGCCCGCCCATTTGGAAAGCAGGTGCATTCCACACTGAGGCTCCACATGAGAACACAGCGTTCCCAGTGTCCGGACACAAACAAACCCGCGAGTCATGGCTGAGTGTGCTTTTCTCCACGTAAATGCAAATGCTTCAGCGCAGTGGACCGTTAGGATTCTGTTTATAATGCAGTTACTGCTGCTACATAAATGGAATAAAAAGAATGAAAGTGCTCAGAAACGGCATATTGTGCATTGCAGACGAATCAATTTTACGTTTGTCTGACACGCCTGCATTTTTCCTGCATCTATATCATATCTTGGCCGAAACCGCTCACAATGTAGATTAAAAAAAAGGGAGGTTTTGTTCATCACATTCACAAATAAAAGCAGAGCAACATACTAGTGCCACATGGTTAAAAGAAACAATTAAATAAAATCATGACTTGGCACAAATGTCAGTTAAATAAAATAAAAAAAAATCAGCCTTCAAAAAGAAAGCTCGTCGTCTTTCCACAGTTTTTGGTCGTCATCTGTGGAGCATGTGGCCGCTACGTTTAATCGTCCGATTCCAACAGAACTCTTTTGGCGGCTTAAGCATCAAGTAGACTCCTTAAAAAAAAACAAGCCAACCAAAACCAGAGCCACGGAAATGTTCCAGTCTGCTCCCTAAATGGCTGCACAAGTCCTCACGTAGGTGTTGACGGGTGAACAAAGGCCGCCGTCAACAGCACTTTCTGCTACATTGGACGCCACTGTTGCAAAAGACTTTGCTGCGTCGAAAAGCTTCAAGTCCATACGCTGATTATGGCGACATCCTGTCACAAGCAGAGTCCTCATTCATCCAAATATGGACATCCCTTTTATCCTCCCTTCTGTCGTGTAATCCCTCCCATTAGTGCTGTCGGCCTTGAGGTTGTCATCAGGTTAATGTGGTCCCGTGTTCGAAAGGGTTAAAAAGCGTTGGGGGGGGGGGTTCAGTTCCAGCTGTCAGAGGCAGATCCTCTTCTCGTGATGGCTCTGAGGGGGCTGCGAGACACAGAGCCCCTCTTCTTCCAGCGAACTGAAAAGAGAAAAAGACACAATCGGTGATGAGTGGCGTTCGCTCGGCAGCTGCAGATGAGAAAGTGAAAACTGGCGTTTAAATGTTTCATTACGAACATCCGACAGGCCCCGAGAGTGTGACAACCTTGAATCTAAAACGTGTCCTCGTGCGGTTTGTTTCATTACGTTTCACTAAATGTGCTCGCTGCAGTGGGAATCTTATCTTTCTAACTTGAGAGCAAGAGGAGAGAATGATGAGGGTTTAAAATGACTTTTGGTTTAGAACTATTCTGCCGTAGAAAGCAAAAACGCACTAACTACACGATCGATCAGAATTGAAAAGAAAAGACAGAAATTAAAACTTGTTTTGCCTTTTTTTTTATTTGAGGATGGAATAACGACATGTAAAACTTGCAAGAAGTAGAAAACCGAGGCCAGCTGGGAAGATTCAGCCTAAGATAAAGAGTGTTTACTCGAAATGAAAAAGCATCTTCAGTGAAAACATCTTAGGAATCGAGTTTATTATACATTACATTACATTACAGGTCATTCACCAGACAGTGAACTAAGTACAGGGGCAGTCCCCCCGGAGCAGCTCAGGGTTAAGCACCTTGCTCAGGGGCACCACAGAAGTAACACTAGATTAACTGTAAGTGGCTAAAAGCAGAGTAACAACAACTGGGAAGCTGAACAAATGTGTTTAGGTCTCACCTTTTCCCAGACTGGCAGGCAGCGTGGCGCTCTTTGTGTTGGCGGGAGAGTTGGGCGACTCTTCCACGCATTTCCCCTTCACCTCTCCTGGCTGCAGGGTGGCCGAGCCTTCCTGCTGCCAGTCGCTCAGCGCCCGCTGGAAAGAATGTGCCAGACACGCCGTCATGTCTCGCGCCCGCTCCGCCCGGCTGCACCAGAACACTCGACACTGCAGCTGCTGCCCCTGATGTTTGCAGATGTACAGGAAGACATTGGGCCGGTTGGCATCCGCGGCACAGTACGCAATGTCCTGCAGGTACGTCTTAGTGAGCTGCCGACCTGTACTCAGTTCCTTGACCTCGACGTATCTCGGGCGCACCACCAGGGCGTGATCTTTTCTCAGTTTCTTCCCGTTAGCAATACCTTCCAGCAAGTGGCTAATAGCGTCCTGGGCCTGCTCTCGATCCAGAGAGAAGATCTTCATCGTGCCCAGATAGTGGACCTTAAAGAGAGGGTCACCGTGGGATAAAGACTCTGTGCGGTCGCGGCGAAAGCGGCGACGTAGCGCAGCAGGAGAGTTCTTAAGAGTCTGCATGAGCTGAAACGTGCCGAGGGACATGGTACGCTTCAGGTTGGGCGTGGAGGAAATTTTAGCTGAGGTGTATCTGCCGGTGGTCAGCTGGTCCTCTTCAGAGCCTCTCCCACTCTTCCACCTTTCTTCGATGAATGGAGCGATGTTGCATCCACTGCTTTTATCTGAAATGGAGGCAAACAAAGACGGGGACATTAGCAGATGAATCATTTAGTGAGACAGATGAGTACATTGTGGAAATAGATTGTTTTGACATTGAGGGTCCTCTTCTATATAAAGCTACTTTTCATTTGTTACAGTTTTTGTGCAATCTCATGCTTTCAATGCCTTGACGTGGGATAAAAAAAAAAAACACGCGCCAGTCAGCACAACTTGTACCGCAGCATGGAAACACAAAAGGCCACCAAACAGGATCAGTTACGAAGCTGACGCGGTTGAGGAATATTCATTCACCAGAGACACCGGCCATTAAATATTTACAGCAGTGAAGAGACACACGGACAAACTGCAGACATGCCAAAATAAATTGAAGGTTACGGTTAACGCACAAAAGTGACACACAGGTAAATCACAGTGTTTACACTCCACCCTGTGCCAAGCATTACAAGCACTCATATCACCGTGTTATTAGTTACTGGAGGACTTGAAGGAGTCTTTGACCTTGCCAACTCGAGTCTTATGCAACGTTCACATCTGGCCTCCCATTGTCTCCCATCCTTCAAACCTACAGAACTGCCTGTTCTCCATTGTGTCAAAACTTTATTTTTTCCCCCCTTTCTCTTTTCTCAGCCATTCTTTCAACATCCTAGCTCCTCAGAAGTGACTTGCAGAGAGAACCACCGACTGTTCCAAGGTGGCGGCCATTGTTTGTCGACCCCCTGTGCAGGAAACAGCTTTGCATTCTCCGTCCCCCCCCCCACCTAAATATTTCTCCTATAAACAATGGCATGCTTTTGTGAGTGTGTCATATCACAAAAAAGATGTAAGTTGACCCCGGGCTTGCAGACACACAGCTACACGTGTGGGTTACAAACATGTACACAACTTTCACTTGGAAATACACACATGTAGCAAGCTATTTTTGCATTAACCACACCATTGGTTTTCCCTGCGCTCAATAATCAGACAAATACAAATCTAAATTTACAGGTAAAGGGTCAAGCGCATTAAAAAAAAAAAGACTATACTTCAATTGAACTTGTGCAAAGAGTTGTCACATCCAAACAGAACATGTTTGCTAATATTTACCTTAAAACACTTATTCTGTAGCCAAAAATCATATGGAGAGATTTGTGGCACAAATTGTATTATAGCTATAGGTTGCATACATACAAATACAGTACAGACACATGTCAACTAAGAGGTTATATTAAAGATCCATTCTTAATTTCATATTGCACCACTACACAAGGTAGAACGTATTTAGAATTTGGTTCACCTAATCTGAAAAGCAATTGATGGAGCAATGGCAAACTATTTTTTAAAACTTTTTCTTCAAGTCATGTTCTTCTTCTTTCTATGCCGAATTAACCACCAAAGTCTACGGATTACTTAAACCTATAAACAGATAAACTGTGCTGATTATTCTCAGATATAAAGCGAGATTACTTTAAATTGACAGATCTATGAATGTGGTTCGACGGCGCCCCGGAGCGTCCCGTCAAACAAGTGGCAAACTGTCAAAAACCTTACACTTCTCAGTGAATACTACCAATAGGCATTGACACAAAAAATAATTTAACTAATTTAAACTTTTGAAAAATGTGTCTTACCTGGCCACAGTTTCATGCAAACGATGTCCTCGTGCGACTCAGGTGAACCGCAGAGTTCCGTGATGTTTTTTAAACGCACAGGACAGGTGGAAGTCTGCTATCCTGCACGTTCACACAAAACCCCCTTTTGAATTTCAATTAAATGTATTGATTAAAAGGTTTTTTTCCCATCAGCTCAGTGTTCCTCTGGCGCAAAGACACGACAGTGAGACATTTGCAGACGGAGACAGTTTATGTGCAGACTGAATCATGCTCTCCTTTCTCTGCTCGCCGACGTGTGTGAGTGAATCAGAGCGCTCGCGGGACAACCTTTTAAAAACAGCGTAGGCGCGAGCTCGTCACATACGTGCACGAGCACTTGTTGTAGGAGGGAGGCCTGAGTGGGAAAGTAGGTATGATTTACAATAGAAGAGGGATTTACAGTACACGGCAGGATGGATAACAATTGACTATTGACAATTCGTTTTGGTTTTTTTACTGGCATTGGTGTTTAAAAGGAAGATTTATAGCATGTGCATATTTACATACCCCCTTATCATAGTTGTTCCAGTGTACCCTATGTCACCTGAAGCATGTTAACACATCAAGTACTTTCACACTGTGTAACAGTATTAAATAATGTAGGCTAAATGCTGTATCATTGAAGCAAATAGAAGTGAAATATTCAAGGCTTTTATGGTTCCTTAAAATGGGAATTGATTTCTTGTGCAACGTTTGATACACATTCCCTGATATAATAATATTTGACAGCACATTGGGTCTCAAATCACGGTCTTATATTCTATAAAATATAATGCTCATCTAACATACTGTACACAGATAGTAAGAGTAAGATGATTAATCCAACAAGAAGGTTTTAATTGAGAGTAGAGCTATAAATAGATATTTTTTATTATCAATTAATATTTTTTTAAATAAAAGATTCCTGAATCTGACATCTTCAAATGTCTTGTCTTGTTTTTTTAAAAGCCTTTTTATTTTTGCTATAACATTTTCAAATATAGACATTTTATGACAATATATTAGTCGTCATCATTTGACGAGGCCATGGCTCTACCAACGGAAAGTTTCACATTACTTACAACCAGTACAAAACAAGGCTGAGGAAACATCTGAAACCCACTACCTTTCATTACCTTTCATTACCTTCACATTGCGTCACAGCCCGTCTCTAATGGGGATCACTGGCCTCGCTGGTTCAGATCTGCTTTAAGTGTTTATTTTGGGGGCATTTTGAACAGTGGCAGAGGAAAACCTTAAACGGTTCCATGTGTGTAAGCGTCTGTATGAGTGTGTGTGGCTGGGTGTGCCTGATGTGTGGACACAGTAGGGCCCCTGTTTCTTCTGGGTTTGGCCCAATAACAGTTAAGTTCTGAACGTCACTCTCGCCTCAGTGCCTAGCAGGACACACTGTAACTATTCTTGGGGCACCGGTGACATAATGGACCATCTCAGACAGGCACCCACCCTCCTTACGTATCTCGCAAACGGGCAGCAAGGACAGAGTCAGCATCCAAACTGTGTTATAGGCAAGCGTGCAGCTGTTGAGAAGTACAAGTTTCCCTTATTCAGTGAAATATCAAAAACTGAAGAAGAAGAATTTGCAGTTAAATAAACCGTTGAAGCACAAAGTCTTTATTTAGGCTCCATAATTAGCCCCAAGACATTCTTATCAGGGGGTGTGGGCTCTATTACAGACACACCCAATTGTTCAGAAACAAATTGGCAGCCATTAATACAAATGTGTTGACTGGTACTTGTGACTGAAACCAACCAAGTATCCAATCCTCTCAGGTTAGAACAAGTCCTCGTGAGAAACAAAGACTACGGCAAGAGCAGAATGGAAGGTTGAAAGCAACGCCTCATGACAAGAAACGGCTCGAGCCCTTAAGACCAAGCACTGTTTCACTTTGAACAGTCGCTATCATATTCACAGGGGTTGCAAAATCAGTTCTGTCATAGCGCCTTGGGAAGTTAAACGGGGATATAACACTTCTATTGTTGGACGCAGGGCAAATAAATTTAGGAAGTGAATTGAAAGCTCCCGCCCATCCGTTGCAGAAATGTTTTATGCCCAGTTCCCTTTTTCTAAACTGCTGTAAATTCAAATATAATTGGCATTTACTGATGTACAGTGAAGACAGCGTTCAAGTTCTACTGAAGCAACACACACACACACACACACACAGTTCTAACAGAGCGTCTACCTGTAAGGGGAAGTTGGATGAGGCACAGTAGATTTACGAGTCACTCCCCACTGTTCTCAAAGAAGTGCTACAATAGAGAACACGATAGGAGGACTTGACAAGTGTCCAGTATGATACGTGTGTTAAAGGTTATCCAAGTCAAGTCAAGTCAAGACGTAACTGGTGAGTCTGAATCCTCGAGGTCGTTTGTATGCTTTGTGTGTTTGACCCACTCAAAAACACAATAGCTGCTCTTACAGTGAAAGTGACCAGTCGATTTCAATCATGTAAATCAGGGTTTTCACCCCCTCCCTGGTGACACCTTCCTGAATAAGTACAACAGGCGTTCGGTTTCATAGACGGAAATGGCTCCATTACTCAGATAAGTCGTGGGTGGGGGGGTTCATTGTATTGGTTGGCTTCATAGTCGGGTTTTCCTGTTATTCGCCTTAATTCAAAAGAATTGAATCTGAGATCATTTCTTAAGAAGGGGAAATAAAAAAGCTGCGTGGTTTTACTCAATAACTTTGAATTCTGAATTTCTGTAGTCCGAGAGGTTCCACACCTTTATTGCCACTTAAAAACCCACTTAATCTCACACACACACACACACACACACACACGCACACACGCATCCTCCTTCGAGCTTTGATGTCTGGTTACAGTAAAGCTTTAAAAAGGAGAGGCGATTTCCTCAGGATGCTGCTTCGCTGTGTTTGAAGTTTAGATATGCTACGTGCATTTCACAAGCTGCTGGTTGTGTGGAAATACAGGAATGTGCGGATCTGATGTACAGCTCTTTTTGTTTGTTTACCGTTTGGGGTCTGTGAACATAAGAGGGTGTGTGTGTGTGTGTGTGTGTGTGTGTGTGTGTGTGTGTGTGTGTGTTGGCTAGGTAAACGCCTCAGAGGCAACAGGTGATTAAAGATGCATCATTATCCCAGAGATCTGAGCATGGACATTAAAATATCATCAAACAACATTTCCAATTAATTAAATGCAATCATTTCTAGCTAGTTAGCTAGTTAGCTAGTTAGCTAGTCCGCTAAACTAAGAAGGTTAGCATGCTAAACATCAGCATATTAATAGCATTGTTGTAGGGATTATGCTAACAGTAGCATTTAGCTAAACGCACAGCTGTGCCTGTGGCTTTAAACTCTCCTTTCTATTTCTATTGAGCCTTTCAGAGTAGTTATTGCTTGGGAACTGCCTGTCTCCAATTTAACCTCCTGCCAGCTACTGATATCAGCAACAACAAACAAAGTGGAACCGCATTTAGATGTTTCAAAGTTTTAAAAAAGGTCTATATCAGGAAGTGCTAATCTGTGTGCTAACCTGAGTGCAAATATGCAAGACAGTTTAACACTTGCACAGTAGCCCTAAGGCTCGCAGGAGTATTATTACGCTTTAAAAACTATTCAAAAAGTTATGTTTACAGTAGCAACAGGTTTACACGTAAATCGGTGTTGTCTGTAAACGTCCGTTTTCACCTGCCCTTAAGGCTAACAGTGGACAGGGAATGTATGTTTTGCAATGCACAGACCTGGGATCAAAATGGGAAGCTGCAGGTGTTGTCAGGGGAATAGAAATATGAGGTCTGTAAATAAAACTTTTTTTGTTTTGAGTTGTGAGTGAAAGAGGGTCATTTATCCCAGATTGATAACACAGATGGGATGTTTGCCAGTAGTTTACAGAAAGTGAAGTGCCCCTCTGCCAGAAACATTTAACTGGAATGACATGGAGCTGCGCACACAATAAGATACTTTTTTCCCCCCTTATCTGAAAGCTATTCAATCTTTACGGAAAACGTACCTGCAGTGTTATTGTTTAATTTTTCTACTGCACCTCCCACTCGGCCAAAGTCCCATGATGAGTAGCCAAGTGACCTGACCTGCACAGCAATCACATGACTCCGAGTGTCTGAGGGAAGTTATGAGAGGTAGGCTGACACAGAAACACACAGAAAACAAAAAGCAGCATCTGCCAGCCTGACTATGGGCTGCAGATGTCCTAATAAGGCAAGTTAATGGGCCCATGTGGAGCAGAGGGAATGACACCGCGTCTGCTTTTTTCCTCCTCTAGTTATCTTCACATGAGGGTTGCGTCAGACTGCTGATGAGCTAATTTCCTTTCAGGCTGAGCTAACTGGTCGGGGTTTAAGTGTAATAACATGAGCAGGCCAGACAGGAGGAAGGGTTTGTCTCGGGGAATTCCCTAAAATCATAATGATTCTTGAAGCCATTTTACAGGAAGGGACACCAAAGAGAGACCAAACCGAATATGTAAGATCCCAGAATAAAAACAAAAATGTGATTTAATGTTTTTGTTCGTTTATTCATGGAAACTGAAGGAGGAAGATGTCACCAGAGATTCCTAAACAGGAAGAGGAAGAGGCTTCCTGTCTAGCCCTTAAGGAGATGACATATGTGACTGTACTGAATCCCTAAAGCTACGAGAACAACTTTCTCAAACAGAGAAACAATAGCTTGACAAAATCACAAGTAGCAAGGTCAGAGTTATGAATTTGAACTAAGTACTTAAGCATTTTACAGGCGTGTTTTAATAGGTTTTCTAATGCCAAGACAATTAAGTCATTGGATTGTTTTAATGACGCTAACAGAACTTGGCTGTGAAGCTTTTTCCAAATGTTCCCTTTAAAGTTGGCACACAGACTGCCATCTTTTTTTATTCACTCAGAGGTGTCAGTGGTGCTACATTTGCCTTTTTCAGTGCGTGCACAAGTCTGCATCATAGACGTAATACTGTGTAAGACAACACATTTGTTTTTAATCATAAGAAGTTAAAACATTTTCTCAATTCATAAAAAGAAAACACTTACTCCTTTATGCTAAGCTAAGCTAAGCTAAGCTAAGCGGCTGTTGGCTGTATCTCACTCTCATGAGGTCATCATTAATCCTGGGGGGGTCATCGGGTGTTCAACATCAGACACCCTTGCTCAGGGGACTCGTGGATTTTGTCACAGTAACACAGTAAACCTCTGAATTGCATACCAACCATCATTTTCTCAGGGTTTTTGTAGCATTTGTCAGAAGTGCGTAGCCCAGTGAGAGAGGCCCCACTCTCTCTTACTCACAATCCACTGACTAATATCGTCTACAATGTTTCTGACTGCCTGTGAGTCTTTATGTGCGTCTGTAAAAACTGTCAGGGGTGACTGAAGCACGTCATCAGCAGCTCTAAGGAGGCTGGCTGATGAAAACGGTGGCCAAGCTCGGGTTGCTCTGCTTGCGTCCGTATGAAAGGAGCAGTTAGTCAGTCTTAAAGAGACACGCCGTCCTTCTGGAGTTATTAATAGCAACACAGACAGCCTTTTTTTTCCAGGAGAAAGCTGGTCTAGTGAGCATTTGAAGCCAGCCCAGCAAAATCCCCCCTTTCCCTGTTCATTTCCTCCCCACCCCAACACTCTGCAGAATGCCATGTACTGTGACAAATCTCTCATAAAACTTATTTTTAGACCCATGCACACCACAGTTTTCTATTTATACTGTGATGTATGTATAGAAATAACACATAAACAACCAAAAGGCAGCTGAGATCGAGAAGTTACAAGCATGTTATTTTGTAATTCTAAACATTAAACATCAACTCGGAGATATTTGACTGCTAAATCTTTCATCAATTATTTGTTGAGACCTAACATGGCTCAACTAGCTGTCTGGTTTCACTGACAATCATTACACTACTCTTTAACCAAAGGATCGCACAGAGAACATTAATGATGCTCAGAGGAGCTTGCAGGAGCAGTTAACTTCACCCTTAGGCTGTGTGTGCGGCACTGAAGTTTACTGACATGCCTGCCGAAGCTCATCATTTAGCAGCTGGTGTCGCAGAATGAGGTCATTAATGAGGTATTTTAATAGGACTGCTTCTCTTTTTTAGGATCTCAATCTCAATTTGGCTGCTTGAGTCAGAGAACTTCATCAGAGAGGCTTCCACAAGGAGAGATTCTCAGTTCCTCAAACTTAGCGCTCTGGATGTCGGGGACTTGCCATTATGTCGGTGTAAATTCATGAGATCATTCTTATTTCTGCCGCCAAAGTTCACAGTTTGATGACATGTCCACACTGTGCCTCATCGTGGGCCGTGTTAACCTCTCCAGTAGTGACACCTTCTGTTTTTCATTAGATTTTCATAATAGGAGCGTGATGAATCAGCCCTCCACACACACGCAATGACCCCGCAGAGAGGACGACAGTATGTAGCAGCTTCATTATGAATAAAAACAATCTTCAGCTTGTGTTTAGAAATAATAACTCAAACTGGTCAGCTCTGTAGCAGCTCCACTCAAGAGTTAGGATCTTCTCCAGTGATATACAATAGTTGTATTTTGTATGCACAGAAAGTGCAATGATCATTATAAAATTAGGCTACTGAGAAACATTTAAGCTCAAGCAATAGAGAAGGTGAACTACTGCTACTGATCCCAAAGACATGCATACATTTATCAGTGACATAAGAGCAAACACCTTGCTAGGCCCCCCTAGAGGCGAAAATGTTTATTGCACCGCACACAACTGAAGCGTTGGATGGAGCAGAAGGAGAGATTACTGAGGAAAAGCCATGTGGGGTGGGGGGATCATCTAAACCAAAGGGGTTTATTCTCTTAAGTATGAATGTTCTCAGCCAACTTCATGGCAATTTGGTAAATTATGACTTATCCATGTGCAAAGTTTGACTTGAAAGTGGCACCACACATAAGGTCAATTAAAAATATTCCTCCCCAGATGTTGAAAAAGCCTAATGACTGACTAACAGCGCCACCCATAGGCCCCAGAGCAAGCCTCCCAAACAAAACTATCTTTACGTGAATGATTATCAGGCAGTTTGCAAATCAGTGGATTTAAAATATAATTACTGTTTTTATAATTACAGCAATTTATAATATAAAAAGTACCACTTTATAAATAAAAGCATCCCGTGTAGAGGATTAATACATTGTAACTAAGCTGGTTAAACAATAATTAACCTATGCTTTAGTAATAACACTTTAATAGATACAGTTAAAACCTTTTTTTGGGTTGCCAGGTTGTAAAAAGAAATCCCTCTTTATGGTCTCCTTCAGTCCCTTAAATAAACTAGACATAATACAAACATGGGAGAGGTACTATTCCAGCATACAGGCAGGTTTCTACATTTACAAATGCATAGAGAGTGTTGGTAATGTGGGGCCAGTAGGACCCCCTAGAGGAATCACCTGGCCCCTGCAGGAGGAAGAGATTCACTAACCAGAAAGACGATCATAACCCTGTCTATAAAGCGACAGTAAATTAGTTGTTAACCAGAACTACATTACAGTATACAAACTCTTTCTATAGCATGTTTTATAATCCTTTAATGTGCATAGTAGTCGATATCCTGGCCCGTAATCGCCTACTTCCTGGGGGAGGGCGCTCTCAGCTCAGTGCTCAACCTGTTCTCGGGGAGAGGATCTGTGTTGGTTGAAAGCTGCGGACTCGTCCACTCGTCATTTTTCACGTTACATCCGTCCGGATCCACAGTAACCAACCGGAGAACCGAAACACACTGTGAGCATCACATCATCAGACCCACGGACACAACATGGACTTCTCTATCCGTGCAGCCAACGTGGAGGACTGCAAGGACATCGCGCGGATGATCGTGGTGAGCCGACACGTGCGGCGCATCTGTCTATGACTGTAGACACTTACAATAACGCGGTGCAGCTGTTATTAGATATCCAGATGTGTATGCAGCCATTTGTTTTGGTGCTAATTGAATTACATGTTTAAGGTTAACGAAATGGGATTTCTTTTCTTCATGAAATAATAATAATAATAATAATAATAATAATAATAATAATAATAATAATAATAATAATAATAATGGTTATTTGTTTTATTTGTTCACAGGAGTTGGCTGAATATGAGAAAGTCGCAGACCACGTGAAAGTCACACAGAGAGGTACTGTATTAACATAATCTGTTTAAAATAAAAATGTATAATTCTCTGCTTTGCCCCTGTGATGAAATGTTTATGACCTTCATTAATAAACAAGATGAAATCCAGTTGACGTCAGACAATATCCCAGTAGAGAGAGACGGTTCCTGATTGACCTTGGATAAAGTGCAATCTCACCAAGGTCCATTTAGTGGCAGTATAAAGAGCGATAAAGTCTAAATACAAGACTTTAACCCTGCTGTTCATGTCCAAAAGTCAACCGTTGCCTTATAGTATTTACATTGAGAACTTCACTTATGTAAGTAACTTAATTTAAGTAACAAATATACTTGTATTCAGAACATTAACCAAATGTTTTTATGCGCAGACTTGGAGCAGGACGGCTTCTCCAAGAACCCGTTCTTCCATGGGATCGTCGCTGAAGTGCCGGAACAGCACAAAACCAAAGATGGTGAGAGGGGGGGAACCATCAATAACACTTGTTTACGTCACTACTTCATAGTACAGGCCTCTGTTACAGAAAGTCATAACCCCCCTCAACTTATGTTTTGTTTGCAAAGACAACATTGACATATTTGTCTGTGGGTTGTTAAAGAAATGGCCATACATGTAGTAACTTAATCAATTATTACTATAAGAATATTGATTAGAGCTGCTTTGTATCTGGCATTTAATTGCAATAGCTTCAATAGCAGCAGAAAGTCTGAGTCGTAAAGCACAGGTGTAACAAATAACGTTAACGAGGGCCCCGGCACTGGAACAGAGACATCGTTAAAGTTATTAATCACACCTGTGCTTGACAAGTAAAAATATCAATTATCTTTACAATACCGATAAACTACACTTTAGACTCATACTTGATAAGGTCATGAATTGTGCAACACGTGCTTTAAAGCAGCTGCATTCAACACTAGTTCCCATCCAGTTGCCAGGTTCATCTATCTATATTTATTAGCTCCGTTACCTAATGTGGCGATGCACTGCAGATGTGGCCTCTTTCCTTACACACCGCTTATATAACAAGGCTAACACGCTGCTTTTCCTCAGACTACAGTCATGAGAACATTAACATACGCTCTGCTGCCCAGCTGGGCCCTTTTCTTCCATGACAGCCCTTTTTCCACACGATCTCCACTGTCCACTAGTCCTAGGTATCTGACTCCTTACTGAGGAGTGGCCGTCTGTGTATGTGCGTTTGAGATACTACGCCCATGACTCTGATAATCGAGCGCATTCCTAGCCAAACAGCTTCTCCGCAAACGTATAATTGTATAGCAGGGGATTAGCTTGTGGCTGCCATAGCACGCTACCAACACTGGACAAGTTATAGCAACACGAACAACAAGAATGTTCTGCATTGTTGGACAAAACAATCCATTGTCGAATCTCTCTTTTTCTTTAAGGCCATACGAAGATCGGATATGCACTTTACTTCTACTCCTACAGCTCATGGTCAGGCAGAGCCATTTATATGGAGGACTTGTACGTGATGCCCGAGTTCAGAGGTACAGTGCTTTATGTCATTATTGTTATGGAGTAAAGATCATTTGTGAAAATGGCCTGGAGAAAGTAAACCACGACATGTTTGTGTCTTTCAGGGAAGAGCATTGGTAAAGCACTTATGAGCAAGGTAGCTCAGGTGAGTAAAACCTGAATCCATAATTTGGCTGTGACCGTAAAGACATGGAAATGTACTCTAGACATTGAGTCTTGGGCCCTTTGCTTTTGTACAAAGATGGTTTTGCAGATTAACGCATAACATATACTCATGTCTGCCTTCCTGCTCCCGTAGCTGGGCCTGGCTGCCGGCTGCAACCAGCTCAACTTCACCGTCCTGGACTGGAACAAACCATCTCTGGACTTTTACCTCAGCCAGGGCAGCTTCGACATCACGGCTGACATGGGCTACCACTGTATGCGCTGCGAGGGTGAGGCGCTGGAGCACCTGGCCCAACCCTAACCCCAACACGGGGCTAATGACGGCATGACCTTTGCAACCTTTAGGTCACACAGTGCAGGGATAGAGCACCACTCAGTGACCCTGTTCCAAAACTTGACAATGACAATCATTAAGCTGATTTCTCAAAAAGCAGACTGTTTGTTAAGCCCCCCCCCGCCTTATTGTTACTACACCTATCAAGTTTTCCATGCTAACACAGCACATATGCAACTTAACAATAATAACAATGCCGCCACCAACATCTCTTTCACATGGAGGTAAAAGCAGGCTTATTTATAGCAGGAAGTAATGCTGTTTATTATTAATATTCTCCTTGGTTTTAAAAGTAATGCTCAGTTACTAGTATTAAGAGAGTTAGCCAGGCATGCTAATGCGCAACTTACATTGGCATTTTAAAAACAAAACCATCCAAACTCTTTATCACAGCCTCTCGCACACCGTTTCAACATGTTCCTGCTGTGCCTTGTTTGTTTGAAAAGGGGTTTAGCAAACAGTCAATTGGTGAATTACTTAGTAAGTCCAGGATGCAGTTTTAAGTATTGGAATGGGGTCCACGCAATACATTTAAATATCACATAACCGAGGCACTGAAATCTGTGTTTTCCCCCCTTGTCATATGTTATGACCCAGAGCACCTTTTTACATTTTGTGTTGAATCAGATAACCTAACTTCTCTTCTTTTGAAAAAAATGTAGAATAAATGGGCAGGAGAAAGGTCTGACAGGAGTGTGCATGTGTGCGGGTTTTTCTTTTTAGAGAAAGTCTTAATACATAATTAATCATCTAGAAATGAAATCTTTTTTTGCACAAAAATCCCCCCCAAAAAACCTGTATGCATTGCAAAGCCAAGACGTCCTGTAGAATTCATTGTATGACTGTTTGACTTGGTAACTTATCCCTTTAAATGCATTATAAAGTATGAGAACAGTCATTCACCTCTCCCTTTTGTCTTCCCGATGAGGAGTGCTGTAAAACTGTTGTGAAGCACAATGTTGGTATTTGCACTGTTCCTTTTTAAGCTGTGTGTGTACTAAGGGATGATATTGTGAAGTAAAAGAATCAGTTGAACTAAAAACCTTCTTCCATGCAGCCACATGACAAACTCTTTGGGCTGGTTTCAAAGAAATGAGCCTTAAATCAGACAAAGACGATCCATCTGGTGGAATTGAAAAAATAAAAGTCTTGGACTGGGCTCAGTCCGTGTCTTTGAACCTGTCCTGCTCAAATGAAAAGGGGCACTGCATTTCTGTTTTATATCCAGTCTAATTTTCTTAAAGAGGCCTTTCTGTATTATTTCCAGCAATTTAATGAAAACAGTCTGAGTTGTGGGTTATATTTAGTTTGTTTTCTCTCACTCTAAACAAGCAAGAACCACTGACCCTCCTTTGTGGTTTTTTTCAATTTGCATTTTATTTCATACATAATTGAGTGAAGAATGCAGTTTTTTTTATCTTTGGCACATTGGGTTGAAAAATATTCATGTCTATTTGCTTAAAATGTGCAAAATCTACAAAAGAAAAGTACATTTCATGAGCTGTCATCGTGCTATTATAGAGTGCATGCTCCAATAATCAACATGGACGTCCCAACATAATGCCAGAACAATAGCTAGCACACTTTGAAGAGCATACAAAAGACCAGAAAGGAAATGTGCAGGGTGTGTGTGTGTGTGTGTGATTACTACATGGTGTAATCATCAGTACAAGTAGGAAAAACAACAATGTTGATGCATTTGGCACATTTTCACAACTTTAGTGTCTGGGAGGACGTTACCCAGTGTACCATTCACATGCTAATATATTTACAAAAGTTAGCGTGCAGTTATAATACCAGAGCTGTGTGTCCATGTCATAGAGGCGTATCGATTGTTTTCATAAACCTATATGTACATTTAAAATGATTCACATTTGGAAAAATAACTGCATGAATTAAAATATAAACATATGAGCTTAAAAAATGAAAATGCTCATTAAAAAAAGGGTGAAACTTGAGGCAGTATGTTATTTGCATTTGACCTATAGGGGGCTCACTAACACCACCTGTCAATTTGGTTCAAATAAGAATTTAAGATAGAACTTTAGCCCCAAAGAAGCTCAGTACATGCTATTCATCAGGTGGAGGATGTACTTAAGTAGCAATATATATCCTGCATTCAACATTTTAAGTAAATGTACAAAAGTAGTAGCATCAAGATATACTTAAATTGCCAAAAAGTAATATGCAGAATAGTGTAGTATTGGATTATAATTATTAAAGTGTTCATAATTTTACATTGCAGCTTGTAAAAGGTGGGGCTAATTTGAATGTCTTTATAGATGAAAGTAAAGGGTGATATGTCCATGTTTGGGAGCTTTTCTTTTACATTGTAGTTGATGGTACACTTGGCTATACAGTGAACGCATCATCCCCATCATTCATTAAATATACACTACCGCCACCGTGTGGGTACAAACGGAACTGCTCCACGCGTGACTGGCACATATTTTCAAGGCATGCAAGTTGATGAAAGTGACTGGAGGAGTGGAGGAAGCCCCGGTGCGCCTCGTATGGTTTTTTTTTTTTTCTTGTGCGCACCTCGTTGGTTTTTACGGCGGATGCACGCTGCGATCACAACATCAAAGCTCGGAGAAGGGCACTCGGAAAGTTCACCTCCAAGTCTGTCTGTGTGCGCGCGCGCGTGTGTGTGTGTATGAATTCACGCTTCATGTGTGCTCAGTCTGTCTGTCTGGCTAATAGAGTGACCCCCCAGCGCGCTGTTTAAAGGGAAGACAAGAGAGCTGAGTCAACGAATCACAGGGAGAAGGATGCAACAGTTGATGTGCGCAGCTTGCAGTTTCCTTGCATTTTAGAGGCACGGTGGAGGATGGTGGCTTTGATCTGTGCGGAGGAAAAGATCGGATGATTTGTTGCGTTAAAACCCCTCATCTGTCACACACAAACCTGTTAATTAAATCGAGATTTACAGCGTTTACATAGCATCGAGGTGTTATTTAAGTTAAGTCCACTCGCGCGTCTTTCTCACCAAAATGGTCATTTCAACAGAGACGCATTTGGAGGGACTTCATGCTGTGCTGGAATGAAGTTGGAGTGGGGATTTCGGATGGTCTGCGGCGGTGAGTAGCAGCGCAGTCTGCACCAACATGCATCGGATTCTGCAGAGGAGGCGAGTGCGCAAGCTGCGGGTCTTCTGGGCTTCTCTGGCCCTGGTGGCTTTGTCTCTGGCCGCATGCAGCGCGCTGTTTACGGCGTGGACTTGGCGACAGACGCGGGACCTGTCTCAGTCCTTCAAGATCCTGCAGGACCGAATAGAGCAGGTTTGTATTGTGTAAACTTAAAAAGACCATCAATCCTGCAAACACGAATAGCATGCATATTTGCACCAGCACAAATATTTACAAGCCTGAAGGTACTACAGATATTCAAGTGTTTTGTTATGTAACTTCTTTTTTTTTTTGTGGCTGCGGTTACGGGAATCTTCGCGGGGGGTGTATGGAAAAATGCAATTCCACACTTCACTCCCCCCCCCCCCCCCCTCCTCTCTCTCCCTTCCATTCTCTCCCTCTTGCACGTACTCTATTCTATTGCACCATTCCTCTGCTTGGCACTTTTATTGCTTACCAATAAGTGCAGTCAGGTTGTGTGGAGTTACTGCTTATTTTTGTGTCCAACCCCCCCCTCTGCTGCTGCCCCCGCCATGTTTAATTACTCTGGTGCCAGTTGTGCTCCAGTTTTATCCTCAATTTACTGGAAAGCCTCAACTATTTGGCATTGTAAGCGCTTTATACCCAACAGACTGCACAGAGCAGAGGCTCAAAGCGTGAAACAGCCTGGGTGATAAAGTGTGGCAAGTGTAAAGCATTTGCAGCATGCAGAGCCACTTCTTATGCACGTGTCAGGATTAACTATGGAGTTAAATCAGTCCTGCATTCTCATGCATAGTTCAGTTTTGAGACTTCTTGCACTTGCAGCGAATGTTAGACTCCAGCACGAGGGGTTGCATCACAAGGCAAATTATTTCTCCAAAAGCAGCCAAAAAGGAGCCGATGGAAATTCTTCTGGTTTCAAGTTCACAGTATTTACAAAACCAGGTTGCACTGGGTTTGAGATCAGGAGGACAGGTTGGCTGTGTGTCATGTTGACAGACCCACACACACACACACACACACACACACACACACACACACACACACACTCACACACACACAAATTGGACACGTGGAGTGTTGATGCTGGAGCCTTTCCCAAGGGGCCCCCGTTCTGTCCATTTGACCGTTGGCCAACTCCTGATGAGAGCCAGTGAGTGAACGTCTGGAGAGCGAAGAGCAACCTCGCTGCCTCCATTTCCACAGTAGCAGTACATTTAAACATACTTTCCCTGAGCCACTACTTCTCTTACTTCATATAGGCCTCCTTCGATCATTCAGCGGACCCCCAGCCAAGGAATTAAAACTTTGCTGGCTTGACAAAATCCATTTCTTTTTTTAGAAATGGGAGTAAAGATGCGAGGAATGCAAGGCACTACAAACATGCATTAGATGTCGCAACCAGTCTCTGAGGAAGTGGTCGACCTATTCTAAAGCGAGCGAGGCAGCAGGGGCAGGATACTGGAAAAGACGAGCCTGTTTATGTGGCTGGCTGGCTGGAAGAGGCCGTCTGTGGCTGCGTGGGATCTGTGCCAGAAAAAAGTCATAATAAACTTATTGGACTTTGTTAATTGTGAGTTTTTTCTTTCTCTCTTTCAACAGGTCAATACACAGAGGAAGGCCATTGTTCAGCTCATTCTGGAGAAGCGGGAGCTGCTGGTGGGGCAGAGAGTGAAGAGAGACGGTATTGCAAATCAAAAGTCTTCCACAGCTGCATTTTCTAGACTTCAACACCACAAACATATCGAAGTTTTGCGCTTTTTAGCCGCCCCAAATCACCACAGACACGATGCTTACCATCTGAGCTCTGTTGTTTTTTTTGGGAAGGACATTTAACACAAACGCTGGCCAGTCTTGGCCCCACATGCCACTTTGGTCAGGTCTTTGGTCAACCCGCTGCTAAAAGCTGACAGGAAAAAGTAGGCAGCTGGATGACTGTCTCAGAAATTACAGGTCTGACCAGAGCGGCCTCGGAGCCCAGGAAACCAGCTGGCGCGGGAGAGAGGCCTTGTTGCACGCTTTTGGCCAATGAAATTGATTTTCTTCTCCCCCACCCCCCACCCCCCCGAGCACACAACTGACACAGCTATGATTTGTTGTGAAAGCGGTGATATTTGATGACCTATCATTGCAGTATTTATAGCCCCTGCTTGCGTCACCATCACGGGTTTGCTTGATTGTTCACATGTTGTCCGAGAGTGAACCCTCCGACGCTCTTAACGCTGGATTTCAGTCCAATCCAAGAAAAGTCTCGCCAAAACATGTATTGACATCGTGCAGGTATTAGCTTTTGATATTCGACTTTGTCTTCCAAAACGCATTAAACAGTGTTGAAGAAATCCATGTCCATCGATGGGAATATAAAAGCCAGAACAGCTTTTTCCAGTTTGTGGAAAGTTGACCACTGCGGTGCAGCGTTTCAGCAGGACACTGCCGTTATGTTCTCTCCTGATGACTGACAGCTTAAGTCAGGAAACTCTGGCCAGCCTGAGGGCTTTACGCTCACCCATAGCAAATCCTGAATCTACAGGGTCACCCACCTGCAAGTTATTTTAGCAGGGACTTAATATTCCTGTGCGCTGGCGTGGGCCGCTCCGTCTCGAAACATAAAGAATGTATTTCTTAGTTCGTACACACAGTATTCGAGTTGTATCTGTGTTTGAAATCGCTCCCCGTAGGCCACATCGCAAAGCTAAAATAAACCGTTAGTGAGTAACACGAGCAGGCATTCTGCAGCTTTGGCCTATTAGTGTTGTGTTTTATTTATTGTATTTATCCGAGCAGGGGTCGTAGCTGTTGCTTCACTCTGTTCTTAATCGACTCTTTTGGGTCACAGAACAGCCAAAGACCTTTTTGACTCTCTTTTTCCAGCACTTCATTTCTCTTATTTAGTGTTCTTAGCTCGTCTCTCAGGCTGCATTTAATGCTTTCACTTTTCCCATGCCTATCTTGTCTTTGTCTGCCCCCCCCACACACACACACACACACACACACACACACACACACAGCTCTCCATCCTCCTATACTCCATCTCTCTTCTTCCTCTGTATTTTCTACATGACTGTGACCAGCTGGCACTAAGATTAGCCCCCACAGGCAACAAAAAAAAGCACACGCTTCTAACTGAAAATAACAGTTTGAGGAAATATATCGAAGCACGTGACAGGAAATCCTTTGCCCATCTGCTAATCGCGTTAAAAAAAAACCAGGTTTAATCTAAATGGCAGCAAATTAACGCACATGTTATTCGACAGATACAGATGGGAATGATTGTTTTATCAAAAAAAACACAGACGTATTTTCTCTGCCATTCATATTCTGTCTCTCCTTGCCTTTCCGAAGGGGGAGCGCTGCGAGGGAGGAATGGAAATGGAAAGAAAGCGGCGTCTCATTTCGAGAGTAAGTAGCTTGGCAGATCCCTTATAGCCGTCTCGTGTAGCATCTGCTGAAGTGGTTTCAATCATAGACCCCTATACGATTGCACTCATAAAATCTTAATTGACTTTCCCTTTTCTCTCTCTTCCAATGTCTCTTTTACTTTCCACCAGTAACCAAAGTCTCCTCTCAGCAAGGTAAGTCATAAAAATGACGGATGGAAGATAATCTGTGAAATTCTTGTCTATGACATGATTAACCTGGGATGTGTGTGTGTGTGTGTGTGTGTGTGTGTGTGTGTGTGTGTGTGTCAGTGGGAGAGGGTGGTGTGATAAAGGGTTGGGAAGAGAGGATGTTGAATATGAGTAAAGCGGTGAGGTACAACAAGGAACAAGGCACCTTCACTGTGGAGAAAGCGGGCGTCTACTTCCTGTTTTGCCAGGTGAGTTTGTGCTGGGAGTTGTAGTTTATTAACAAATGCCAACATTTCTCTGAGTATGAAAAACGGCAAGGTACTGAATGTTATAATTTAAGAATAACTTTGCTAATTAAAAAGACTGAGTTTTATGTAGTCAAAGTATTTGTTGGATATGAGACAATTGTCAAATGGGGGGGGGGAGGGTTTTATGTAAAAAGAAAGAAAGAAATGTAATTCTGGTTTACGCTTGTATAAAACAATTCAAACAAGTGTCTTTTAAAAGTAACATGCGTAAAGAGAGTTTGATCTTAAAAAAGGCACAATGAGTACATTTTCCGTAAAAAAAATAAATAAAAAAAATGATGTATAGACTCCTACAAAAAGAATCCCTCACAATCATCACTTATGACCCACAAGAGGTGTGTTTCGGTGTCTGTATCTGCAGAGACCCTGCCCCCCTGCCTGGATTTTTCTCTTTTATTCTCATTTTGCCGTGTTCGGGACATCTCTGGACGTCAACCTATATAAAAAGGTAGCGACCAGGTGCTAGATTGTAAGCACGCCAAGAGAAAGCTACGAAAATGGCAGACAAAAGCACCAAATACAGCGAGGCGAGACGCCAAGCGGACAAAACGAGGGACTCTAGGGTTGGCTTTTACCCGCTGGCGAGCACCCTAACCCTCTTTGAGCGGGGGCCAACCTTGAATGTTGGGTTTACAACAAACAAATCCTACTTATTGAGCCTTTACATTTTCCTGAGGTATTTCCTTTGTGCGACTCGAGTGAATCAGTCTTTGGACTAAGTTTTCTTCCCTTATGCGGATTATTTTGTACAAACATCAGTCAAACTGTACTGGTATGTATCATGTTTTTTTCGGGGAGGTGGATATCGGGTTTCGGGCAATCTCATGTAGCCAGACCTCGGTCTTGTCAAGTTGACAGCGGTCTGGAGAAAATCTAGCCAAACGATAGCGGGGCCTTGGAAATACTGAGGCAGGTCGGTTCGGTTTGGTTTTTATTTGAGTAGAGGGAGAAACGCGTTCTCGTCGTCTGCGCGAACCTCTTTTGATGAGATCATCCTCTCCTCTGTATCCTCAGGTGTTGTTCAATGAGCAGCAGTCTCAGTATGTGAAGCTGGATGTGGTGACCAGCGGCCAGAGGCCTCAGAAGCTGCAATGCATAGAGGGTTACGGGACGACCCCCTCCGCCGGGCCGCACCCTTTCCACTTCCTGAAGCCGTGCCAGGTGTCCGGCCTTCTGCGACTGGACAAGGGCACGGAGCTGCAGGCCATCACAGGCTCGTCCTTCAGACTCCACACTCTGGGCAATCCTTCCGCTTCGCCTCACATCTTCAGCATCTTTAAAGTCAACTGAAGCGTGGAATCTTTTTTTACACTGACTCATCTTTTCTTCGTATGGATGAGATTTGAGCAGTCGGGGGCATCGCGTCCCGCCACAGCCTCTTCCCAAAGACGTTTCATTTGAAAGACAAACCTGATATTTGTGGAAGTTGTTGTGGAATGTTTTCTCCTCTGGACAGCTGCGTGCTGTGGTCAAACGCAAAACGCAGACTTTTGGATTAAAACCAAGACCAGAGGTGGACGAAATTCCTCGATGAATGTCTGCCGAGAGAACAGATGTGATGGAAGCTGTTCTGTAGATAAAGGGCTTTATATATAAAAAAAGAGAAATACTAGGATGTTCATCTTAGCCTGTGTATCGTTTAATAAATTGTGCTTACACTCTTTTTTTATAAGACTGACAGTTAAAGCTGTGCATGCACCTTCCACTTTTATATCACCGTTGCCTCAAGAAGCTGAGAGCACGTCTGCAAGCGTCAATGATATTTTATACATGTGCGAAATCTGATGAATCAAAACAATTATACTGATTTTATACTGATCTTTACAATGCAATGTGTGTCTGAGTGCCAACTTACTTAAGTCTTTTCTTGAAATACGTTGTATATACTTCACTATATACTTTATTGTAATGAACGTGGATGTGAATTTGTGCTCTTTTCTAAGGTCAAATTGGATTGTAAGGTATTTGTGTGTATAGTATCGGCTTGACTTGCAAGTGTTAGTAAGCAAAGCGTGCAGGTTTCAATATAGCTGCGTGTCTCTTTTCTTCAGATTACTGTTGATATACATTAAATTGTATTGGCTCTCATACGTCTACAAAGATTTTCTATTGAAAAAAGAACATTGTCTGGCCATAAACCCCGAGTATTAGACATTTTCTGACATTCGATGGCTCAAATTGAATTAGTTTCTCAAAGTCAGAAATGAAAAATGTGTCCTGACCAACGCACCGCGCTGAAACAACATGGAGTAGATCCAAAGTGCACCCATGGGTTTGGGAAATTACTCTATTTATCTGGGTTATATACGTCTAAATAACCTCGCAGACATTAACTTGAAAGTTTTGGTTTGTGATTTTGTGAAGATTGACGGTTTAAAAGTCAATGTTCATCACTTTACGCATCTGGTTTTTGTTCTGAAAGGTTTCTCAGTCACGTTGTAAGACTGTCACTTCTTTATTTTTACCTCTTTTTAGAAATGAAACTCCTTCCATTTTCTCATATGCTGCCGTTTTCTGTAATATTCCCTGCTATTATACAAACTGTGTATTTCTAGCAGTGGGTTCAGCACTCCCACTCTTGTTTATAAGTAGTTTTTGTGGACGGACCGCATTGGTTTCTCCTCAGCACTTTACTGCAGCGGATGTAGTGTTTTTAATTGGAGCCAAACATTCATGTTTTCAAATGGAAAAATGTCAGATTTTGAAGTTATATCCTGTTTGATTTCCTCATCCTTTTCCTTTTTGTGTCTCACTCATCCCCACCACATCCCTGTGCACCTCATATTTCCCTGACTGCACCGATCAGACCACACACACACACACACACACACACACTGAATCCCCTGAGTACCCTCTGCACACACCGGCAGCCATCTAAATTTTCACTTCCTGAATCTGAACCTGAACCACATAGCTGAAGGTCTTTGAGAAAAAACATGCCTCGTCCCTCCACACACACACGCACGCACGCATAGCCTTACACACTTCCCTTATCCGATTCCTATTTTTCTAAATGTCAAAGTTTATTACCAACTTCTTGTGAAGTCTTATGAAGAAGTTATATGTAAAATGATGATACATGCAATGCCTGGGCATTCATTTCTTCTCAGCTCGCTCGTCATAAATGTTGAATAAACTTTTTCTTTTGTTGTTTTAAAAAAAAAAACATACAGTCTTGTATTAAGAAAGGGTAAAATAATAATGCGTTCTGTGAAAGGAGTTGCTAACCCACGGATATTTATCACTCTGCGGTTCCCTCCAGCTCAATGGAGCGTTTTGGCTTCTTTAAGCTGTTAAAGTCTTGGTTTAGGACCACAACGTTACTGTTCACTCTCCCCGCCATCATTGGCAACGTTTCCAGCTACGATAAACCCACTGTACACTAGCCCAGTACCAAATGGCAGACCGACAACATTAGCAACTAGCTGATGAACACAGCGTAGCATTTAGCGGCGAATACGTTAGTCAGGTGGACACAAACATGAAATGTGTTTGTCGTATTGCATCACTCCAAATGAATGCTACTGTTGCTCCACATCAGCTGGATGTATACATGGCTACTGTTTGCTAGCATGTTAACCATAACAACTTCAAGGTGATAATATGTTCATGTTGCGCTGCCCCCTAGTGGCCAAATAAATTCAAGAATAGGAAAGCTATAGGCTATATAGTAACAACCCCTTATACATTGGACAATACTACCAAGTAAAATAGTACCATCTTATTAAGTCTGCAAGTTTAACATCTCTTGCAAGTATATATAAATAACCTTAATAATGATGTCATTCTGATATCGCGGAAAGTACCAATTGATAGCATCTGAACAGTGAAGATTACATTATTTGGGTGTATTTCATTTTTAATTACATTTTCAAGCATATCAGTTCAAACGTCCTACATTTAAATATATTGTGCAGTGAAACTAAAGCACTGCCTGCCAGTTTCCTCACATAAAAACATCATGCTTGAAGCATAAATGTAAAATGAATGTACAGTACAGAAGAGCATAGAAAGGAGACAGTCACTATATTATGTTTAATGAGCCTGTCAGTGTGCACTTAATGGGAGTTGACTCTTCCACTAGGAATCACAAAGCGCAGATAACAGTAAATAGTGAACTGCGAGGCATCAATCAGTTCTGAATAACAGAGCAGGGTGACTCTTCACCTTTAGGCATCATGAATCACTAACCATCTGCTCCTCAAGGTTGTTGTCATGCGTGGGATACAGAGTAAAGTGTGTGAAGAGGAGACACTGAATCACTGCAACATCTTCCACACAGCAGAAGCAGATTGACGGCATTTATTAGTCTCTGAAGAAGACTGTTTGTTCAGTTAGAGGTTTAGTTTTATTTACCTTTATTTATCAACCAAAGCTAAATAGGGACACCATTATTTATTTTCTTCCTGCAAAGCCATGCTTCAAACCGTTGTTTGAGCTTCAAAAGACATTAAAATGTTTTAATTTCACTTTAATCTTCTCAGGATCTGAATGAGTTAGAAGCTACGTTTAAAACCTCTCCAACTTAAGCAATTTAAGTTGAAATATAAGCAGGAAATGGGACAAGGAGCATTTTTTATTTAGCATTTATGGACAAAAAAAAAATGCTCAATCTGCATTTACATTAGTCAAGTGTCCACTAAACTTATTAAAGTTAAATGTATCAATAAAGAGACAGAGAGATCGATTTATATCAGGTGGTATTTGCAAAAAAATTGACCTCTACACACTACTCCACCACTATGCCATGTGCGTGCTTGTTGCGGTGTGTTGCTGGACTCACCGCGAAGTCCACTTTGCTCCAGGAAACTAAAAACCAGTTCACTTCGGCCTCTCTGGTCCCACTGAGTCTCAAACTGCTTAAAGGTCCTCACATACACGTCACTAAAAAAGGTACAAAGTTCCTGAGTAAATGTCACAGCCGTAGTTTCCACCGGGAGCATATTAGCATCAAGCTAGTATTGTAGCTAGCTATACCCAGCATGCACCTGTTCGCACCTTGGTGTGCATTACATCAGTGATTTAGCTTTGAGCTAAATGCTAATTAGGTCAGTATGCTAACATGCTGATGTTTAGCAGGTGTTTTTTTTTACTATATTCACAGACATTGTCCAATAGTTTATATATTTCACTATTAGCACTACTACTGACTAAAAAAAAAAAAAAGTATCAAATACAAATACAATCCACACAGTGTTTTTTTTTTTTTTAATCATTTCATTCAGTTTTTATTACAAACAAAAAAAGAAAGAAATAAAAACGGAGATGCGTCATCATTGACATGTTTCACTGCCACTGATCGGCAACACTACATACACAGTGACACAAGATACCCAGAAATGAACACAAAAATCTGGAGATGACAAAAGAAAAAAGTGGAAATTAAGTGCTTTTAACATTTCAGTTCAGGGGTTGCAAAAACCTTTTTTTTAATGAGACATAATTTGTAAAATGGACTGAGACTATTTCCTGGGAAGATCCGTGTAAAATGTCTGGGATTTATGAGATAAATTAACTCCCTACAGTAGCTTTTTTTGTGTTTTGTTTTAAATTAAAGCAGACTCTGACTAGGATTTACAGGTTGACATCAGGTTCTTAATTCAGTTTAATGATTTTACATTTGTTCAGCTATGTTTATTAAGGCGTTTTTTTTTAATGATGCGGTATATAAAATGTATTTCCAGCCTTCGATTTTCCAGATAATAACCGTGTATTTCTACTGGGGTTTAGATAGTATACATTTTCTTTCCATTCAAGAAGCATTTAGGGTTACATATGGCCTATTTTCTATATATGTATATGTCATTTGCAAGCCCCAAATCTAAAACGTAAGTAAGAAAAACAATGTTTTTTGTAATAAATCTACCTCTGAAGTTCGCTCAACTTCTTCGTTTGCGTTCTCTTGTAATTATAGGACAAACATGGCAAAAAGGTGCGTTTGTGTGTTGCGCATACTATCGTTTTTCGTAGTTTCTCGTTACAAAAAAATGTCTCTTTTGGTAGAAGCTCTTTCTTGAATAGCAACAGCGAGAACACACGACGACAATAGTCATAATCATGAGCGTAAAAACACGAGGGGACACGAATGAGCGGTTTAAATATGCAAAGTACATCACAGGATTTTGTAGAAAGAAAATAGAAAAGTTGGGGCGAAAGAAACGGCAAGAAAGATTGAGAGAGGGGAAGGGAGGAGACGGGGAAGTAGGGGGCGTTAGGAAGAGTGTTCAGGGTGATAGGTTTTAATAACACTGACTTGCTTTATGAAAAGGTTATAAACATTCATCGGAGGTTTTCCGAAAAATAGCCAACCACCAAAATACCTCAAAGCTCTTTACATAAACTAGAACCAGGTAAGCGGGGTGGGACGGCGGCAAATACTTAATGTGGCCGAACAAGTCCTGAATATAATTATCATATCATACCTTGCCGCACATGTTTCTATGCATCATTGGAAAAAAAAAAACTAAACAATAAAAAGCTGGAGCTGTGCTTGGAGCTGCTCAGACTGAGAAATCAGAGGTTCAGCCTCTTCTGGGAGAATTATAAACAGTATTAAAACAACTGTAGGCACAGCTTGACACCATTTTTTTTCTTCCCTTTCCACGAGACAGCATTATTGTGATTAGAGCATGCTTCAGGGGATGGAGTGCGGCGGTAGAAATGATTTTAGTTTCACATGCAGCTTCCTGTCGAGGGGAGGAGGAGGAGGAAGAGGAAGGTTACACGGCCTATTGAGAGATCTAAAAGGTTTCTAGGATTGAGGTGGGTTGAGCGTTGTGTGTGTAAGTGTGTGTAAGTGTGAGGTTAGAAGCATCCCAAGAGGAGGAGGAGGAGGAGAAGGAGGAGGCCCGTGTGAAGAGGCCCGCTTATGAGGAGTATAATGGTTTGAGGCAGACGAGAAAAGGTCACAAGAAGTTATGAGACAATATGGACTGTAGGGCTGTGTGTGTGTGTGTGTGTGTGTGTGTGTGTGTGTGTGTCCGTGGACAGTGATGTGTGCGAGTGTGTGTATGTGCTGCATTTGTGTGTACCCTAAGTCAGTCAATAAGTTTTAATACTGGATGTGTGGTTCGATTATTTTTGAACAGCCAAAACTTTCTTGGAGAGAAATTGAAGACATCTTTGAAGTAGACGGGTTTTCTGTGTGTGTGTGTGTGTGTGTGTGTGTGTGTTTGTGTGGGAGTGTGTGTGTGTGTGTGTTTGTGTGGGAGTGTGTAGTCTAGTCGTCGATACAGATGACCTCTCCGCTGTGCTGCTCCCTCCGGTTGACTAGCAGCTCTGCTTCCCGCTCCTTCTTCACAGACATGGGAGGCCCGTTCAACACTGCGGGGGGGGGGGGGGGGGGGGAGAGAGAGAGAGAGAGAGAGAGAGAGAGATCAGTCAGCTCAACATGTAACGCGTCTTTATTCTCCATTTTTCTCTCGCAGACTAAAAGCTAAAAGATTCTCTATGAAACACTGCTCCGACACAGATAGGATTAATACACACATTTAGAAACTTCTGTTCGACGTCTAAAGGGAAGAAGCCTCGACATAAACGCATCATGCCAATCATCTGGTTTATTTATGATAAAGGTATCATGATGAACACACTGCATCCAGGCTTGCTTAATAATACTTTGATAATCTTTTTAATGAGCAAACTTGCATAATACAGTACATCAATATATCATATAACAATAATGAAAAACCCCAGAAATGCATGACCTGGAGAAAGTGAGGCCGGCAATGAGTAAACACACACACACACACACTCACACACACACACTCACAGGCACATGAGGTCACAGACACACAAAAACTCACACATGCATGAAAGATAACTTCTTTCTACACGACTGCACAGCTGGCCCGGCTGAGGGATCTGTGTGTATCATGAATCTGCTCGGGGAGTGGAACGGCGAGTTTAGCGCTCCTTTCAAAACAAAGCCAGGAATAGACTAACAGCGCGCTTCTCTCAAATCGCGCCACGGGGAAAGATAAACTGTCATAATACCCCCGTGCAGATCAAAGATCCGATAAGGAGTGTATTGAGCTGAAGAGTTAAAGGAAGGGGGGGGGGAGGGAGTGTAACTATGTGTGGGTCCAGGAACACTTGTGGCGTTTTGCCAGTGGAGGCCAACATAGGGGATAGAGAATGTGTGTGTGTGTGTGTGTGTGTGTGTGTGTGTGGACAGAGTTTGATAAGAAGCAAAACAAATCGAGGTAAAGACCGGGTGAAAGAGTAAGAGGAATTACGGGTGCAGAGCGAGAGAAAAAAGAAAAGAAAAGAAGCAGCAGAGTGTTTTGGAAGACGGGGAGAGAAGACAAATTAACTAGAGAGACCGATACGTCGCTATGGCCGATATAATAATAATAATAATAATAATAATAATAATAATAATAAAGCGGCGCAGAAAGATGCGATTACATACTATGTCCACCAGAGAGCGCTGACAAGTGTATAATGTCCCGCTCGGTACATATTTAGGTCGTAACTGTTGCGATTTATCAAGAAATGTTTATTCTATACACTTAAAAAATCTAAATAAGCGAATATATTTGTCAGATTTAAAAACAATCCTCTTATAGTTATACTCCTTAACATGTCTATGAAATCAAACCCCCGCTTTGGATACTATGCATTATTTGTGTAATAGCCGTTCAATGTATAGACATGCAGTCGTGACCTCCACGTAGCATTTTCAGGTCTTTTTTCTTTATTAAAACAACATGACTTTGTTTGGCTGCACTGTAAATAAAAAGATACAACGGTTGCTTCTCTGCGGCGTTTCTGACAGAGCAGCTCGAGGGAAGTAAATCCAGTGCGACTTGGCTCTACGAAAAAGGCATACAAGGTAAAGAAGCGATGAAGATATAACAGGAGTCGGAATTCAACGAGACACTTGTATTTCTTGTCCTGAATTAGTTTGGCAGTGATATTTGTAGTAACAGTAAAAAAAAAATATGATAAATTAAACAGCCCACATCTGGACATATCTCAAATAATTCCTTAAACCATTATTCAGCTACTACGCCTAAAACTCTGGCACTTCACTGGATGGAGCATCTCGAGTCCAGAAAGGCAATAAAAAACATTCCTGGCCATCAAGTCTCTCCCCTGCAGGTCCTTAATACTATCTGATAGAAGTGAAAGCTGCCATCTTGGCAGGAAACGCAGCGTTTCTTTGCTTGCAGAAAGGCTTTGCGTGAGTGAATCTATGCCAAAAGCTTTCATCAGGAACAACCTTCTGCCTCTGAAATGTCAGGAACTAAAAAAGCACAAGTTTGATTTTTAGAATTAAGAGTTTGTCCAAAGGAGACTTGAAAAAGAGTTTAGTAAATCCATGTGTTGCAACAGTTTGAAGGAAAATGAAGGACTTGACTGTAAAGAACCATTTGGATGCAAATGTTACGTGTTCCTTGACGTTAGATGGAGAACGCGTGCTCGACACGGAGTAACATCATCAGAGTTGTGTTTCAGTCAGTGGAAGTGCAATATGCTCTCCTTTTAGCTCTGTTTTGGTCTCCACCTACTCCTCTTTAGCTGCTAAATGCTCCGCCGGCTTCACCAGCTAGTCGCTAACTTTGTTTAGTGTCTCTTGAAGGTATCTACAATGTGTTCAGAGCTTCACAGCTGAAACCAGGGTTTACATGTAGTCATTTGATACATTGCTAAAATAAAAATATTGATTAGTGCAGTTTTAAGTTGTAATTTTGCTAATAGACTATCATTTTATTATCTTATTATCTACTATCTTATATTGCTTAAACTAAAGAAGTATTGTTTTGGAATAGGTAAAGAAGCTCAGGTATATTAGCACCAATATAACACTTCAAACGATACTTAGTTTAGATATTAACGCATGTACAACACATTCACACACATACAGCATTCTTCAACCTTCACACGTACAGTAACGTCCTCATTGCAGGCCGCACCACCGCCACACTTCTCTGGTCTTCATGTCCTTCCAGCTTAAAGGGAAATATCACTCAATGTTAGCTTAAAAAATACTCGTACGTACTACAAAAGTATGGACTGTGAAACCGATTGTTCGCCTCTCTTCCTCGCAGAAACGAGGAGTTTGCCCTGCTCTTTAATCTGGGATGTCCCACCAATGTACAGCTCTACTGCGCACAGGCACACGCACACGCACACACACACACACACGCACACGCACACGCACACACACGCACACGCACACACACACGCACACACGCTGAGCTGAGCTGGAAAAACGATGACACAGTCCAGAGTGTTTTATTTTCTCGGGGATCAGGGGACATTTTCCAGCGTGGGATCCATCACACTGTCACAATAAAGAAGCTCGAGGAACAAAAATGTCTCCCCGTCCCCCCCTCCCCCCCACCCTTTTTTTCCCCCTTCCGATGACAGATTACAGTCTTTAGTTTTGGGGAAGAGCGGCTCGTAAAGATACTGATATTTGTACGGATGAGGCTTAAAAACCAGGAAATGCGAGTTCAGTGGAGTGATATTCCCCTTTAAGTGACCCCCCCCCCCCCCCCCCCACAAAAAAAGGTGCAATAGTAAATATGCTTTGCAATACAGTACATTTCTTAATTTGGTCAGAGCAATGCTGCTACTGACTGTTGGACAAAGGCAAAGTTTATTTTTTTAAATCTATGGTTCTTGCTGCTCTGCTCGGTTGGACTCAGGAATGCGGGGGCAAAAGAGTCCATGGGAAGAAGTGTTACTTCCAAAACCCTCTTTTTTTTCTATTTCTTTGCAAGATAATCTGAGTTCATAGCTTTCCGTTTCGAGTTTGAAATTCATCTGCCTGTGCTGAGCAGTTAAATGAAGTTCTTTGCAGGTTTTCAGGTTGTGTGTGAGGTCCACAGTGTGTAGATTCATATGTACTGTATGTGTGAGGCTGAGAAAGAGAGACGGAGGAGTTTGAGGGGCTGCGGAGGAATGAGGGAGTACAGGGTCAGAGCGAGGGGACGGGCTTGTTCAGTCAGCCGGCGGATGAAGAATTGATCCGGGGGGAAATCTTTTTTCGGCGCACAGGGAGAAACAGAAAAAGAAGTCTAGAGAAATCTGTCTGCGGGGTTTTTAGAATGATTTTGTTGCATTTTTCTCCATTCCTGAAAACCTGTGATTGCATTAACATACCGTCTTCCCCCCCCCCCCCCCCCCCGTCCTCCAGTCCAGACATCTTTCCCTTTAAAGTCAGGTTTTTTTTTTTTCAGTAGCGTCTTTTCTCTTTACTGGAGAACTTATTTGTTCCAGACAGGTCATCTCTCCTTTTTTCTGTCTCTCTGCCTCATCCCCCCCCCCCCCCCCCCCACGCATCATTAGCTCTTGATCTCAGAGCCAGCTCTTCACCTCTCCCTTTTTATTTTGGCCCTCTCTCTCTCTCTCTCTCTCTCTCTCTGTAGTTGATTGCTCGTTTTCTTTCGAGCACCGCCATGTCTTTTCACTTTTCATGCGCTCTCCTTTCCCCCCGTCCAGTGAGCTTCACCCCTCCCTTTATGTCCCTCACATTCCAGCAGTGTCAAAGTGCTCTGTCCTTGGGTCCTCATTGGACTTCCTCCTCATGCATTCAGGTCTCCATTTCAGCTTTAACTGTCTCCATTTTTGTTACATTCCTGGATACATTATCCAACTGTCCTCTGGTCTTTGCGAGTGTCCTCCTCCCCCCTCAGGGTTTCTTTGGTCGCCCGTTGCGCGGCAGGTTCTCCACCGTGTTGCTGAGCCGGTACTTGACGATGATGCTGTGCACCGTGGACTTGGGCATCCTCAGCTCCTGCCCGATGGCCCCCTCGGACTTGCCGTCCTTCCAAAGGTCCACCACTCGCTGCCGCTGCACCACATCGTGCTCCTTGGTCTTCTGGCAAGCAGCGTTTGGCCCTCCGGCGGCTCCCCACGCAGCTCCCCCGGTGGCCCCAGCAGCGGCGGCGGCTTCTGTGGGGGCAGACAAGCGGCAGACTGTAGTGGAGACTCGGAGGGGAGCAGGATAATGTCACACTTTACTGGTCCCCGTAGGGAATTCTCTTTTAGTTTGCCTGCCTCCTCTGCAGCGAGGTCAGAGATCAGGGGGAGCTACTGCAGCTGGCGGGGGGGGGGGGGGGGGGGGAGTTCATTGTCCTGCTCAAGGACACTTCAGCAGGGCGGGTGCTTGCAGACATGAGGCCTTGAACCAGTGTGCTCCACTTGAAGGGCAATCTCCCTAATTTCTACGTCCCTAAAAAGAAGTTGTGCCTAGAATGTGGGGACTCCTCTCAGTGCAGATGAGCAGCGTCCTCACGGCAGGACCGACGGCTGAAACAAGATATTGTGCATGTGTGAGGCAGCACAAAACAATCCTTCATCGGAGCAGTTGGTGTATCATTACATGTTGTAGTTCACAGAGTACAGCTTAAGTAGATGTGTAGTTAAAAAGTGCCACAGCAGACATGCATATTTCTGGATGTGTTTTGTGTACTCAAGTGAGGGAGCTTCTCTCGGGAGACGGCTATTAATGGAGGGAAGCTTGGAGGTCACGAAATCAGAGAATTTTGTTGTTTTAACTCCGTCCATTTCTCCTGCTCACTTTTTTCTTCCTCCCTGGCTGAGTCTAAAAAAGGGTCAGGAACCAGCGCGACCCCAATCAAGACCGTAAATGTGGCCTCATTTACGTGCTTGTGCCCTGCCAGAGTTCAGGCTGTTCAAACTGCACTGTGCTCTGCGAAGGCCCCCGCAAGCGGAGCAACACAACTCGCGCGCGCGACTATTTCTGAACAGCCAGCGCCGGGCCGGGGCCCAGCCCTCCTGCCGGTTCACAAGTCACAACACGACGTTTACACAACCAAACTCCTTCTGCGGTCGCTCTCAAAATACCTTGGTACAAAGTCCGAATGTTTTCTTGGCATGGCGAGACACCGAGCATAATGACATTTTCAGAGATAGGCCCTGGCTCTCTAAAATGCAATGCCTTTGACAGATGTCTCGGTCTACAATTACATAAATCAAGATACTCTGAGTGAGAGGCAGGCGCAGCACCGAGAGAGCTGGGTGTTGTGGTTTTTAGGGCAAAGCTGTTGGGGAATATCAGGTTTTACTAGTTATCTCTGCCACATCGCAGCTATCTAAACATCTCCGAACACGAACACACATGCAGAGCGGAGAAGCGCGTCTGGTGCGCATATGCAGTTACCAAACTCATTACGAGAAAATGAACTCGCAACTGCCAGTTCGCTGACATACTGCAGGCGAGGATATTTGGACAAGAGTCCAAAACACAACAGATTCCTTCTTTTTATGATTTGAACTTGCCAGCTTTTAGCACAATAGCTGATCAGAGACACAAGAGAAAATAAACACGTCTCGTAAAAAAAAATACAGACAGGTTTGATAGCACTCCAGACCGTGCTTCATTGTTGCACAATGTGTCGTTACTGCTGAGTCTTGAGGTTTTGAGGTCAGACATGTTAAGAGATGAAAATGCCTTAATATAGCAGTAAGCACGTTCCTGTTTCATTTGGTTAATGTCTATTTCAGGTGTCTATCTGGCAGCCACATCAGAAGCTACAGATGTGTTTTTCCAATATGGACTCTGGATTCTTTGCAGGTTTCACAATTTAAGCTGCACAGGGAGATAAAGTGTCGACTCAAAGTGCTTAAAAACGCTGCTGCTCTAGAAGCCATCGGGTAGTCCTCTTTCTCGCCATATTAAAGGATTATATTGAAATCTAAGAGTAAGAACACTCAATCACAGAACTATCGTGCAAAGAAATGTTCCTGAAACGCTGGATTCCCAGAGTCAGTTATTTTGATTCTAACTGAATGTTTTTCCACGACAACATAACCATATAAAGATGGAATTCCTCAGATGATATCTTTAAATAGAAGAAACATTTTTGGACTGGTTTTGCCCATCATCAGTGCAAGTTGCCAAGTAAATCAAGTCCAGATCTCTGAAGCAGGATTTGTGCGTCTCTGTCAGGGTGTCGTGGAGGCTCTGCTGGAGCTGATGTGCACGATGAGACGCCGAGACCACAAGAACTGGGATTAGGGAGCTCGGGCGGCTTGTGTTTTCTCATACAGATGAACGAGCTAGAGAATGTTGATGTGAAAGAATAATTGTGGTCTCCTTTCAGTAACGTTAGAGAGCAATGATTTCAACACACTAAATGGGGACTTAAAGGAGCACCACACTGATTTAGTATTTCCCGAAGCAGCACAGGACGAAACATTCCCGTCTTTTAGAACCTAATGTCCAAAAAACACTGGATCCTACATTTCCCAGAATGCAACCCAGTCTTTTTATTATCTGCATCTGTCAAACTCCATGCTCCCAGTTTGTAACTCTTTCTGTTAGAAACTAGTTAGTCTCCAAGTCCGAGCAGAGAGCACCCTGATGACATCACTATGACATCATCAGGGTTATGTCCCCCTCCAGAGCCACAGAGGACATTACACACACACACACACACACACACACACACACACAACAGTTTTCACAAGCTGAGCAGTGCTCCTCATCACGTGTACAGTGCTTCATGTGTAAAACTGGCAGACTGCCCCTTTAAACATGTTCGCATTGATGAATTTGTATCGTCAGTTCACGTGCAAATCTTCCCATAATTATCTTCCATCACCAAGAAGAAGAGACAATATGGGAATCCTTCACCTCCACATGGAAGAATAAATCTGGCTTACACGGGCAGCTCGCCAACAGATCAAACACGCTGGTATTCTTCAGTAAATTATCTTGATTACTATAATTATGGATGCCTTAATGCCTTCTGATGTTTGTTATTATTGACTGGAACACGTCTCTCTCTCTCTCTCTCTCTCTCTCTCTCTCTCTCTCTCTCTCTCTCTCTCTCTCTCTCTCTCTCTCTCTCTCTCTCTCTCTCTCTCTCTCACACACACACCCACAGATTCACACACGGAGCACCTGAAGACTCAAATGACTCAACTGACTATAGCAACTTCAAAGTAAGACGTAAAACAGTAAAACGACTGAGATATTATAAAACAGGATTTGTACACCTTGAGATCTTAACTTCTCTGGGTTTGTACCCCATGTATGACCCCATGTACGTCCACTAAAAGAGCGTGTTTTAGCCACGGACACGCTCAGATCTTTATCACACGTGTCTGACAGCGTTATGGAACATAGTGACGTTCCCCTTTAAGTTTAGGATAGATCCAAGCCTCTATTGACAGTAGTTTAAAAGATCAATGGAGCCTTAAACACTGACCTGATATGAAGGATCCGGGCGCCATCTGATTGAAGTTGGCGCCCCCCATGAGTAGGGCGCTCGGGGGGGCGGGGGTGAAGGGGGCTCCGTAGTTGTGGGGGATTGCGTAGGGTCCTGGAGGTATGGGCTGCACAGAGGAAGTAGGATGTGATTTACACAAATAGAGGATAGAACAATGAGATTATTGAGACTAACCACTTTTAGACTAATAAATCTGCTGACTAAACGAAGTGAAGTTTAAATCCACAGGTGGGTTGACAAGATAATAGGCTCGCTGTGTTTTCCTTGGCCGTCCGCCATTTAATATTTTCCCACTGAATGCAGGCACCTCGATCAGGTTTCAACTTGTGCATGTGGCTGCGGTTTTCTCTTGTGTACGTACGTGTGTGTGTGTGTGATTAAGTGTGTTAAAAGCAGGTCGCTGACCGGGGGTATGTGCGTCTCAGTGCCCTTGCTGGCCAGTCGGCTGAGGATGCTCCTCTCGGACATTTGCAGGCGGGCGGCGATGGGCGGGACTCTGGACAGCGTGGCGGGTAGCCGGGTCACGTCGGCCTTCATGTCGCTCAGCAGCTCCTCCAGCTGGTTCAACACTGCTATGACAACAACAAACATCAACAACTACTACAACTCCACTTCTTAAACCATCATTTCACACTTTAGCTTCTACTTACTGCTTCTTTTGCACTTCTTGTTAATGATTTGATAATCCCGCCAACAGCTGTCTGCCAATATATACAACAATTACCCGGTGGCTGAAGCTGCCTTCAAAACAAAAGCATTAACTACTCAAATTATCTGAAAGAAATCTGAACACTATAAATCATCTGTAAAAGTCTCATCTCAACAAAGTTTTTGGGCCTTTTATTTCCAAAGAAGCACATGTAATGACACTGTTCCCATCCTTTTATTATGATCTTGATGTCATCACATCCCTACATGGAATTGATCACCGATTAGACATTCATGAAGTTCAGCAGCGCAGAGAGACAAGACTAGAAAGCTAGAACAGCATCCTCTCGACAGGACAATATAAGCATGGACAGACTTGCCAGGGAGCCAGTGAGGAAATGTTTGCAGCTATCACTTAACAGCGTGTAAGCTTATCTGCTTGGCTTTGTTAAAGTCGGCTTCAGGCAGAGCGATTTTGGCCGCTGCAGGAAGGAAGATTGCACAACAGCGCTGTGAGATGTGTTGATGTGCATCTCTTTTTAATGTACGCCTGTGATTATCGGTTTGCCAATCTCTCCCACTTTGTCGAAATCTGCCTGCACTGTTTTGGCTTCAATGGGTTTGTTTTATTAACTGTACAGACGATAAGAAATGAAGTTATTGGCATCCTCCCATCATCCCTGACCTTTGTGCAGGACAGCGTTGGCTGGCTTGTTGCCCGCCAGCGACTCCTTGCTGAGGTGCTGGTGTGACTCCGCGAGGCACTCCACCTCTGTGAAGCGGGCGTTGAGCGCCATGGCCGGGTGGCTAGGGTCCTGGGTCATGTTCAGGTAGGCCGCCCGTCGCAACTGCTCCTCTATCACCAGCGCCTGCTCCAACAGCTGCAGGACAAAGGGGTCAAATACTCCATTTCTTTTACAAATAAACCAGAAGTCATGGGACTGCCATTAAAACAAATCTGTGAAAGAATAAGAAAATAAATGTGGAAATAATAAATAAATAAAAGAATAAATACGTAAATAAATAAAAATTAAATAAAAAAATGAATGAGTAACAAAATATAAAATAATAATTATAAGCAATTCTATTTATGCGTTCTTTTATTTCTGTATATATTTATTATACATGCATTTATTTATTTTTTGCATATAATTTATTATTATTTATTTGTTCTGTATATTTATTTATTTGTTTCTATCCCTTTATTTGTCCTTATTCTCTTCGCTCTTGCTATTCCTTAAGGGCCAAGCTTTACTTATTTATATTCTGATATGATTGCACCTTTTACGATAAAAGGACAGAAACCAAAACAGCTGATATTAAACAATGCATGTAAATCAACTACATTTTTAGATATAACACAGAAAAAAAGTGTATTCCTTGCAAACATTTAAACATAGAAAGGGTTTAAAAAGCTCTTATAAGTCTCGTTTTATAAAGTTATCGTGTTACTCAACCAATTACAACCAAAAAACCTACTACGGGTCATTTTGGAGTGAGACAGAGATACAGTAAATGAGGATGTTGAGGGCGGGATCTGAAGCATGTGAGCCGCTCAAAAACAGGATGAGAGCTCTTCCAGAAATGCAGCCGTCAGCAATACCATCCGGCCAATATGTGGGTGTAGGGGCATCGGTCAGGTGATCGAAGACGCTGCGAAATGTTGCTAAAATAGTTTATTTTCATAGAAGTCGGGCCGGCACAGAAACTGTCAAGTCCTGAAGGTTGGATTCAAATGTTTATAGTCGTACTTTAAATAACATTTTGGCAATTTAAGACCATTTCATTAAAGTAGAGTCCTTGTTTTTATTGTTTTTGGGAATGTTGGCTTCTTGAGAAACATATTTCTTAGGTACTGGAATCAAGTGTCTCCACACGCTGTAGCTGCGTCTCGTCTTACCTTGAAGCGTCGAGCCAGGAACTTGTTCTTCATCTCCAGGAAGTTGCCTTTGTTCGCCTGCAATTTGAAAGGCTCATTGACGATGGCGAACTGGGGATCGTTCTGGATGTCCTGCCACCGGGCGTAGCCGTGACTGGCACAGGGGGTCAAGGGTCACGTAACACTCAACATCGTAAAAAAGCAACGGTGACGCTAAGTAGGGAAGGTTGTGACCCACATAAGAGTTCAACATTTCATTAAATACGTTTATTGCGCCTCAAGTCTGTTAAACACAGAGCTGGAGATCAGGAGACGATTAGCATGCTATTAGCATGAAAACTAGCATAGAGCAAGGAGAAGCGGCTAGCCTGGCTCTGTCCAAAGTTTCAAAAATATGCCTTCCAGCACATCTCAACCTCACTAATTAACATTTTGTATCTTTGTTTGTTCAATTCGTACACAACCAGAAATGTAAAGACCACAATTTGTGGGGGTTTTTTACGTGAGAGTTGCCGACTTCAAAACCACAAAGTGTCTTTTTTACATTTCAACGTCAATAAGACTGCCCATATGCTGAACACTGATTTCTGAGGGTGATTCATTTCATTTTTCAACTTTTCAAAAGCCCAAAATTGCGGTTATTTTTAGCAAAACAATAGATTTCAGGCAGCTTCTGAAACAAACATGATCTCCCCCGTTATTCGAGTCTAACTCGGTCTCATGATTAGCTTGCAGAACAATGCAAACAGAGATTTATGTCAATGCTGCGTGGCCTTAATCACCATAATAGAGGGAACAACATGAACTAAATGACCCGCTGCATTGGCTTCCAGCAGACACAGTTTGCTGTTTACCGAGCTCTGCCTGGCTTGTTGACTTATTACGCTGGGTTTCTGCCGGCTTGTAGGAAAAATAAACACACCGGGGTCATCGCTCGGGCAACTGCCGTCAAGGATACATCACGATTCCCGCCAGCAGCCAGAAGTCGTGTCGGCGGTGCCAGATCTCGTTCATCTTCCCCGAGGAGATGGCAGCGCGCTCCTCGTTCTGCCAGAGAGTGTGCAGCTCTGCGGGGTGAAGCCAACACAAGCTCAAAATCAGGCAGCTCTCAAAGTGCTTAGCTAGCTGAAACCCGGCTGCAGGTGTTTCCACGCCACAGAGAGCTTTACTGGGTTTGTGATCAAGGAGAAGAGATCATTTGGGCTTTTTGTACAGAAGCGTTGGAAAGCAACGGGAATGTTTTTTCTGCTTTGGATGTTTATGTTGTTTGGACTGCTTAGTCACTTGTTTGGACAAGTTAATAAGTTATTTTCACCTTTTGGACGATTATGTTGTGAACAAAGCATACAGTTACACGTATATCTAAATCGATGGGGAACTAGAATCTTAATTCCACAACACGACACATCCTTCCTCCTGGAGTCGTGTTCATGTCAGTTTCTTATCAAAACTGTGACTGGAAAACTCAGATTTCTTCCAATATATCTAACTTGGCAGTTTATAATAATAAAAAGAGTCATTTTAAAGGTTTTTCTTCCTTCATTTCTTACAGATGAACCTGTTTTTGAAGATGTTTGTGCAACAGAATTGTCTTTTCTATGGACATCCTGCTAGTTGACCGCCTAAAAAGCCCAGAATGAATGTTGAAGAAGTAAACATAGATGGCTAAAGTTGCTACTTAGAACCCTAAAAAGCAAGTACACTCCTCCCGCTGCAGGTAAACGAGTACTGACCGGTGAAGCCGCCATCTGCGATGTTGAACATAAAGCGAGGTCGCTCAATGGGAGGCCTCACGTTACCCTTGGGCGCGTCCTCCTTCGCTGCTCGGAGTTCTTTCCCAGCATCCTTTTCCCCTTTGAATTCCTCTGTTATCGAGAAAGACGGCAAAGGTGTCATTTAGCGAGAAATTGCGTTTGTGTATTTTTGGCAGCTTACGATCACGGCGAGGCGTACCTCTCTTCACGTCGGACGCCTCGCTCTTATCCTTGCCGTCAGTCGTTTCAGTCGCCGTCTCTTCGCATTTGTCTTTGTCCTTCTGCTCCCCGGCCTTTTCTCCTTTACCAGGAATAAAACGTCACGTTAGCGAGTTAACTTGTTACTCCAAACAAAACCTGCTTCGTGTTTTCGCTCTTACCCGATTTCTCTTCTTTGACCTCGGCGTCTCGCTTCGTCTCTTCTTTACTCTCCTCTTGTACTTTTTGCTCCTCTGGTGAGCCGTCGGTCCTTCCTTTCTTCTCCACCTCCTTCAGGTCGCCGTCTTCTTTCCCGTCCGTTTTCTGCCCAGGGGACGCGGTTTGTGACGCGTCTTTCGGCAAAGAGGAAAGCTGTGGAAAGGTAACACAGCACGCCATTACTCGCCGAGTTAAGCCTTGTTCGTTGTTGTGTGGTCTTCAAATGTCACATTTAAAAATCAGCTTTTACAGAAGTGAAAAAACTGAATTTGAAAAGTATTATATTATAAATCAGCTTATTCTATAGCAACGGTCCGCCTGTGTCTACGTCAGCATTTCTGCTTATTGTGATGTCATTTCTTGGGAGTATCTTCAAATGCAAAAACATAATAATTCATAAAAGTATGGCAGTTGTGTCATAACTTAAAGAAAATACAAAGAAATCGGACAAATAACACACAAAACATATCGATCCGAAAGAATAATTAAATGTAGAAACATGAACACAGTATTTCTTCCCACCAGAAGTTATTTGAACTGTCATTTCTTTTGTTTCTCAATCTCTCCGACGTTCCCACCGAGCTGCTCCTCTGGCGCTGTGCGTAGTCACATGGTTCCAACGCGATGAACAGAAGCCTTAACCGTCCGCCGCGTAAACAATGAATGATCTAGCTCTTATCATTTGAAATCAATTTCAACGGGGTCATGCAAATAACCGTCTGTTTTAAAGTGTAGCCATCTGGCTGTTCATTTCATCTACTTCACATTCTGGTTTTTGTTTTGGGTTTTTTCTACCTTACGGGTTTTTAGCCATTTTTTTTTAACATGAAATGAAAATACCGCTCTAATTCCCCGGGAAGCGTGACGTCTGCGCTCTTTGCCAAACATCAACAAAGTACGTTTTGATCTTGAAGCTGTATGAAAATGAACGGAATCCACTGGCCGACTGGAAGGAAGTAGAAACAGAACAACGGCATGCATTGAAAGTCATAAAACATAAAACATAAATGCATTCATTGTCTGATGAAGAACATCGGGTGTCCCACCTCTTCAGGCTCCGCTGTCCTGTTGCTGTCCACCTCTTTCCCCTCATCCTTCTCTTTCTCCTTCCCTTTCTCATTGTCGGACGGGGCCTCGCCTTCCTCTTTGTCCTCCTCCTTCTCTCCCTCCTTTCCGTTCTTTTCCAGCTTGTCTGATGGAGCCGGGGTCGCTGCACATAAAACACACACACACACACACACACACACACACACACACACACACACACACACAGGCTTAGATTCATGGGGCCTTTACATGGAGCGCCCCCTGCTGGATGTGTTGATGTGACTCACCTGGCTTCGAGGTGCAAGGTGTGTTGTTATAGCTGGCTTCGGGGGTGGGCGTGGTGGGCGTAGTGGTCTTGACGACAGGAGAGGAGGCCCTGGAGGAGGATTTGTCGAGGGTGACCTCAGGCTTGAGCTCTGGAAGACTCCACCGGCCGTTGATGTGATCAAACTCCTGGATCTGGAACACAAAATAATACATTTAATTAAATAAAAAAAGCTTGGCACATGCAGGCTTTACCTAATGCCACCTTATTTAAACGCACCACCCACATGCCCTTCTTGCCTGGCAGTAAATCATACATCCCCCCCCCACCCCCCGGCATAGATAGCAGATCAGGATGTCGGCCGGTTTCAACAAGTTGGACTGAAAACTGGATTGCAGATGTTTGGATAAATACGCTGGCAGACTGACAGCAGGAGAGTAATCAGAACATCTTTCAAGATGTCACGGGTTGATTTCTTCACTGGAAAAAGACCTCTGACATTTTATTCACCAGCTGAACGCTAGATTGTCTTCGTAGTTTGTTGAAAGAAAGATATTACGACTGCTTATATAGCAATGCTTTGACATTCAGTAGTTTATTGTTGGTGGCGGCGTCTAATCGCCCACACACACGCGAGGGATTCACAGGAAGTGATGCTTGTATGGAATCCATTTAGTGTTTTTACTTCATCGTATCAGAAGCTGCTGATAATGCTTTTATTGTGAAGGAGGAAGCAGGAAACGCAATTAATGTGTCACTTTCAAAACCTCACAGCTTTTACACTTGTAATTCAGATATATTGTACATATATGTCATATTCTTTCTTTCAGTGTATATTTACGTTTCTTCTTTTTTGGATTTTATAATATTCTTTCAACATCTGCTCTTATTTTACACAAGACTCACAATTCTCCTTCTCTAAGCGTCACGGCTTCATTCAACACATTTGTCTGGACTTAGGAAGCGAACGGCGCGGGTCAAACCTTCTTCTTGACGAGAGACATGACGCCGATGCGGGTGAGGACCGGCTGGCGGCACAGGCCCTCTCTCGGCACGCCGTCTGCGAACGTCTCGGCGCCGTCAGCCACCGGCTCGCAGAGGTGACGCATAAAGAGGGACACGTACGCTCTGGCACAGAAGAAGAAGAGGAGAAACATATGGTTAAAGGGCGGATGGAAGTGGAGGAAAAAAAAATCAAATGTTTTCGCTTACTTGAATTCTTTCTCGGTCTTGCCCCTGAGGTCTCTGACCAGCCACTGAGAGGAGAACGCGTCCTGAGACGGCATCCCCCAGCGCATCACTGCGTTCAGGAAAGCCTTCCGCTGGCGTGTGTTAAAGCCCAGCACCTATGAAAAATGATATTTCACTGTATATTTTCCCTGCCTGGGAAGTGGAAATAGTGTCGGTGTGTTCACATGTATCTGCGTATTGTTATTAATCTGGAAGACTTTAAAAGAAAAATATCAGGAGGAGAAAATCTGTGGATTTCTTAAAACTTCCCAAGGCCTTCTCTGAATAGTTCTGCCTAATAACGCTAAAATAAACTTTGAGTCCACACTGGAACAATGCAGGCCATTATGATCCACCTCCTGGGAAGGTAGAGTTGTTGGAGATGTAAGAGCCTTTGCTGCCATCTCTCATTTAAGATGGTTAGAAAAATATCTGAGTTCAATTTCAAATAAAGTTGTCAGATTCCAGTAATATCCCAATAAAATAAATCAAAAATGAAAGCAGAAGTGGTTCCAGAGAGTCGTACGAACCTCGAGGTTGCCTCCCACTCTGGCCAGAAGAGGAGGCAGAGGTTTATCCTTCTCATTCCTCAACTGGCGGCGTGACTGCCTTCGACCTGCAGGTAGCAGAACGTTCGGTAAAAAGAAAAACACACAGGAGGAATACAAGATGTAAAAGAAGGGGGGGGGGGGAGAGGGAGGATGTTGCACAGTTAGTGATTCATCAATACATCAACCAAAAATCAAAAACTTCTGAAGCGCTTCGAGCGTTTTTCCCTTTTAACTGTCTGAAGTTCAGGAGGTGGATTTCTTTTGGCAATCTTAACGCGCTGGACTCCGCCAGGCAGCCGTTACAACTAACTCAATTTCATCTTGTAATAATTCAACACAGACCTGTGGCTGTGTGCGAGTGAGCGCGCGCGTGTGTGTGTGTGTGTGTGTGTGTGTGTGTTCCTACAGGCATCTGTCACTGCTCGGTTTTGTTGTCTCTCTCTTTTTTTTTTAAAAATCTCTCCTCACCTTCTGGCCGATCATCAAAGTCCTCGTCCTCCTCCTCGGACCCCACTGAATACTCGGACTGGTTATCTGAAATGTCAGCATGCCACTCTGAAACAGCACATGGTGGTCTGTCAATAGGCCAGGCCCATTCACTTCCACTGTGCAAGCATTAACTCAGACAGACAGATCATCTGAAATCCTTCCAGTTCTAGTAAGATCACAGGTTTAGAATAAGAAATATAAGAAATCTTAATGCCAGCAAATCATTTAGGACTCATGTTTTAAATCCAAGGGTTTGATAGATAACTTAAAACAAAAAAAAGGAGTTTGTTCAGCTTACTTTTTAAGACTACTAGGTCCATACAGCACCGGGTCCAAACCCCCGGTCCCTACCTTGGTCTTCCTGCGCAGCGTCGTTGTAGTTGACGGGCTTGCGGTTCCTCTTGCCTTTGCCCAGTTTGCTCGTCAGGTCCTCTTGTTGCTGCTCGTAGTGGTGCCGCAGCAGTTTCTCCCAATAATCCGGATCCACGTTCTCCTCCTGTTTGATGATCTCCCGCTCGACCTCCTCGATCTGGAGCGTCAGAAAAGAACACGGCGGTTAGAACCTTTCTTAAAAAAGGAAACCATTTACACTTTATTAACTAGTGTGTGCTGCATCTGTCAAGCCCCCCCCTCTCACCTTATCCTCCTCTCGGACCATGTACTGGGCCACTTTAAAGGAGCTGAGGTACTCGTTCATGTTCTGGACGTCCGGGTCGTCTATGCCGTCTTGGCTTCGGTCCAGCAGCCTGTCGATGGCGACGTTGTCGTAGTGGATCACGCTGCCCTCGTCCTCCACTTTATCCCCCGAGCTATTCTTCATACCTGCGGACACACGTGGAGTTAATTCCCACGTTATTGTATTCGACCGAAAATCCCTTTTTGACAGAATATTATCGTGGAGTCGGAAAACAACTTGCGTTCCAGTTCGTCCTTGAACAGCTCTTCCGTTCCGAACTTGAGGATGTCGTCCAGTTCCTGTTTGGACATGGAGCCGGCTTTGGATCCCAGGCCGGGCCGGACCACCAGGTGGGTCAGCATCATCTTCCTCTTGGCCACCTGAGTGATGCGCTCCTCCACGCTGGCTCGCGTCACAAAGCGGTAGATCATCACCTTCTTGGACTGCCCGATTCGGTGCGCTCGACTGAACGCCTGCGCAGAGAGGGACAACGGTAAACAGGTGGCGCACATATTTCTTTGCATCAAAATTGAGGTCGTACTGGGAAGGGATTCGTTACAGAAATACTATTTTTGAACTAGACGCATTTAATTATATTACAGGAGCAATGGAAGAGAGATACAGGCTTATTTGCTGCTTATACTTTTATTAGTGACATAAAAACTTATGAATAAACATTTAGTAAAAACGTATTACTTATTATTATTCCCTTCCTCTGCAGCTACCGGTCTTCAGTACCTGTATGTCGTTGTGAGGGTTCCAGTCAGAGTCGAAGATGACGACTGTGTCTGCTGTGGCCAGGTTGATGCCTAAACCTCCCGCTCTGGTGGAGAGCAGGAAACAAAACTGACAAGCACCAGGAGCTGCAGGCAGAGAGACAGAGAGAGAGAGAGAGAGAGTGTGTGAGAGAAAATACTTTACTTTATTTTTCATGCCACTTTTATACTTTTATATCTCAGAGGCTTTGGGAGTTCTTTTTTGGAAAGCGAAGCGAGGGTCAAAGGACAGAGGGTGTCGTATGCTGAGCAGATTGTAAAAAAAAATAATCCAGAGGCAAATATGTGATTAGTGATATTGAGCTATATAAATAAAATGCTTAGTGATATGTCCACGTTCCACTCAGCGTGCATCCCTGTGCTCATCATCCCTGTGTTTATCATCCATGTGCTCATCATCCCTGTGCTCATCATCCCCGTGCTCATCATCATCATCCCTGTGCTCATCATCCCTGTGCTCATCATCCCTGTGCTCATCATCCCTGTCCCTGTGCTTATCATCCCCATGCTTATCATCCCTGTGCTCATCATCCCTGTGCTCATCATCCCTGTGCTCATCATCCCTGTGCTCATCATCCCTGTCCCTGTGCTTATCATCCCTGTGCTCATCATCCCCATGCTTATCATCCCTGTGCTCATCATCCCTGTCCCTGTGCTTATCCCTGTGCTTATCATCCCTGTGCTCATCATCCCCATGCTTATCATCCCTGTGCTCATCATCCCTGTCCCTGTGCTTATCATCCCCGTGCTTATCATCCCTGTGCTCATCATCCCTGTCCTCATCATCCCTGTCCTCATCATCCCTGTCCTCATCATCCCTGTCCTCATCATCCCTGTCCCTGTGCTTATCATCCCTGTGCTTATCATCCCTGTGCTCATCATCATCCCTGTTCTCATCATCCCTGTCCCTGTGCTTATCATCCCCGTGCTTATCATCCCTGTGCTCATCATCCCTGTCCTCATTATCCCCGTGATTATCATCCCTGTGCTCATCATCCCTGTCCCTGTGCTTATCATCCCTGTGCTCATCATCCCTGTGCTCATCATCCCCGTGCTTATCATCCCCGTGCTTATCATCCCCGTGCTTATCATCCCCGTGCTTATCATCCCCGTGCTTATCATCCCTGTGCTCATCATCATCCCTGTGCTCATCATCCCCGTGCTCATCATCCCCGTGCTCATCATCCCCGTGCTCATCATCCCTGTCACTATCATCCCTGTCACTATCATCCCTGTGCTTATCATCCCCGTGCTTATCATCCCCGTGCTTATCATCCCTGTGCTCATCATCATCCCTGTGCTCATCATCCCCGTGCTCATCATCCCCGTGCTCATCATCCCCGTGCTCATCATCCCTGTCACTATCATCCCTGTCACTATCATCCCCGTGCTTATCATCCCCGTGCTTATCATCCCCGTGCTTATCATCCCTGTGCTCATCATCATCCCTGTGCTCATCATCCCCGTGCTCATCATCCCCGTGCTCATCATCCCCGTGCTCATCATCCCTGTCCCTATCATCCCTGTCACTATCATCCCTGTCACTATCATCCCTGTGCTTATCATCCTTTGTGTCAGTTTGGCATCAGTTCTAGCAACTCTCAGTTCTCATCTCCACAGAGTCTCCTTCTACCATCGTATTGCATTTCCATCTGCTCTTGAACTGGAGAAAATACATCTGGGATTATCACTAAAACAAACAGCAATGCAGTATTGCTACTGTGTTTGTATTACGAGACGTCCTCGTTAGATTTAGATATATTGTATATAGTACTGTATTTTTACTTTTACACACTATGCTCTATATTTAATTGATTATCTTACATCATTTCATCTTCACATGACTAGTGTTTTTACTTTTTGACCTTGTGTTAAAAATAAAAGCTTTTATTTAGCTAGCTGCCCGTTGAAATTCACCTGTGTTAGGCGGAAGTGAGGACTCTTATTGTGAAGGAACAGGAAGTCCTGCTGTTTTTGATGAAGCTTGTATTGAGCATGGCGTTCGCCGATATAATACTCATCTGATCATTTTAAACAATGTTTTAAAACGAGTAAAATAGAGCTAACCAAAGCAGATACAGTTTGTGTCCGAGACTAGTCATAATGATGTAAACGATTACTCGTCAACAAAAGTCGAGGACAGCTTATCATCCGGTATCTCACCGTTGAAGCGGTCGATGGCCTCTTGTCTCAGAGCTCCTGTGACGCTCCCATCAATTCTTTCATACTTGTAACCTTCATGGTCCAAGAAATCTTCTAGTAAATCCAGCATCTTCGTCATCTAGAAATGTTGGAGAGAAATAGAAGCTGGTTGTGTGTGTGTGTGTGTGTGTGTGTGTGTGTGTTTTCATCCACACTTGATTACCCGCGCACAGCTGGAACCAGTGTGCTGCGGAGCCTTCTGGAGGAGTCATGGGACTAATTTAACATCTGTGAAGGGAGATGTCCATCTGGTGTGTGTGTGTGTGTGTGTGTGTATAAACTTGCCTGTGCTTGCGAATACTGTACATGTGTACCTGAGAGAAGACCAGTACTCGGTGACCATTGTCTTTTAGTTTCCTCAGCATCTTCTGCATCAGCGTCAGTTTCCCAGAAGCCTTAGTGAGGGCCGACCCCTCGTAAGCACCATTAGGGGTTTTTTGGGCTTCCTGCGAGAAAAAAAACACACGCAAACCATACCGCGAGGATTAAATCACTCGCTGCGTCTCAAGTGTAATTATTAAAAAACACAAATATGACTCAAATGCACTGCCGAACATCACCACAGGGTGTCGCTGTTCTGCGATTCATGAAGAATCCAAAACAGACGGTTGGAAAAGAAGTGAAATACTAGCAAATAATGGAGGATTTCTAAATATATAATATAATATAACTATTGAGCTATATTCCGAATGCTCGTGTCAAGGACAAGAGCATTCGTGTGTCCGTCCTCACCATGGAGGCGACGGGGAAGAGGTAGGGGTGGTTGCAGCACTTCTTGAGGTCCATCATGATGTTGAGCAGAGACACCTGGTTTCCTCCGCCTTTCGAGTTCAGAGCCTCAAAGTTCTTGGTCAGAATCAGCTTGTAGTATTTTCTGTGTTTAAAAACCATAAATAGGCAACTTAATGAAATGATTACCGCCGTACATATTCAAAGTAAACCATCAAGATAAACATCCTTCCCTTTTCTCTTCTCCACCCTCCAGTGTCCAATTTGCTGAGGAATTGTCTCATTTTATGACGAAATATAAGTTTAAAGATTGTTACGAATCCCTTTAAACCACATTCATCCGTGTCAAATAAAGGATTTTTGATTCATTAACTAAATAACCTTTTATATTTTCAGTGTATTTTAAGAAAATGTGTTTAACGATGAAACTAGAGGAGATTGTTCCCCAGTCATCCAAAAAAACGTCGATCACCGGCGTGTCTCCACATTTCCCCCTAAACCCTCCCGTGTGTCGTACTTCTGCATGGGGCTCAGCTCCACTCTGACAATCAGCTCGGTCTTGGAGGGCATGTTCTTGAAGACGTCGGCCTTCAGCCTCCGCAGCATGTGAGGCCCCAGCAGGTCGTGGAGCTTCTTGATCTGGTCCTCCTTGGAGATGTCGGCAAACTCTTCCAGGAAGCCCTCAAGGTTACTGCACAGAGAGATGTTGTCATGTAATTAAGTATACCCGTGTGTGTGTGTGTGTAAATGTGTGTATGTGTGTGTGAGAAGTCCTACTTGAAGCGGTTGGGTGTGAGGAAGTTGAGCAGATGAAACAGCTCCTCCAGGTTGTTCTGGAGAGGAGTTCCCGTCAGCAGCAGCTTATGGTCGATCGTGTAGTCGTTGAGACGCCTGAAAAACTGCAAACACGAGAAAAACGCTGTATTATTCATCTGCAATTATCTTTATTATTTGCTTTATTGGATGTAAAGTCATTATTAGCAATGAATTTCTATCTGCATGACTTACAGAGTAACTGTTTTGGTATAATAAAGTTAATTTAATTGAAGTAAGAAGAACTTGCAGTGAAAAATGCCAAATATATGTTAAAGATGCTGTGGCGTGGAGTGTTGCTGTTACATAGTTTGTCCACCAGAGGGCGCTGACACATTTGCTTTTCAAGGTCACAATTCTTTGAAATGTAAGGGCTCTTTATCAAAAATGTTATATATTAAATGATATAGATGGGGATTTATATTAACACACACACACACACACACACACAGCAGCTACAGTACCTTAGACTGGTTGTTCTTCAGGCGATGAGCCTCGTCCACCACCAGACAGGCCCAGTCCATGGACTTGAGCGACGTCTGGTCGATGGTCACCAACTCGTAGGAGGTCAGCAGCACGTGGAATTTAATAGTAGCCTCTCTCTGCAGGGCCGATGAGAAGGGAAACAAAAAAGGATATGTAAAACCAACTAATTATGTTATGAAGAAATGAACACGATATGATCCTATAAATCCAACATGATTAATATATAGTATTGAATTTCTATTTCCCTCACCCTCAGTTTGAATGTCTTCTTCCCTCCTTTGATAGCGGCTTCGTCGAAGGAGAACTCGTTCTCTCGGATGATGGCTCGGCTGTCCTTGTCTCCCGTGTACGTGACCACGTAGAAGTCGGGCGCCCACATCTCAAACTCCCTCTCCCAGTTGATGATGGTGGACAGCGGAGCGCTGACCAGGAACGGACCTGTAGTGTGACCCTGAGGAAGAACATTTTAATACAATCGTTCAGTGAAATGGGAGAAAAATAATGACGACAGCACCATGGGGCTCCAGTACCTCTTTGAAGAGCGAGTAGAGGAAGACGATGGTCTGGATAGGTTTTACCCAGGCCCATCTCGTCTGCGAGGATGGTGTCTGTGCCCTGAGCCCAGGAAAACCGGAGCCAGTTCAGACCCTCCAGCTGGTACAGGTGCAGCGTCCCACCCGTCGATGTGACAAAGTCGGGCTGATCCTCGTATTTTATCGTAGGCTGGACGGATAAAAAGGAGAGATCAATGAAGTATCAATCAATGTGGTTGTCTTTTAAAAGTGCGAAACAAAAGTGGTTTGTAATTGAGATGTGAAACACAGACAGGAAGCAGCCTCCACCACAGTGAAACTACAGTTAACTCACATCAGTGACTGGCGAGGCAGAAGACTCTTCCTCACCCTCCTGGTTCTTGCTCCTCATCCTCCTGGGTTTGTCTGGGTCTTCCTTCATTATTGCATCTCTGTTGGACAGCAACGTTATCACGGAGTTAAGCAACTACGCATTGACCGACAGCAGGTTTCCACACGTTGGGATGCTCTCCGGCCCCCTTATAAAACCTCTAACGCGATGACAAAAGCTAAAACGATATCGTTACGACAGTAGAAACTGTTTGAGTCCACTGGAGTGTTGTAAAACATATGTTTTCCTATAATACCTGTGTCTCCAGTAGTTGCCCTTGTAAATTCCAAAGTCAGGGATGTCCAGGTCATCTCTCTCCCAGGTGCACTGGTCATAGGTCAGGTCTCTCCATTTCACGAGGTAGTGATACGTTCCCCTTTTATCCACACTGGCAGGGACACGGGGAAAACTCGTTTTATGTTTCTAAATATAAATAAATCACTTGGTCTGAGCTGTAATGAAAGAACGTTTGACACATCGGATCAGATACTGCGCTCACACACAAAGCTCACCTGTGGTTGATGATGCGGTGGATCATCATCCACTCAGGCTTGATGCCAAATTTGTAGAACTTGTCGTCCATGATGGCGTACTGGGGGTCCTTGGCCCTCCTCTTCTCGCTCTTTCCCGCTCTGTTCTCGTCCTCTGCGCCCGACCCGTAATCCAGGCTGGGAGGCTCGTCCATGTCCGTCTTCCTCTGGTAGTTTCTGTACATCACCGAGTGGAAGATCTCAAGCTGGAAGGAAGCGGGAGAGAAAGATGATTTGGGGGGTGGGGTGGGGGGGGGGTTGGGACAGAATTTGGAGTCTTCTTTTAACCATCACTTTACATCCATCCCTCCATTTCTCTCTCACCTGCAGCTCGGTGATCCAGGTGCAGTGCCAGTAGGACTGCCCGGTCAACTTGACAAAGAACTCCCTCTCTGCTCGGCCCTTCATGGGTGGCGGCGGAGGGGCATCAGCGGGGGCGTCAAGAGCCTGGGGGGACAGGGATGGGAGGCGGAGGTTCACCCCATCGCCAGTGGAGGATCTTCTGGACACGCCCTTTGATTGGCAGACACTAGAGGGGGAAGACACTGACTAATTAATCCCTGGAAGTGTGTGCTGATCTAACAAAGAGTCCATTTGGGCTTCATGCGTTAGAGAAATTCTATTTTATTATATAAGAAAAACTATAATGTAATAAAGGGAACGTTCAGCAGTGTTGCAAGTCCTGGGAAGACACAAATCCTAATTATAGTTATTTGGACTGACACTGTTTCTTTGAATCTAAAAATTCCCCAAAGTGCTATAATAAACACTGGGGCCACTTTGGCTGAAAATCAGTACATGCACACACACACACACACACACACACACAAAATAATATTTTGCCCAGGATATCATACAACACAAACAGCTTCAGTGCTATTTTTGAACAATGACTACTTATTTTAAGTGCATTATCAACACAAAATTCATTTTCTCTGTTTAAGTGTGTGTGTGTGTGTGTGTGTGTGTGTGTGTGTGTGTGTGTGTGTGTGTGTGTGTGTGTGTGTACAGTGAGAGGACAGACACTGTAGCGAGAGCGAAAGTTTGACTTCACGGCACAAATGTGTCTAAATATAATTGTTTGCCGATGGAAACTGACTTAGTTAGACTTATAGACATCAGTGTCAGTTTCCATTGTAATCATACATACATGCAATGTTCTTTTGCTTCATGCTGCCACGTCGCTGTCACAGCGACACTTTCAAATCTCCAACCCACCTATACCTATATACAGTGCCCTCCAGAATGACTGAAATCATTCTTCCACACAAGCTCTCCAGATCCTTCAGATTCAGAGGTTGACGCTCGTGGACTCTCCTCTTCAGCTCATCCCACACATGTTCTATAGGGTTTAGGTCCGGGGAGTGTGATGGCCGTGGCAAAACCTTTATTCTATGGTCAGTAAACCATTGCTGTTGTGTGCTTCGGATCATTGTCCTGCTGGAAGGTCCAACCACGGCTGTTAGCAGTCCCACTACATCAAAGATCCACCTCCATACTTCACAGTGGGTATGAGGAGCTTTTCTGTAAGGCTATCTTCCTGTCTTACGCCAAACCCACCTTTGACGTTTGTTGCCAAAAAGCTCTATTTTGGTCTCATCTGACCATATAACCCTGTCCCATTCAAAGTCCCAGTAACGTTTGGCAAACTGTAGGCCTGTGTCACCTCATATTAATACCCCAGTGAAACAGGAAGTCACGGTTGACCACTTAAGAGTTCCTAATCAAACAGGTTAAAGATGTAAGATGTGACTGGACATACCACCGGGTCATTTGGTACCGGATGATTGAATAAAATCACCGGGTACATCTGTCTGTGCGTCTGTGTCTCGTGACACATGTCAAGACGCTCGTCTGTCACGTGATACGTTACTTCAAAATATTAAGCCCACGAGCAACAATGAGTGGAAAACTAACGTCTTTAAAGAGCTTTTATGGAAAAGGGAAAAGACCCAATGAGGAGGCATTTAAAAGACAACATCATGGTTCTGATTATGAGAATGTGTATACACCAGCACACAGAATCCCATACGAACAGCAGCGAAGTAAAACTGCAGCATCTCACCGTGCATCGCGGACACAGCCACTCTCCGTTGGGGATCTCCGGCAGCGGCGGGTTTAGACAGTGGATGTGGTAGGAGGAGGTGCAGGTGTCGCAGCACAACAGTTCGCCTCCGTCTTTACACACCCGACAGAACTCCATGTGGTCGTCGTCCTCCTCCTCCTCCTCCACCCCGACGGCGATCCCCGCGCTGACCTCCGATATCACTCGTTCCTCGCTGTCCTCCTCGAATTCCTCGAATTCCTCGTCCTTAGCTTCCCACTGGATCCCCTCTTTTTCCTGCGAAAGGGTGAACACGAAAAGGAAACATTTGAGTGACATCTCAATGAGAATACTGGCGCATCACATGCACAAAGATGGCAAATCAGTGCCACCGTCATATTTCACGATGTAGAACCTCAGCGACAACAAGAGACAACTGACAACAGGCCGTCGGTCTACATCACAAGGGTCTGGACAGCACTTTGTTTCAACACCTCCCTGCTCACCTCTAACAATACAGTCGGGCTTTGTTTGTGACAACACAGATTAGATCTACACCTACAGCACCACTTCAGGTATCCGTCTTTGTCTGGGCAGGATTCTTTTCACTGAGATTTGTGATGCAGCTACAAAGCCTCTATTCCCCCGGTGCACCGAGCTCGTAAAAACAAACCACTTTTAAATGTTTTTGTTCTTTGCCAAGTAGACGCATCGCTTTGAGATAAATATATGAATAAAAAAAAGGACGCTGAGCAAAACCACGAATAGAACAGCGGGAACAGACGTGTTCTGGTTGTACTCACGCAGTGCGGGCAGCTCCACTTGCCCTCGGGAGCCTTGTCCAGCTCAGGCTCAAGGCAGACGAGGTGGTAAGCTCGAGGGCAAGTGTCACACAGGATGATCTCCCCGCCCTGCTGACACACCTCGCAGTAGTCCTGGTGATCCGTCTCATAGCCGTCCCCCTCCTCTTCACCTGGGACTGGAGGGACGAGCACAGAAATGTCTGAAAATGATTGTTACAGTATATTTGACACCGGCGTCTGAAGAGAGTGGACAAATAACTCTATATTGTACACACAAACGGGGCACGTACTTGTACTTTTCTTCTTCTTTTTGGTAGGCCGTCCTGGCTTGTTCTTCTTAACGCGGCCTGAGCTGTCGGAGCGAACCGAGGAGCTGTGAACGCTGGAGTCCTCCTGCTCGGACTCTTCCTCGTCCACGTCCTCGCTCTGACGGAGAACAAAGGGAGGGTCAACGAGGGGCTGACAAGTAACAGAAACAGAAGAGAAGAAGACGTTGGAATAAGGACACAGAGAAGGGGGGCACGCAGAAGCTTTGTACTCACCGAGCAACTCTTCTTCCTCTTGGCACCTATAGGCGATAGTTTGATACGGATGGGGGCCATCTTTTTAGCCTTCGCTGCAGCCTTTTTCTTGTCTGAGACTCGAGGACTTTTACTGCGCTTTTTAAAGCCAGGACCTGGACAGAAAAGATCATAATGCAACACATCCCAATAAAAGAATGACAAAGCCGTGTGTATACTGTTTTAATAAAAAAAATAGTGTCAGTCTGTTGTGTTCACATCAGATGTTCACATGACGTCAGCATGTGTTTGTGCTGTGCCTCTAAAACATTTCACACATCCCTACAATGACACCTAGATCTACAGGGAAAGAAGGCCTACAGGCCTAACGCTGACCTTTGCCATCTTTCGTCTTGGCCTTTCTGATCGGTGGCGGCGGCGGAGGCGGCGGCGGCTCAGGCGAGGCATTCGCTGCGGAGACCTGCTCGGCGACAGCGATCGCGGCAGCTGCAGCGGCCGCCGCGACAGCAGCGGCGTTGCCCTTGAAGGGGTTGTTGGAGCTGAACTCCCTCCACTTGGCCCCCAGGATGGTCATCATCTTTGACATGGGGATCTTAGGATTCTTCTTGGCTATCATCGGCCTGGCAGAGCGAGAGGTTAGGATCACATTTCAAACGTTTTGGAAAGAGAAGCCATACAAGCAGAATACTGAGTACTGACTAATTGTTTTATTTATAGCCAATTGTCCATTATTATCTCATGTCATGTGTCATGTGTCATGCGTCATGCGTCATGTCATGCGTCATGCGTCATGCGTCTGGTCGTGGGAGTGTGTGTGTGTGTGTGTCTAATCTCATACTCTATTGGACCCATCAGCCTAATATTTTGTGTGCACATCTATAACTATATGCACAAGGACGTCTTTCGGTTGCAGTGATTCACATTTTATTGATTGCTTAATACCGTCACTGACTGCTGACTCCTCACTCCTCTTAACCGGCCGGTTGGGGCCGAAAGTGATCAAACAATGCTTCAGGAGCAAAAGGCATTTCAAGCCTTGCCGAGTCTGTTGCAGCAAATAACTTCTCAACATATAGAAGTAGTGGATACTCTGGATTACTCCATGTTATCAGAGTGAAAGCAGGTATGAGCCACACACACACAGGCCGAAGCTCAGGCTGCCGCTGACACACTGACAGCACAGCTAGCAGGGAGGATAACAACACAGCTGCCAGAGGGGGACAGAGGCAAGTTGTTTACTACCCACACCACCTGTATGTGTTGATATGCAGCTGGTAGCTTCACCATGGACAGTTTGTGTTGCTAGTGTAGAGGGAGGTTGGTCTGTGCGACAACGACAGGCTTCAAACTTTATACAAATATATATTGCAGAAATATATGCTTTCAATAGGCGGACCTGAGAAGTAGAACGACAAACAAGCTCACACTTCACGTTGGCATTAACCTTGCACCCAATGCATAGAAGTACATGAAGTGTATTCCTAACCTGTAAAAATGTAAGGGTTTAAATTAAACATTTTTGAAACTCTCCAGACTTTGCATGAACCCTGGTTGTAAGCATAAATACAGAGATCACAATCACAGAACAAAATGTCCTTCTTGACTTCTTTTTATTTGTTGCCGGATCATGGCATGTGAGATTAAACACAACGTGGCTCTAACTCCATCACCGTGCCAACAACACTTGCAGGAAATGGAAAAAGAAATCAATGTATGTATGGGATGTTTGCATGTCTCGATTTTACCGTCCGAGCCAACACCACGAGAAAACAAGAGAGGGCTACTGTACCTCATGAACTGGCTGAAGGCTTTGTAGTTGGTGAGTTCCCTGTAGTCCTCCTCTGTGAAGGTATGATCAACATCCTCCAGACTCCACTCCTTCGCCAGCTGGCCCGAGGTCTTCTGCTCTATCGGCTGCCGAGAAGAAACCACGATCAGAACAGAAAGATAATGGATTTTCTTATAAAGATTACTTTAGAGATTATTTTTGATTTACCTTTGTTGTTTCCTCCTGACTGCTGTCTCGATCCCCATCGACTTTTTTCTTCTTCTTGATTTTCTTCTCCTTCCTTTCTTTATGTTTCTTCTTCTTCTTCTTCTCTCCAGATCCATAGTCGCTGGCTACGCTGTCCGAGTTCTCGCCGTAGTCTCTTTCTCTCTCGGAGTCTCTCTCTACATCACTGTCCTGAAGAGGAGACGAGAAAAGAAGATGCAGGAAAAATAATTAAAAGATGTAACGTAGTCAAGCAGAGTACAAAGAAAAGAAAAGACAAACTTACAATCTTCTTGCGTTTTTTTACTTTGACAGGTTTCCCCTCTTTGTCTTTCTTCTTTGTGTCCTTCTTTTTCTTCGGCCGCCCTTTCTTCTTGCACGGGACCTCTCTGTGTGATATCGCCGCCTCTTCGTCTAGAGGTTAAAGAAAGCGTGAAAGAGAGACAGCTATTAGAATCAGATGAGCAATAATCTTCTCAAACGCTTCCCAACATTTAGCTAATCCCTACTGAACATAATTACACACAACAAAAGCTGCGTGATAGCCTCGGTGTCTTCCGCAACCTCTGACCCCGTCTTAATTGTGACACATGCTAAATTAGATACAGTTTGTCAGAGGGCTGTAAGTAGATTTGACAGCTGGTGTTGGTGGCATGGGGATAATCGGTTTATTGGCGATGCAAAAGTGTGACCCCCTTCGTAAACAAAGCTGAAAAGCATCCATAAATCCTGATGTGTAAAAACATAATCTAGTGTTATTATATGTGTACATGTATTAGATTTAAGAGGTGAAAATAGTAGAAATACAAATAGTTTGATCTTCCCCCCCCCCCCCCCTGTCTTATATAATAGAAGACTCTCAGTCACAGTGCATCTAAAGTACATGACTGTATCTGTGGTGAGAAAATATCAGGGCAGCTATTCCCCATGGTGCCTGTGCAATATCACAGCCACAGGGAACGCAATTTAACCCGCAACCTGACCTGACTTGGCTTGGCTTGGCTTGGAGTAGAACAAGAGAATGACAGAGAAATAGTAACGGCCTCAGCTTCAAAAAGACAAAATGCAGCAAAGCATTGAAGCATAACCAAAATATGGGCTGTGGTCTCAGCTGTGCAACCAGCCTTTCATAGGATACATTTTGTAGGGTTTTATTGTCTGCCTGCCTTTGTTAGTGAACCACCAGCAGCAGCAGCAGCAGCAGCAGCAACAGCCCCCTCACCACCACCACCTCCTCCTCCTCACACCCACCCCGTACAAAAACCAACCCCGCTTCCCGCGTATCCGTGCCGCGCGCAGCCGCCGAAGACGCGCCGGGGGCGGCGGCAGCACGCACGCGGGGCTCGGTGATTCAGAGGCCGCCAGCGGGACGGTGCGGTGAACTGGAACGACTTATTTCCCGCTTTGTAATTCCCACACGGGGACCCCGACCACCGCCGTGACCGCTGCTAGAGGTCGTGATGGGGTTAAGGTCCTCGACGGGAAGCTCGACACTAATTCATCTGTCTGGCACGGCCATGACGGCGGGTCTGGAGTCGAGCTAATTAAGACTAAAGACAAAGCAATGGATGACTCCTGTATATTCACAGAGGAAATTACACTTGCGTCCTCTTTATTTACAGTGAACTCATATTTCTCCCTTCTGACATCTGCACTTTTAAGTTTATATGTCACATCTGCATATAATCAACGCACAATATCACTAGTTATTATAGGTTTAATGAACAAACTGCGACCTTTACGGCTGCAGCATTGCTATTTTTGACTTCTACTGTTGCAGTGTGGTTAACCAACCGCTACTTTCTGCACCCTTTACTTTCACTGCAACCCGGTGCAAGCTTCACTGTCACGGAAACTTCCAGAATGTCATGCATTCAATCCAAAATTGATGCATGAGAGAAGCAAAAACAACAACAACCCTGTTCTGTTGGCTATAAATACGTTTAATTAACATGTTATTTAGCTAATTAGTGGGCATGTATGCTAAGCTACCAGCTACAGTCACACCTCTGTGTCCTGGAAGTGAGCAGCACGCAGCAGATATTTTGACCTGTCATAGTGACAATAGGGGTAGGGGGGGGGGGGCAAGTTTGTCTGGCACCACGGTTTCATGTCTGCACAGCAAAACGCATCCTCTCCTTGCAGAGATGGGTATCAAATATATATAGCCTCCGGCCAAGGGGAGTCCATGTTTTTGCCAGCCTTGTTTCGCCATGAGCTTTTAACCCTTCAGGGCGACCTTATTATTACCTTGCTCATTTACATTTCCATGCATGTCTAGGAGCTGTCAAAAAAAATGTGGATTTAAGGGACACACAAGCATCAACTTTTTGATGTTGTAGAAGTGAGCTTGCGACGAAAAAGCAGCGGTGGGCAAGTTTAGTTTAAACTTTGTTGGGATGTGCAGGAGGGTGAAGAGGATGCGTAGTGGGAGAACATGAGCATATAAACAAAACACAAACAACACATACATCTTTTGCATTTTGTTGTAAACTGAAGAGGAGTTTTCTGTTTTCAAAGCGCGCTCTCGCCTCCCTCACCCACCCCCCACCCCCCCCCCAGCCTCTCTTGTAGCAAATATGGCACCTATAACAACATATAGCTGCACAGACTGCGGGTGTATAGCGGTTTAAAGGTGGTGAAACATGTGTCTATTTTTTTTTTTGGGAGAAAAGGAAATCTGGACTAGTAAGTATGTTTCTATTTTGTATGCGCGCGCCCGAGCTCGCTGGTTCTCTACTGTACCGTACTGGACCTGGAGAAGCACTGATATGGGGCACAAACTGCGGGATCCGATGCTCCTTCTAACATGCCCCCTTTCTCCCAACATTTCACTGCTAGTAAGTGTGTTTTTATTTGGTGTGCGCGCTCCCGACTTGTCCAGCAGTTTTTCTTTACTGTACCTGGCGCGGCTGGTGTTGCAGTTTCCCGAGGCGCCGCCGGCGAGTTTATGTCGCTTGCGTTCTCGTCTAGGTCTCCGTCGTCGTCTTCTTCATCAAAATCTCCTCCCTCAGAATTAACCACCATGCCCTCGTCTTCCTCACAGGACCGGAGAGGAGAGGACATTATATTCCTGTCATTGGATCCGTCCTTGTATTCAAAAAAGCGTATTCTTGCCCCGAATGTGTGATATTTATTTAATATTCAAATCGGCACAGAAAAAAGTGGGGGGCGTTTTGAAATATTTTACACCAGGCAGAGCAACAAAGATGGCCGCCCTCTTATATTTATTTTTTAACAACCCCCCCAATAAGAAAAAATCCCCTTACATAAAAAATGGCTGACTATATTATTTCAGAACGCACCCCCCTCCTCCTTTCTCTATCTCTCTTCCTCTCTCTTTCTCCCTCTGCGCGCCCCCTCCCTCCTTAAAAACGTACACATTGTTACAAGAGAAAGGGGTGTGTGACTGCATGTAAGTTACATTGTTACTTGTTTGTTTCTTTTCTGTCTGCCCCCCCTTCCTCTTTTCTCCCTCTCCCTCCAAGAAGTCCGGATCAGTCACGAATCCGACAGACTTGTGTCACTGTCACTTGCAAGATCACACGCAACAACTCTCTCTTTCTGCATTGCAGAGCCCGACACAAATCTATCAAATATGGCCACCTTATATTCTCCGGAGCCCCCACCGTTGTATAAAAATTATTTTGGAGCAGCAGTGTGTGTGTGTGTGTGTGTGTGTGTAAATGCTGGGGAGGGATTGAGAGAGGGGGGTTGGGAAAATCTGCCGCAGCCATGCCCAGACTTACATCAGATTGTATTGCTTAAAAATTAACTACTTGTGGTGGGGATGGAAACAGTTCACAATATGCAAACTATACCCCCCTCCCCACCCCCCCCCTTTATAACCCATCATATTAAACAGCTCGAAGCACAGAATCCATCTCTGGTACAGAGGTTTGAAACAAACAAGAGATTTTGTGAACTCTTACTGTAAGAAGCAGCAGAGTAGACTGGATGGCAGTAAGGCCATGGGAATCCCTCAACCCCAGTCAGCCCTCAGTGGCTGCTTAGGGCACTTTTGTTTTGACAAAAGACATTTTGATTCGCCTTTTACATTCAAACCTCACAACTAAATCAGGGTCAGACAGGAGAAAGTGTGGCAGATAAAATATTTAAAAAAGGAAAATATATGTAAAACAACGCATGTCGTTGATTTCCATCGCATTCAACTAATTTAATTGCAATTAGTCTCTTAAAAAATGACTGAATTCATTCCCTCAATGCAGCAAAGGCTCATGTATAAGTAGGAAGAGGCCTTAAATCAAATGAATCGCATAATTACATCAGCATCTTTGGACATTTTCACAGTTTATTCTTAACCTTGGATAAAAAATGTCTTAAGCAAACGTCTACTTATGAGGCGTTTGTGGAGCGTTGGGTTGCATACAGCAGCTTTTGAAAGCACAGAAGAAGATGTGGTTGAAACCTCAGGAAAAACCTTGAGGGAACCTTGGTTTAAGGTTTCTATCATTTATATTGTGGAATAGGCGTTTTGACATGTCACAGTAGGGTATAAATAATACAATTAATAACTGATGGGTCAATTTCATTAAAGCTGCTTCAGTTTCAGGGTCATGGCGTTGTGCACGCTGGCTCACCGTCAGATTGTTATGGGACACTCGTTAATGATATTAGTAACACCTGTGCTGTGAAAATGTAAAAAAGGTGTCTCCTCCGGCAAGTTAATTCTCCAAATGTTTGATTTAAATTCACACATTTACAGAATTTACTCATATTACATAAAGTATTTTTCATTCCCTAACAAAGTTTAGAATCCTACGCTACTAAATGAAAGCATGTTTTACTGTAATATGTACATGTGCAGGCCTAAACTACATTTTATATGCATCAATCAGTTAATTGGACACAGCTGGTCATCAACCCTTAACGAGCCTCCGATTGTTATGTGTCTTAACCTTTAAGATATTTATGCAATTAAAATGCTATTGCAACAAACAGCAGCCACAACTTTGTGAAGCATCCTATTCGTGTTGTTTTTCTGTGTGCTCTGCCGGCTGTGGCTTTTAACACCAATAACTGGATATCATGTAAACAAGCATTTTAATTACGCCTCGTCTGCTGTGCACGCTCCTCTCTCCGCTGCAACAGGTGCCTGTACCGCTCCGGCTCGACATCCCCGCGCCCACAAAACGACAAGAGAGGAATTTGTTAAGAGTCTGATCCAACAGCTACATCTGCCAAGTGAGACACGGCGCAATGCAAGACACACGAAGGGGAGGAGGTGTGTATATCCGAGTGTGTGACTGGAGCTCCCCCCCAGGAAGATTCACTGAGCTGTCATCAGATATGTGTGTGTTCTTCTGTGGATTTTATGGGTGTAGTTTATATACCCTCACCTCCAGCATCCATACGAGTGTGAGGTATTTGTAGCCCTGAAAAAAAAAAAGAGGGTGAAACTACCCAGGACTCTCTCATACGCTGCAGGCCCTGACACACTGCACTACTGTGCTGTGGCTCCCCCGCCCTCTTTCCTCTCACCTCCCCTCCCCTCCAACACCCCCTGTGTCCGTTTGGCAGGGAGACATGTCGAGGATGAGGAGAAAAAGCGCCTCCCCTGGGAGCTGCACTGTAGCTAACCCAGATTTTATGCAGTGTGACACACAGAGGAAGACACTGGCTCCCGTGCTCCATTCAGAGCTGAGCTGTGAACCGAGGCGACCCGGGGAGCAGATAATGCTCATGTAGCGGGGGCTAGTGAGAGAACGTTAGCTTTACATGTCCCAACAAAGTGTTTTAAGTCAAAGTATGACATATTCTCTTTGTGTGTAGTCTTGCATGAGCAAGTTAATAAGTTCCAATTATGGCTTCTTCTGCCCTTTGAAGTTTCATCAGTGTTTAATTTGCTTTAGCGTCTTTTCTTCTGGTTCTTGCGAAGTCTCAACCCTCATATCCGCTCATATTGCATCACTAAACTGTACAGGTGGAGAAGAGTTCCATGTGAACAGCAGTTACACACGGGTCAGTCGGTCCTAAGAGGCTGAGATGACAGAGACGTATGTGTGAAATTGTCATAATTAGCATATTCATTATTGTGTTATGGCAAAAGAATGTGTTTCATGAGGTCACAGTGACCTTGACCTTCGACTACCACATTTCAGTTCATCCTTGAGTCCATGTGGACGTGTGTGCCAAATGTGAGGAACATCACTCAAGGCATTTACTGACCTCTGACCCCCCCCCAATAATCAATAAATTCATCCTTGAGTTCAAGCGTTTGTCCCAAAATCTGAAGAAAATCCCTCAAGCAGTTGAACAGATGAAAACATAAGTTTTAAGATAAAAGGTCGTGAAATGATTAACAGGAAACGAAACAAATTAAAAACGTATTATAAAGATTTGACCGTAACTCACTTTGGTTGAGCTGGTAATTAAAAGCAGACATGTACCTGTGACAAGGGGTCACAGGTAGACGTAGCTTCATCTTAAAGTTTTTAAACTACTGCCTTCTTAGTGAGTCAACAACAAGAAAAAAAGGATGTAGTCCAGCATATGCTACTCACCTCCAGCTGTGACATTGTGCTGTCAAGGTGTTGATTAATATCTAAAGCAGTCCTCCCTCCACGGGCTCTCCAACGCCTTTTGCCAATTCAGTGCGAGTCTTATTATCATATCTTGTTTGGTTTTAACTCGTCTTATCTTTACTTTTATTGCCCTGGAATGATAGCATATATGGTCTGTGTGATTGCTCAACACTTTAGTTTCTGCATTAAAATGTCAGTAAAACAAGAAGTATGCTGATTAAAAGGCTCCGGGATGATGAAGGGAAATTCAATGTGGTGTTCCATTCGGGCCAAAATGATGTCACACTGTCTATGTTGACTTTACATATGACAAAACATTTGTCTGTCTATTCAACTTTAAGCTGTAATTCAGTTGTGACAAAGCTATTTTTAATATTCGATTGTCTAGATCGATTTCTCACCTGACAAAACCTTTGTCTGTGTCAACTTCTGTCGTCGTGTTGCACTCCCTGGGGTTTGACTGTTTTGTTTTGCATGTCATCTGATGTGACGTTCTCCCTGTCGCTTGACTGTGTTATGAATGTCCTTTATTGCACTTTCCGTGCAATTCAACAACCAGAAGGCTATCTTTGTTAAAGCTTCCATATACAGCATTCAGAACATTAATATAGCAGCAACAAAAACTATTTTCTATGTAAATATATAATGGAGAAATGTCATCCTGAGCAGAGAATAGGTCACACTCACTCTTTCTTTAATTAATTAATATTAATAAAACATGTAGTTAGCTAAAAAGACTAAAAACAAGTCATAGAAACTTGAAAGTACATTTAAACCACAAGGAGTGCAACAAGACGTCAGAAGTACAGTTTAAAGTTGAATATAAAAGCAAGCATGTGACTGTAATTTTGGCATAAATAGAACCCCATACATTATCCTTAAAACATTACACAGTCTTACTTTAACATATTACACTCACTCTGTAATTCCAGAGTATCTTTTAAAAACGTTAATTTAAATACACACAAAATCGGCTAATTTATGCTAAAGGTCAGCTGTGGAAATGTATTGTTGTAGTTTGTTTGTTGCCTAAATGTTCATGTTAAACCTTAATGTTTAATTATATTATGCTCCATCACTTGGTGGTGTCGTCCCCTTTAAAAATAACACCGGATATACAGTTTCCGGTTTAACTGGTCCGTCAGTCAAATTGATCCGTAAGCAAATGTAAAGAAGAAGGGGTTATGGCAACAATGATTGAGGAAAATGGTCCTTCGACTCATGTATGTGTTTTTCTCTTTATTTTGTTTAGTATTTGACGTGATTGTCCACGTTTGGAGTGTCATAACTGAGAGAAAACGGGTTTCTTGAAACATATTCAATCATTATCAAGGCTTCAATTGTAGCTAACGTTAGCCGGTGGCTAACGAATTAGCTGGTATAACTGTCACCTGTTTAAACTATGTAACGGTCACGTTAGCCTATATTGACCAGATTACATTTGGATACATAACGCTAACTTTATCATCTATAATGTCGATCTATATTGGCAAAATATGCATGCCGTTTCCTAAATGCATTTATTAGTAAAGCTCCAGTATGTTTTACTAGATTAAAGAATAATCACATGCATGTTTGTTTATCAGCTAACTAATCAATGCATTGACTGATTGTTCTTAAATTAAATTCAGGGTTAGTTTGTCTCTTACCTTTCTGCTCACACGCAGGAGCAGTCTGAAGTGTCCCCGTCGTCCCAGGCCCGGCAGAAACTAGAGGGGCTCCTTAACAAAAACATGAGGATCCGCATGACAGACGGACGGACTCTGGTGGGGCTCTTCCTCTGCACAGACCGAGACTGCAACGTGATCCTCGGATCAGCTCAGGAGTTCCTCAAATCCACAGGTAGGTGAAGACTGAAGAACACAATTATAATCCCAGGTGTGTTATCACCCTGACAGTCATGGAACATTTGGGTTCCATTACATTATTTCCCACAATTGTCTCTTTAAAATATGGAGATCTGAAAGAGATTCGCATTAAGAAACACCTTTTGATAATGAACCATGTGCATTTAAAAACATTTAAAATCCCTATTTGTCCTCAGACATATTCTCCCAGGGTGAACCCCGCGTCCTGGGCCTGGCCATGATCCCCGGTCACCACGTGGTATCCATCGAGGTGGAGGCGGACAGTCTGGAAGACACGCAACGATTTGGAGCAAACCGTTGATGAAGCCTCTGATGACACTCAGTGCACAGCGTGACTGTCTCTAGGTGAGCCAGCTGAGCTCAAAGGAGGGTCGACGACATCTTCGTTGGAGGATTTTATCCCTTTAACAGATACAGACACAGAACTCTGGATTCAGCTCTTCCCTCTATGCTTGCAGTGACGGCACAACACAGCCTGTGTGGGTAAACAGCAGCTACCTGGATGTGTGTGGACAAAGTGTTTGTGTATAGTTACCGTGTTGGTTTCATTATGTTTTGAAGAATACATTGCTGTATTTAAAGACTTTGTGTTTAATTATCATCAACAGAAATGGATAGAAAGTTCATTTTATTGGAAATGTGACGATATGTAATAGCAAAAACTAAAAACTGTCTTCATTCATAAAAAAAGATCATGAATCATACAGACTCAATTGATTCAAAAAGATAAATGAGTTCAGTAGATTCTTTCATGGCCAAAACTGCATCAATGTCATTTATTACATATTTGCATTGGGGCTGCTTATTACCAAATGTGTTGATAAAGACAAACCACTAACCAGCTTGTAGCTGCAGGGGGCGCTGTTCTGTCGCGCTCTGTGTGCATCATGAAATTAGGACAAAAACTAGATTTCTTTTCAATATTTTTAATACGCTTGAGTCAGCTGATTCAGTTTGGCAACAGTAAAATTGATGCCACTAACAGCAGAAAACCCCTAAAAAGAAAACCCAGAACAGAAACTGTCCCACTTCAGTCGATTTAAATACAAAGAGCCGGTCACATTTGGTTCAGTCGAGCGAGTACACAGGGTTAAAAGCCGTTGCAGTCGCTGTATCTTTAAGCTATTATTGACAAAATAACTAAGTCAAATCTTCAAAAGAATGTTTGTTTCAACCGTCTTCCCTGGCAGGAACGCCGGCGCCTCATTTACAAAGTTGCACTTTGATCTTTATCTGCAACGTAATTAAGTTTTCAAATTGTGTCTCAGCCGCATCCTCTAAATATACCGATTATGAATGACACACTAACTCCAACTAACATTTAAAATGTGCATTTTTGCTGGAAGACTCTTTTTTTTTAATAAATGTAGCTCTCAGATTTTATAAAAGAGGCATTGAACGGCCTGCAGTAACTTTTCAGGAGAGGAAAAGATGTGGAGTAGTTTTTCAAACTAAAAAAAAGGGTAAAAGTGCAAGTTTTCAAAGACGTGCTTTGAAACGAGTGGAAAAGGAACGAGCAGAATACTACTTGACTTCGTCATGAATTGCTACACCTTTGTCCAGGATATTGAGTTGAACATGTTAATATGCAAGCTTGAAGATACAATATTTCCACCCAAATACACAATTCACACATTCCAATTAGATAGCTGGTGAAAACGCAAAAGATAATTTAAAATAAAAATCACGGCTCTGCATTGATTTAAGATCCATAGGATTTCAAAACTTTTTAACACCCACACGTTTCCTTTAATAGTGCTCAAGTCTCCCCTACTCACCATTAATGTAAAAGCTCAACAAAATGCCTCCCGATGTATAAAAAAATCTTGGTTCTCTAGTACAGAGAAGATCTGACATGGTGACTGAGATCAGTTAACATGTAAGTCCTTTATAGAACACTGCGAGCGGAAATCAACACACTGACAGTCCCCCTATGTAATGTCCAAGCGGCTACTGCGTTGGGTTCAGAGAATGGCACAAAGTAAGTAGTGAATAAGAAAAAAGCAGACAACCCAAATGTCCCACATCCACTGCTTTACGGCCTTTCCATTCCTAAGGGCCTCGAGTGTCGACGTTCCGACAGCAGCCGGTGAGATCCTCCGTTAGTGGGTAAGTCCAGGTGTCACTGTACAGCTCGAGCCTCCGCTGCATTAAAAATCAATTGGTTCAAGTAACCGACGAAACTCGGCGTTCTGAGGAAGACACCGCCACCGTTCTTCCCAAAATGTCTCCAACTCCCCCCCGCCGTCCCCTCGTGTCCGTCAAGTCCTCCTCTCTCTAGTTGTGGTGGAACTTGAAGTGGAAGCTGCCGCCGGACTCAAAAGGGTTGAAGGGATGAGGCCAGCCCTGTCCTCCGCCTTGCTGGTTCTCCGGGTCCAGGGGATCCTCGCCTGCGTCGAACTTCTGCCTCATTTCTGGGAGAAGATGGGAACACGTTTAGGACAACGGAAGCAGAGGAACAGGATGATATACACCGTGCTAGAACAGTCACAGACCTGGGTCGGTGAGGACTTCTTTAGCCGACGCGATGTCGATAAACTTCTTTTCCGCTTCTTTCTTCTCCGTTTCTAACTGGAAGTTGTCGGGGTGCCACTGCAGCGCCAGCTTCCTGTACGCCTTGATGACCTCCTGCTTGTTTGCCGTCCTTGGAGGAAAAACAAAGTTTGTGAGAGTTAATTGGAGCGATCTGCTCGATATGACCTAGGAAGTAATAAGAGACTGGATGTGCTGGTTACCTGCCGACACCGAGGATCTTGTAGTAGTCCCTCTTACGAGAGATTTTGAGCAGTTTCTGCGCTCGATCCAGCCCTTCTTTGAGGTCGATGCGCTCGCCTTCGCTGTCAAACTCTTTCGCCTCGAGGTAGTCCTCCACCGCTGAAAACAAACGTATTAAAAGCGTGTTTGTCACCTTCTTTTATCAGAGCAGATTTACTTTTCATAAGACAATAAAATATTATTATGCTAAACTAGACACAAGAGCGTTCCTTTGGTCCCGTTACCTTTCTCGTACTCCTGGTTGAGGATGTAAGCTTCGGCGCGGTCTCGGAGGACGTTGGCGTTGCGGGGGTCTCTCTGGTGAGCCTCTGAACACACGTCTATGGCATCCAGAGCAAAGTTAATCTACAATTGGCCAGAGACAGAGAGAGAGAGAGATGAGTAAAACTGACCGAATGTCGCATCGTCTGCATCCTTTATCACAGAACTGGAGCTTTTAAATGTACAGACAAGAGTTTTCTCTCACCTTGACGAGGCAGAAGCAGATCTTCTCTTTGGCCAGGTTGGTGTAGTATGGGATATTGGGCTCCGACTTCATCACGGATTGATACTTATTAATTGCTTCCTGGTACCTAATTGTGGATAAAAGAGACAATTCTGTTAAGTTTAATTAATTAGGTCAGCTTCACATTGTTGCCTGCTTTCTAAATACTACTTTGCATGATCGCTGCATTACTCCCCGACTTTTTGTTATCCCCGACGAGATGTAAATAGAGCAGGGGTCCCATCTGTGACTTACCACCAGAGCTGATCCCTTCGTTGAGGCTGCACATGCATCTGATACTTTTATCTGACATTTTCTGTTTCACACAGACATATATATTTGAATCGCACATCCTGCAAACACATGTTAGATGTTCTAAGAGGGAAGGTGCACCAATCCTACGCAAGTACTGACCTGTCCTGCTGAATTAGCTCTTCTGCAGAGTCCAGCTGCTTGCTCAGCCTTTTCACCTGCTTGTAGTGGCTGAAACACTCTTTGTCATCCTGGTCCAGCTTCAGACACTCCCGGATGTGACTGCACAGAAGCAGAGGAGCGAGACAGACGACATGGTAAAACGAATGCTTCATTTTTGCACGACTCTGCCGACTAAATGTGTTTGTTCCGTCGACAAAGCTCACTTGAGTGACTCGTGGTGATCCCCGAGGCTGTAGTGCAGCATGCTGAGCTTCAGGAAGGCAGCGCGGTTGTCGTTGCGCAGCCTCGTGGTCGGCGTCAGATCCAGGATGGCTTTCTGTGGATCCCCCATTCGGATGTAACACTCCGCACGAAGCTCCCGCGACTCAGGATCCCAGTGAGAGATCTGAAGAAAGACGGTGTGCAAACTAATTCAGCTCAAAACAGCAATAATGATCAGACTTAATCCATGAGGAGAATTAAATCATTTGTGTCCACGCAATGGAGCGCCAGATGTGTCCGCTAAAAATATTTTGACACTTTACAAGAGATACGGGGGAAATTTGATGCAGATATTTGACATGGTAAATAATCCAACTAGCAACATGAGATAATAAACAGACGAAATGCATGCACACACACCTCAATGACTCTCTCCAGGACGGAGATGGTGGAGCTGTAGTCCCCTTGGTGGTACGCAGCATGGGCCTCCTCCTGCAGCTCCTCCAGCTCGTTTGCTTTCATCAGCTGGTCCTGAGCTTCTTCGTGGTCTGGGGAGCGCTGCAGCTACACAAGAAAAGAAGGTAAATTCCATCTTTAACCACATGCATGATTCTGACAAACTGTGGCTTCAGGTACAACACAAAAAGGATAGAGGCGGGGATTTAGGACTTAAACTCACCACTGCTTCAAAGTCCTCCCTCGCCTCCTGTGTGCTGCCCTGCTTTAACAGAATGTTCCCTCTTTGTAACCTGGCCTGAAAACACAGGAACATAAAAGAGATGGTAAGACAAGAGGAGGGCACGTAGGAGGAGCAAAAGAGACAGAAAGAAATATGATAAGCGCACAATACACATGCTTCTCTGGTTGTGATCAGGCGAACTTACAGCCAGGAAGTCAGGTTTGAGCTGGATGGCTTTGGTGAGGTCTGGCAGGGCAGATTTGGATTTTCCCATAGCCAGGAACACTGCAGCTCGCTTGTAGTAGGTCAGGTAGTTCTTAGAGTCTCCCTCTGTAAAATGCCAATTACACAAATGTTGTTAAAAGTACAAAAACAAACCTTTCTTGTCTGTAGTGTAGTGTAGTATGGAAGAGGACAGGCATTACTGGAGCAGAGGCAGACTGAAAATGTCAGCCAGTATAAACGTGTGTGTGTGTGTGTGTGTGTGTGTGTGTGTGTGTGTGTGTGTGTGTGTGTGTGTGTGTGTGTGTGTGCGTGTGTGTGTGTGTGTGTGTGTGTAACCTTACCCACAGCAGAGTGGTAGTGGGACAAGGCTTCAGCCAGCTGACCAGCAGCCAAAAGTTTGCGGCCCATCTCCAAGTGGTGCTCGATCTCGACATGCGTCGCCCCTAAGACACCTGTAACATAAGACAGCGCTTGAGCCTCGCTAGAAATATATCACTGAGGCAAAGTTTTACCAGCGGGACCCCCACCCATCATAAGAACGACAAAACTGTGGTGAGAACACACATAAAAGAAAGCATCGGATTACATACATTACAGTGATTTATATTCCTACTAACAGCTCATTTGTCAGTGACTAAATCTAAATATTTTCAAGCAAATCAGAAGCGTAGATTAGATTTCAGACCAGCTTGACAAGTATTCAAAGCATACTTTGTTTAAAGTATCCAACCTGCCACACCTGAATCATCACACGAACGGGAGAGGAGCGGTGCTTTAAGTCAATATTGAACTTGTATATCATTTTAGGATCAGTGTGATGCATTATCTAGATTTGTGCAGTATTTAACTTGCTAGATTAGCACACAGTTTGTCAAAAACATTTATTTTTTATTATGTCCTAAATCACAATATAACATGGATTTAGATTTTGGTAGAATGATGTTTCAATTGAAAAGAAATTCTACATTTTGAAGTAATTTAAGAAGAAAAATGGCAAATATTTTCCTGCTCTCCTTATTTTATATTATTGAAACTTTTAATAACTTTGGGTATTGTATTTAGTGTGTAACAGGTAGACTTATATATATTTTTCCTTTACACATAATAATTTTATTTATATAGCACTTTTCAAAACAAAGTGCTTTAAATTACAACATTTAATTGATAGTCAAACAATACAACAACTATTTTAAGTCTAAAATGTATACATATGATAAAAAAAAATAAAAGAACAATGTAAAATAATTAATCAAATAAAAGATAAGAGAATACCTTTGAATATTAAGAAGTGACTTCACAGGTAAAAGTGAATTCAGGACACACACATTGTAATAATATGTTTTTAAGAGGGATCTTTGGAGGTGTGCTGACAGGAAAGAGGATCCCAAGCAGAGCCGGTTAGTTCCTGGCGACGCCTCAGATACTCTTTAACACTTTGTAAACCTGTAACATTTAGCTTTTACAGTTTAAGTAATGTTCATATCGAGTAATAGTTAAGCAATCACTGTTATTCTGAGCAGGTCTTGGACGTAGGGGCGGTACCTACAGTAGGTAAGCTAACATTTAGTGACAGTTTGGGACACTTTAACGGCTACAAAGAAGCTCGTGACGTGCACAAACGTCTGTACTTCTGTTTATTAAGGCTTTTAATACATTGCTAGTGACTGTGAAGTCAGCCTTACCGTCCAGCTGGATGTCCAGGATGACACACAGCAGCGACAAGGAGCACAGGACCCCGCTGAGTCCAGTCCGCCGACACGACTCCATCACCGGATAGATTCACTTCTTCACACCGGAACCAGCTAAATTCACGCCTCTGTTTTCACGTGGAGGGAAAATACCTGTTTGTTTCATTGAAACGGTAATAATTGTTTAATTAAATCTCCATCTTTCCCCTCTGCCAGACCGCAGGAACAGCTACGACGGTGTATTTACGGTCCCGGTGTGACAGTAATCCGTGTAGAAATAAGGCACGCAGCTGAAAGGTTCCCCCTAAAAATGTTAACGCTTTAACAGCGGTTCCCCAACTTGACAGGGACTCAATGGACTTTAGTTGAACCTAAAACATATCCACGTAACATGATGATGGAGAAGCTGAACAGCTGACAGCCTGTACACTTTGTACACGGAACATTTCTGCCTCTTGTATCGTCGTCCCCTCCCTTTCTTGTCCGTGGTTGGTCCACGCGCCGCACTTCCGTGTTCGTCTGGAAACGTGGGCTGCTCTGATTGGACAGACTATTTTAACCCTGACGGTACTCCCATTGCCCTGCATGGGCCAAGACAGGCGGCGTGTGCTGTAACCAAGCGTCGGTTTAGTGTCAATAACAGTGGGTCAGGGAGAACAAGACATCGAAAGTTAACTTAAATTACACAATAAGACTCTCACATGTTACTTTATATTGAAAAACACTTTATACATTTAAGTTGTGGTCATTACTAGTTAATAATTGTGAGATAAAATGTAACTAAGCTGTCAAAATGTAGTGGAGTAGACCTATAAAGTAGCATAAAATGGAAATACCTGAAAATTGTACCTCAGTAGGTAACAGTACTTTAATAATTATCTTTACTGAATTGTACAATATGTCATGATATTGCCCAAATTCTCAGAAGGACATGACCTATGACAGTAAAAATGTCATTATGACCTAGTAGCTTATAATGATGTGCCATGTTATCATATATTTACACAGTATATCTTAATAATTAAAAAGAACACAGTATAATTTATATTTTATAAATACAGAATTTGTTTTCGCAATTTTACACTGTTATTTGAAGGAAATATAACATTTGAGACAAATTAAAAGATCTCTGATTTGTAATTCCCCATAATTTGAGTTATGGTTTCTTTAAAAAAAAATTATATATATATATATAATTATAAACTTTGCTATTGTTTGTGAAAGAAAGAAAAGTTTGTGCAATCATAACTTTATTGACTACAGGAAAACCTAGTAAAACGTAAATGTTTAGCATAACACATTTTATTGTGAGCAATCGTAAAAAAACAACAAGAAAACAATATAAAGATAACTTCTACCCTCTTTCACAGGTACTATCTATAAAACTGTACAACACACACAAATATCTGGATTATTAAAGTTTTGACCTTCCCCTTTACAAATGTCTAGACGTGTGCATGCAGATCATCAAATGATTGGATTATAAGTGACTGTATGTAAAAGTATTTGTGCTTACATCATCATGGAAACATAAATAGAATCATTGAAAGCGTACAGTAGCTACAACTTCAATGCGATTCAATAATATAATTTTACAGAATACAATTGAAATGTAATTTATGATTATATACAGTTCAGTGGTGCTATGTTATTTCATGATGGACCTTTATCTTTTCAACATAGCCATGGACGAAAGAAGCTCCATCTGAAGTGTTAAAACTGAACATCAGGACGATGTGAGGTGTATCGATGAAAAGGTTTACCCCAGGACTTTTCTTTGTTATTGTTTTTATATCCTCAAACGTAAGCATTTCGTCCGTAAGTGCTAGCGGCCACGCTCCTGGTCTGTGCCGGTCCAGAATATACAGTTCCCCTAGTTTGATGAGGCAACGGGCTGCAAAACAAGAAGGTTAAACAAAAACATCAGTCACTAACACGATAGCATGAACCCTGAAACTGCAGCTTAGTGGAATTCAGCCATTCATTTTATTATTAATACTTGTGCTTTCCCTATGTGTGACATGTCAAAATGTTTTCCACTTCTACCAGTTGTCTCAGAACTGTGTACTTGAAGCAGTGTATTGTTCTTTCCTGCCACTAGGGGCGCCAAACCTCTCAGGCTTTTCTCACTATAAACAAGTTTCCATTCTCACTCCGGCCTATTTGTTTCATGTGCCTCTGAGAACAACTATTCAGAACATTTGATGAAGGTAATCTGAGTCATTTGATCATGACTCATCAATTACCACTCCTTTTGATTTATAGTCCACTTCCCGCTTGGGTGCACTTTGTTACGACCTCATTCATCTTGCACAACGAAACTTAATGGTCATTAAATCAGAGACCAAATAAAACTTTCCATATGTCAGACACAAAGGTACTGAGACGAGCAGGCCCGACCGATACATCAGGAGATAATGAGCTCCTTCTACATCCCATAATGCACACAGGAGACCTTCAGGGCTTTCTCCCACAGGGGAATTAATAAAGTTTTGCCACAACAAGGCGCCAGAGTGCCACGAATTTCATGAATTGCATCACATGTGTTCAATATGTGTGTATGTACATTATAAATGTCTAAATAGTTGGTGAGCCAAAATACAAATAAAATAATAATTAATTTAATTTCCTTCATCTAAATAGATCGTTGACTTTGAAAATCAACGTGCATAAATAAATATAATAAATAATAAATACACAGTTTGGACAAATCAATTTAATGATGTGTTATTTATGAATTAAATTTTTGCACGTTGATTTTCAAAGTCAACGATCTGTTTAGATATTGATTATTCTAGCTACAAATGTATTAATTATTTTATTTAATACATCTATTTATTTATTAACATTTAAAAAGTGACTTTGAAGCTTTGACATAGTGTCTGGAGGAACATTTTCAGCAGGCGGAGAGCCGTTAGAAGTGAACTCACTATTTTTCCTCTGTGCCCATCTTGCAGGAGCAGGTGAGACAGCTTCCTCCAGCGATGGCGAGCACGGCAGAGCACCAGCCGATGTAAAGCGCTTCTCCCATTTCATACCTGCGACGCACAGCAGAGTGTCAGTCAGTCAGCCCACGTGCAATCATCCCTCCCCACCACCACCACCACCACCTTACTTTGTCCCGGGATTGAAGAGGTCATAGAATTCCTGAGTGATGTTGAAGGCGTACCAGGACACGGCGATCATTGTGCACACACCTGTTGATAATAAAGATTAATATTCTAGTTACACAGAGGTCCAAAGTCTTGCTGGATGGACATTTATGGATTGATTTTGATGTGCAATAAAACATCATTTATTATTGAGTCGTATATTAGGAAGTCAGACTGGTCTGAACAAACATTCGTTTAGCGCTCAATGTCACTGGTTTACCTTGAAGTATGAAAAGGACTCCCGCTGTGCCGGCGATCCTCCCTTTCAGAACATAGTTCTCCCCTCCAGCCTTCGAACACTGCACTCCTATCAGGGCCAACAGCAGTCCAAAGGTGCCCAACACTATGGATGTGATCATCAAGGCACGGGACGCTTGGATGTATCCTGAACACAGAGAGGGAATAAGTCAAAAAAGGTCAAGAGGTTTTGGACAGTTTGTATGAGAAAAGAACATTTCAAGTTCAAAAGAGCAAAAGTTCAAGGTGTCCAACTACTTTTAACTTCTTCTTCTTTCAACTTTAAATGTATTTATTGCAATTAGACGATATTTCTTTGTCAACATACCACTCAAAGCGAGCAGTGAAGGGAACTCTCTGCAGTTATGGACCCCGGTTGAATCCGTCGCGCATGACATCCACAAGTTTTCATAGATGGTGGACGTGGTGATGACGTTCCCGTCGACGGTGGAGATCCTCCAGTACCGGTTAGGCAGGGTGACCCCGACCATCACCCAACCAATGAACCCCAGCACCAAAGCCACGACTTCCACGATTGGATCCATGCCCCCTCGTCGGCCCAGCAGTCAAACAAAAGTATATCCAGATCTCAGTTTTCAAAATCAGTAAAAAAACAACAACAACCTGTTATAAAAACATCTGATTCTGGTTTGATAGAAAGTCAATGAGTGTGTGAGAGTGTGCCAGTGGTGCGTCTGCCACTGGGAGATGTGTCCAGCTCCACAGATATGTATAATGATTTATATGACTGGCTTTCTCTCCTCCCCCCTCCCCTCTAACATTAACACACACACACACACACACACTCTATCTTCTTTCTCTCGTATCTTACACCCCTGAAACTGAACAGGTGTTTATCGGCTCACTCTCAGGGTCCAATGGTCATCAGTCTCTCTTAATGACACGGCACTGTTCATGTTTATTAGGCATTTTTCCAACACGTTTTTTTTTTTAACCGATGTATGAGGAGTTTTAAACGGGCTTTTTGTGCTGGATCTTTCACGCAAAAATGTTATCTTTATACCCCAAGTGTCACACTGCAGCGGCATTTTAAAACAGTACTTTTCAAACGCAGCCAAGAAGCCAATTGCATCTTCTCAGTTTTATTGTTTTGGTTTGGAAATCTCAAGGCCACATGACACAAGGTCAAAATGACTGAGAGCCACACCCGAGATTTTGCAAGATATTGGAAAGGTATCAACAGGTAATTGGTGCAACTTGAGGCCCGAAGTCTCGGCTAAAGGCTAATTGACAAAGATCTGAAGTTTCTGTGTTTGTGTGTCTTCATTAATTATCCTCCTGATAGCCGCTGGTTCAGCGTTTGCTCAGATAGCGCTCGCCACACTGATAATATTAAGATAAATCGTAGCCTGCATTTCAAACAAAGCCCTGATGTGTGTGTGTGTGTGTGTGGAGGTGGGGATATTTGTAAACTGCTTTGTATAAAGGTCAAGAATAAGGCTCCAGAAATAGACGCACACCAACCATAAAGCTGACTCGAGCTGCTTCTTGCAAAGGAAAGTTTCTGACTCTGGAGACGCGTCAATTCATTCACCTCTTGTCCAAATGTCTTTGTGCTTACTCTGATATTACCAAAAGATGTTTGAATAAAGTAATTCTTTGTTTATATTGATTAACTATTTGTTAAACCCCCAAAGTCCATCTTGTAAATGAATCCATTTGAGGAATAACACATTTACTAACATGGTGGACACTGTGAGAGTATCTACGGGATGGAAGTCTCACTTTTATTCAAATCTATATCTGAACTCTTTGACTGAGCTCGTCTAAATGAAATAAAAACAGGATCCTGCCGCGCCATAAATGTCTCATTTAATGGCCGAGCTGTTTATGGGATGCAAATGGCACACCGGCCTCGTCTGTGATAACAAAGTTTATGTGATTTTTTTTAAAAAGTGGTACCTAGACAGAAGCCCATAATTTCTTTTTGTGTGCTTTCTAGGATTTACTCACCGCGTGGCAGCGAGGATTCACTCCTGTGGTCCAGGCCTACATTAAAACTCTGTGGAATGTGTGTGTTCAGCAGATGCTTACACACACATTACCTGCTACGTAAATCATCATGTATACGACCATATAGTGGATCGTTTTCAACATATAGGGCTAAAGGTTGTCAGAAATATGCTTTATAGGCACTGAACAATTAATGTGTACTTCATTTCATGGCAATCCATCCAATAGACAACATTACGGTGGCACTGGAGGAAAAGTCGGGGGATCACCAAACTTATTAGGGTTCATCCTCTGAGAACCACGAATGACAACATTTTGTTCCGGTCCATCCAATGACGCCAGGGAGATTTTTAATCCGGATCAAAGTAGTGGAGCGACTGATAAAAAGGACAAAAGCTTCATTGATCTTTTCTGTGCTTTTAAAAAAAAAAGGTCACAAAATGTTGCCTGTTGCCACGATTGGTGCTCCCTAAACGACACATTGTGAGTTCTCTGCACATAAAATAAAAGAAACATGGAAAGAAATAAAAAAACTAAGCCGGGAACATATATTGTACATTAACTGCACATAAAAATGATTACAAAATTATAGTTTTACTGTCTCCGTCACCGCCTACGGTAATATAAAGAGACAAGACAATAAAGCGCTGTTCCACTGGATTATACAGTAACTTCAAATTACCGTGTGATGACATACAAACAGGGTGTAGTTTAACCAACACACCATGTTCCCAGACGTATTCCCTTTCTTTACGATGATTACACATTAATATCTCTCAGCCGTGTCTTTAAACCAGCAGGTACTCAATGAACATTGGCCCTCGAAACTGGAACCCGCTGAAGCGGATCTGAATTACACCGGCTTTGATGAATCATTGACGCACATGGCGACAACTCCAGCTGGGTGTTTTGCTCCTCTGATTTGGATTTTAGATTTCTTTAAATGTGGGGACCTCTCCCAACACTTTTCTCTTTCCGTTTACTCACTCGATCATCTCTTTCACACAGGAGAAGATTATTGTTTTCACTGATCTGTCCCTGGGGAGTTTCGGTCCCGTCAGATGGGTTAATAAGTAACACCACACGAGGCTGATAACACCCTACAAGGCTGATAACCTCCGAAAGCCTTCCTGTCGTAAAAACGGTTCCAGACTCGAATCTATCCGGGGGTCAAAATGTGAGGATGATCGACAGCGAGGGAACAAGGACAGGCACGTTTATTTGTTCAAACATGTACGGGCCAATCTTAGCGCCAGATAACGATCATAATGCACTCTTTTTCTTTTCTGTCTTTACAGTGTCCACCAAAACCTCATTGTAAATTTAATAGAGTCAATAAATGACAGGGATAAGATATTTGGACTTTGCTCTGTCAACAAAAGATTCTTCAGAACATGATTTAGATAAATTGATCAGATGCAGGTCGACATAAATAGAAAATCCCTGTTCTTTCGTAATCCTTTTGTACGCAGATGATACACTTTTGCATTTCTTCCTCTTCAATAATGTCTCTATTAGAATATAAATAATAATAAAATGTAATAAAAAGAAGTTATGGCACATCAATAAAAAATAAGTGACATATCAAGCTACTATAAGTACATTGTGCCAAATGCTATTACATGACCAGCTCCTTGTACTCCCTTCATTTATTTAACAAAAATAGGAACTAGTTTCTTTACTTTTTACACCCAGAACATATAAAGATCTGGTCAAATATGAAGCTTTGTTATAGAGTTAACGATGCAACATTACTGTGACGAGCGAGCGGTGTGTTCATCCATTAAAAAGCACCGGGTTTCTTAATTCTATACATTTATTCTTGTACAAAGCGACGTCATTTATGTCACTTTGTACATTTCATTCAGAGACGTCTGGTTCCTGATGCCGTCGGTGTATCGGTTACTTGTTGTTGGACTACTGTATGTTTGTTGTTCTCGTCTGTCTGCACTCATTACTCCAACACGTCATTGAACGGCTCGACAAGAAGAGAACATAGAACACAAATCTTCTCTCAGTTCAACAGCATTTTATTTAACAAGATGAAAAACACAACCGATTAAATGTAGCGCCGGTAAATGCATTTTTTTAAATGACAAAACAAAAAAGGTATTCCAATAAGTGTGTTGCCTCCCTTAAATGTAAAGTAGTATTCAGAACAAATGGGAGAAAGAAACCTCTCCTCATCGCCTCCTCAGCAGTACGACAGTCACTTCTACCTCACCGGCAAACAAATCACAGTCGCCTTCGGTATCACATACACTTCCTCCCGCACCGATAACACACTCCTTAACAATTCTTTAAGTCAGAAGCAATTCAACAAAACCACAACTGCACTTTAAGAAACATGTTATTCCTATGTAAATGTGAACTGAAGGATGAGGTGCAAACTAAAGCAAGAAATGTAATTTATTTACACAAATAATTAGAAAGTGCCATGCAATAGTGTGGGACTAGACAGGTAAGTAATGATACACACATGGTGAATCTCAACCCTGTTACAATACGGTTATTCACTGGCATTATTCAAACCCTTACTCAACTTCAAACCAAAATGTTACATCGGTCAAGCGCCCTCCACAAACTTAATTATTTATAGATTTTTTTTAAATGCAGGTGAGTGTGTCAGTCCAGCAAAATAAAGAAACGTCGTCCCGTGTCCACGTTAGGATTTAGCAGCTCCCTTTGACACAGCCAAGCCGATGAGCCCGGCCAAACCGGCCACGCCAAGACCAATCCCCCCGACGATCGCCATGCCGACCAAGCCGTCTGGGTGACAAGATGTGAATGTCAGCATTGTGGGTTTTACACTTAAACAACAGGGTCAAATAACCGTTTGAATTCTGTTCATTTGTCACGACTCTGGTTCGTACCTTTCTTTAAAGCCTTGTCGATGAGTTTCTCCAGCTCCTGCGCCTGCTTGTTCCCCGGTTCGTTCTTTAGGAGAGTTCGGATGTACTTCAGGGCTTTCTCATATTCCTGGAAGAACAAGGGAGAATAAATAGATTTAAACAATGCTTTAAAAACATGCTACAATCTTAATTTCTATTTTAGGAATGACACTAACTTTGAGCCTGTATTTGGCCACCGCCAGGTAGAACAAGAAGTCCCGGGAATCTTCCTTCGATGCTTTCTGAACGAGTTCTAGGACAAGAAACAAACAAACATTGATTCGAACTGTTACATTATGATACGTTTATGATTTAAAAAAAGTAATCGCTTAGAAATAAAACATAATCATTCAAATTCCATCTCTAGTTTGTCAATAAGTTTGTTTTTCATCTGTAAAATGTCTCTCCCAGCACATATCTGAAAAGGGTTAGCCACTGTTAGTCTGTACGGCAACATGTAGCTTTGAATATAATAAAAACACATGTTCCTTACCCTCTAAGACAACAATTCCCTTCTTGATGTCGACTGTGTATTTACTCCTGATCAGACACCACGCATACTCAAACTTTGTTTCTTTGGAGACGGCTCCCTTCAGCAGCTCATTGTTGTATTTCTTCTCGAATTTCTGTCATAAACAAAGCAGAAATGAAGCGACCACATCATTTAATTCATGTCATATTTAAATAAACCATCCGTGCAGGAAGGCAGTGGAACAGAAACACCATGAGTTGCTTATATTACTCTTATATTATGTCATTTACTGTCTTTGTTTCTGACAGATGTTATGTTTTCCAAGTTTCAGCTGTTAGATTTAAGGTTTAAAAACTCTCATTCCCAAACTGTTACTAGCATAAGTCATATGAATAAAGAATAGCGTAAATGACGATGTCACCGTGACTTGTTTTTTTATCACAAACATGATTGTTAGCATTAGCATTGCTAGCTAGGTGACGCGACAAAGTATCTTCCGACACGTCGATTTTTACCCAAGTTTCAGCATTTACCGAGTGAACACATGTTCCGTGTGTTTCACCCATGTGTTAAAAACTATGTTTTATCAAATGAAGAGGTTTAATAATTGGAAAAACTTACTAAAAGGTCTTCTGGCGCTACCACATCGCTCACAACAGCCTCCATGTTTCCGGAAACAGAGTTCGGCCTCGCCCACGTCAGCACGTGACGAAGCTGTTACGCAGATCTCTCTCTAGTAAAGTCTCTGGTATAATAATAATAATAATAATAATAATAATAATAATAATAATAATAATAATAATAATAATAATAATAATAATAATAATAATAATAATAATAATAATAATAATAATAATAATAATAATAATAATAATAATAATAATAATAATAATAATAATAATAATAATAATAATAATAATAATAATAATAATAATAATAATAATAATAATAATAATAATAATAATAATAATAATAATAATAATAATAATAATAATAATAACAACAACAACAATAATAATAATAATCACACACATGTCTATTGGATTTTTTTTTATTGTTTTCCTAATTTGCAGTGTTTTCATAACACAATTCAAGACACATTGCAGCTATAAAAAAAACAAGTATTAATAAAGCATTAAAAAGTTATGTCCAAGCATGCAGCTGAAGCTTCATCAGTTCTTTGCGAGGTGGGCCGGGGTAAAGGCTAGAGGCAACAGTTCACTGAGGCTGGTTTCTTTGTAAGATCCATCTGGCTTGGTCAAGTATACAATCCAGTCGGATCCAAACTGGTGAGACAGAGAGAGAGAAGCACAGTAGTGAAGGAGAAAGCAGCATGCAAGGTGTAATAGCCAGGGTTTATATTAACACTGAGGTCACGAGTCCAACTCAATGATGTATCACACAGACACATATCTACATTTTTATATTTAGGCCTTGATTTTTCATTTTGTAATTACTCTGTTAACTGTTCAGTTGTGTTTTCTGTGAATTAAAGGGTCTGAATGTGGTTTCGAAGTCCCATCCATGTTGCTAAAGCCCTCAAATTCCCTGGAGAAAATACAGATTACAGTGCAGAATAAATGTTTTACATTATATTTTACCCAACAAAAACTAAACATGCTATGAATCAAGGAGCTAGTTTAGCTTTCTAAATCACAGAAAACATATGCCAACAATGAGTTTTGATTATTGAAATGATTGAATTCAGCACCTTCTAAAACACTTCAAGTTTTTAATAATAGCAGGAAAAAGACATGAATAACATTTATTTTATATCTTCTTTTAAGAACATTTTGTATTTAGGATTAAATTATAGATAGAAATAATTTGATAAGGTAGAAAGTTATTGCAGTGTATCACTTAATGTTTGTTCATACTGGTCATAAAAGAGATGACTCACCTCCATAAGAACCTGTCGACATGCTCCACATGGCCCGACAAAGCGGTCTTTAATATCACTGCATAGAAGAGAGGAGAGGATGAATGCATCGCAACATGTGCTGTATGAAATGTTTCCTCAAAGTCCTTACACTGAGAGGCTCACCATGTCACAGCAATGGCAGTGAACTCTCTGTGTCCTTCCACCACGGCCCGCTGGATGGCCGTCCGCTCAGCACACACCGTCAGCCCGTAGGAGGCATTCTCCACATTACAGCCTGAAAACGCACAAACACTCTGCATCGTTTCATTGTTAAAGATGCATTTGTGTGATGCATTTTAATACTGTAGCTGGTTGAGTTGGAGCTTTTTCAGATTTTCTGTGTAACAATGCGTTGTATTTCACCTCAGAGTTGTACTGGAAGATAAGATAAGATAAGGAAAAGTACAAACACAGATGCAGTAGTCTGCATAGTATCAATATGTTATTAAAAATAAATAAATAATGGGAGCATCTATTGTATACAAAAGTAAGAATAAATACAAACATAAAGAACTAAATAATCGAACACCAACATAAGTATTAACTATAAATGTATTGTGACAAAACAAAAGTCATAAATTGCAATTAAAATACAAAGTACTCAGTTTTAGCAGCATGAAATACAGTTGGCCTATATTTATAAAGTACATGTGCGTAGTTACTTTCCACCACTGCACTTCCAGTAGTTTTGATGGGTGCACTTGACATAAGAGACAAGTCACCTGTTGTATTATTTACCTGTGATTATAGCGCCATCTATTGTCAATATGGCGGCACCGACAGGGAACCGGCTGTATGGACAGTACGCCAAGTCCCGGGCCTGCAGGCACTTTGACACGAGCTCTTTAACTTGATCTGCGTATAACAGATCGCACGAGGATTAAACAAAAGGTTAGCTAGCATTTATAATGAACTCAAGTCAAGTGGAACTGAAAAGGTGTGTTAAATTAACTTGCCTGTCATCGCAGTTTTTTTGGTGGGCAGTTTTGGGCTGTGTCACCTTTTACAGAGCAGCGAGAACAGCGGGGTTCATGACAGCTGCACGCGCATTGTTTACAATCACGTTATTGGCTGGTTGAACGCAGCGTCATCGATCAGTTCGGGACTGGACTCTCATTAATAGCTGGAACTTTTGTCTCGCGAGAAGAAGGGGTCTTTGAGCTAACGACAACGAGAACAAACCACCCCAAGCTAAATCAAATAACCTTTATTTAAAAAGACATTCCTTGCAAACAAATATTAAATAAACAAATAAGACACATTAGCTTAGGCTTCCATATAAATCAAATTAAACAGGCTACATATAAATCTTATGAGTTTACACACTTCAAAATAGTTCATGTCGAATCAAATAAAAAATTACATTTTAAGAAAATAAAGCAGAATAAAATAAACACATATGACAGAGAACCATAACGATAACCGAGTTTAAAATGAAACTACAAATAGTCGATGAATTGATTAGTTGATTGGTAAAAGAATAGTAATTTTTCAATTAAAGATGCGATTCATTCCCTTGTTAGAGCCTCTCAAATGTCTTATGTGATATTAAACTGAATATCTTTGGGTTTCAGAGTGTTGGTCGGACAAAATAAGCATTTTAATGACATAATCTTTGCCTGTTGAATATTGCGATGGGCATTTTTATTGTATAGATCAAACAAATAATTAATTAATCTAGAAAATAATTGCTAGATTAATCGATAATCAAAACAATTGTAGTTTTTAGGCCTACGAATTCTCCCATTGCAAAAATTATGACAAAAACACGGGAAAGTCCCAATTAGTATGTTAGTATTAGTATCACTTATCGTCTATAGATGAAAAACAAAGTGGTGTTATTCTTCCATATTCTACACTTGATAAACAAGGAACGAGGAACAACTGGGGATTTCTACAAACTGATGTCTCCAACCTTTGCTCAGCACTGAACAGTATGACATAGGATGGTACGTCATGTGAAGAAAGTGAAATACGTCCTCTTTTTCCTATTAACCGATTCTACTGATAAGGTTGAGAACATTTAGAATAATATTTTGCTGGGAGACTATCTGCCCAGTGTGTGTGTGGTCAATTGATTAAATAAATGTTTTAGGAACATACGCCATGTAAGCTGAAGTTATAAAGGTTTTACAAGGTTGACAGGGCCTATACTATAGTGGTGCAATGTAGCAGATAAATGGGAAATTAAAGTACCTAATCGCCAAACCTGCTCCAATGTGATGCCTTAAATTCACCACACACAAGCTAATTAATGTACAGCTCATACTGTAACAGTAAGTTCGAATGTGTATCTTTTGTTAAGAAGGCAAGCCCTCTCTCTTGTGTTTGCTATAGGCCATAAATAGATCAGGCTGATATCATCATGAGCAGGTTTCAAAGGGCGTCCAACTGCGTGATCGAGCCCCCTGAACACACACACACACACACACACACACACAGAAACCCCTTTCTTCTTTTGTTTAAGTTCAATGTTTGTCCCGCGTTTTCACTTGGACATTGAAGTGTCGAACTTCCAGTTTTATGTGAGACCCATGAGAAAATACAAAGGTCTGAAATCAGATTGAAGGCAGTCGCACCAATACTTGGCCTTTGTTCCCTCCTTCCTGTTGAAACTGTCACTGGCTGTGTTTGACTTTCGCAGTGTGACAGTGCAGAGGTGAGCTTCTCATTCGCCTCCTCTATTTGTTTCGCCCCACTTTTCACTGACTTCCCTCTGACTTTGAGAGGAAAAGAGACTTTTAGCAGCGAATAAGACAAAAAGGTAAAACCATGTGCTGTACGGGGAAGTGTGCCCGCCTGGTGGGCCTGATCCTGCTGTCTACAGCCTTCATCTCAATGATCGCCAACCTGCTGCTGTTCTTCCCCGACGGGAAGAGTCTGGAAAATGATCAGATCTCCCTCCAGGTCTGGCTCATGGGGGGATTCATCGGAGGAGGCCTCTTTGTGAGTAGAGCTGTATTTACGAAAGTGTGGTTTGATGTTTTATTGTGTGTTTTATTGGGTTTTTAAGTCATTAACTCTGCTCTGTGTAAACCTGTAAAATCTGTGTAAACCTATAAAAGTGTGATTACTTTTAGGGGATGAACTGTGGGACGAAAAACTAAAAGTATAGTTATCAACACATTTTAAATTTTGGTTTAATTTACAATCATTTTATTCAGATTTATTATTTTTTTCACCGTTGCCTTACCTTTTATACCCAGATTCTTCCCAGCAAATAACTCTTAAACTGGGGCAAAAGGCATCTTAACATTTAAAATTTAACCTAACATGCGTAATATTTTGTTTTAAGCATCCTTAAAACAGATTGAGAACAAAGTACATTAAGTTGGGTACAATTGTAAAGGTTGTACCCACTTTATTCTTCCAATCCCCCACAATTCAGAGGGAAATACTAACGTTTTACTGCACTACATTTATTTGTCAGAAAGATACTTTACATACTTTACATATGTTGAGATGTTATAGATGAAACTACTTAACATATATAAAGAATTGGCCTTGACCAAGTACATTTAAACACTTTGATACAATATATAAATATATACTGTGGTGTTTAAGGGATTAAAACATTGTCTGATCCTCTACTTCCTCATCAAGGACACACACACACACACACACACACACACACACAACAGATCTGATAAAGCAAGTTTCCACCAACATTATCTTGGTTTTTTTAAAGGTTGACACGGACAATAAATAATTGATAAGTATTGCAGCTCATAAATGTACCAGAGGGACCTTTGAGTCTCCGATATTACAGTTTGGAACAAGCACCAGGAAGTTGGATGTCTTTCCCTTAAAGAACTCGATTGAGGATTCACAAATATTTGCTTGAGATAAGAGAACGTACACAGAGACACACACACACATATAAATGCAAATGTGTAGTGTGTGTGCACTTAGACACAAAGACACACACCATGCCAGCTCTTACTGACTTAACATAAGATGTAACTCGTGATGAAAACTAAATGTCTTACTTGATAAATGTTTTATATGTTTTTTTTTACTTCTCAGATGCTGTGCCCGAGCTGCTCGGCTATCAGGGCCGGGGGCAAGGGTTGCTGTGGATATGGTTGCTGTGGCAACCGTTGCCGGGTGAGTAAAGTAATTTGAAAGATTTACATTTATATGTCGGTGTGGGGACCGGACTGTTCGTGACGGGCGGTTAAAGGCAAAGGCGAGGGTGCTGTCATATCAAATACCAAAGGACAAACAAATGAGTAACTCACCATATGGACAGTACCATCATGGTACATGTAATGTACTCATAGATGGATTACTGGACTGGCCTACAGGACACGTGCCAACCAGAAAATGACCACAAATAAACTGTATAAATAAAAAGACTACAAAGAGACACAATAAAACTATAAAGAGATGCAAAACAGCAGCAAAGAGACTCACAACGACTATAAGAAGGGGCAAAACAACCACAGAGACACACAGACTACACCAGGGAGTGTGTTTGTGTCTGTGTTAAATCACGTCAAGTCGCTGTTTGTGTTAATTCATATGTCACATAAACAATATGTTCCTATTCCTCTTGTCAGATGCTGAGCTCTGTGTTCTCCTCTGCTTTCGGCCTGATTGGAGCGATCTACTGCACCAGTGTGGCCTCAGCTGGTCTGGCTATTGGACCCAAGTGTCGGTTGGACGACGGCACATGGGTCTACCCCTTTGAAGACCTGGGCACGTGAGTGATACTCATTCAAATGTACCTTTTCTGGGCATGTAGGCGATGCTGTTGAGTCATTTCCATCCATCATATTTACTTTCAACAAGTTTCAGTTCTTGATTATAAAAGAATAGCAACTGCAATATTATTAAAATCCAGAAGGTGGCAGCACTTTCTGTTCTGTGTTATTGTGCAGCTTCAGATAAAGACAATCTGAAGCAATGAAGCAATAATGCTTCAAGGATAGCACAGCTGGCACTACTGAAGCATTTTATGAGCTGAGGCAGGGAAAACTGAATCACCTGATGGACGCTCAACAGGTGATCGGGACAATCGTTAATAAACATATAAATGAGCACGTTGTTAACATGTAGACTGTCAGATGGTGACATGGCAGTTTAAGGGGCACCAGTGGTTACAGGGAGGGAACCAAGTTTGCATGGTGCGATATTAATACTGTCTTTTATGCATCATTAACCAGAATTAGTTCTAATATTTACAATTTGGCTAAACTGGATGGATGCCTCAGCTTCTCAAATGGGAGGATTTTCTGCTTTCTTCAGTTTTATATGTAGTCTGGTTCCGTCAAAAATGACAAATCCCCATCATGTGTCTTCTTTACACTTTGGATTAATTATCTCAAGTGAGAAAAAGCTTTTTAGTTTCTGAACTTTAGGTGCTAGTAGGCAGATTTGGACAGAACCAAGCTAGCTAAGCTTAGCTAGCCTAACAGAATGCTTACGGCTACACATTTACTACACAGGCAGGTGGGTTGTATCAATCTTCTCAACTAAAATTATAAAATTCCCACTACTAAATATTTCTTAACGGGTGAACAAAGGCTAAGAACTTCCCTCCCTCCTTTCTATTTTCCATTCTTTCTCCACTCTCACATTTTTCCTCAACTCAGTCATCACACTTTTTCTTCCTGTGCCCCCAAATTTGGCGTGCATCGCACATATTTTCATTAATGCTGTGTGTGTGTGTGTGTGTGTGTGTGTGTGTGTGTGTGTGTGTGTGTGTGTGTGTTGGACGGTGCTTACGCTCTACTTCTCTTTTCCCCTCACAGTGGCAATGGCAGCTACCTTGTAAACCAGACTCTGTGGGGAATATGCGACTACCCTCTCAACGCGGTGATGTGGCACGTCGTTCTGTTCGCCATACTGTTGGCCATGGGGGTGCTGCAGGTTGTGCTCTGCGGCATCCAGGTGGTCAACGGCTGCTTGGGATGCATCTGTGGCGACTGTCGCGAAACCAAAGAGAGAGGTGAAGAAATGCTCTAACTCCAAACATAAAAGAAAGCAATGGACATAACGATATGTATGTTTCCTAAAATACCAAACTATTCTTCTCAAGAATGTATTTCAGTGCAATCAGTGACGCTCAAGAATCCATTATGGGGAGTGATTTAACTCCCTGTGTATTGTATCAACAAATGTCTACACATTAACATGATGTTCACATTTATTAACAGCTCTGTCAGTCATCTGAGCGCTCGCTTCCTGTCCCAAAGATGACATAAACATGTGTCTCCTGTCTTTTTACAGAATAAGGGTGGATTGTGAAAATGAACATGGCCCAGTCATAACCCACCGTCGCAAAGGAGCCATTTCATATTCAGGGATAACTCTGTATGATGATGGGGTTTTCTTTTGTCTCACATTTATCTCAGAAGGATATTTTAAATATATATATGAAAGCCTTACTCTATTATTTTATGAATTCTGGTGCATTGCCTGACTTATTATTGGTTGAATGTGTCTTTAATTACTGAATTAATAAGTAATTTCCTCACTGAAGACAAACATTTATGGATCAAAGCATTTGTTTAATGTGCTGCTGTATATTTAGATGAATGTGACAACACAATAACAGCTGATGAACTCCTCACGGGAAGTTATTTCTGTGACTTTCAACATTAAAAACTTATTTTTATGTGAACTTTGCTGTTGTTTCCCTCCCAAAACACACTGATATTTACAGGGACATGCACCTAACTGTGTCACTCTATAACTCTTGATTATCTAGTTGAAGGACTTCTGCAGAATCACTGTTAGGATCTCTGTCAATTACTCACCTCATGCTGTGCCCATGCAGCCAGACAGCCAGATCTAACAGGATTATCGTGTGCGTCGAGACAAGGTCAAAGTTCAAAAAGCCCCCTGTGGACATTGTGAACACTGCAGCTGCCTAAACAGTACACAGGTGCAGGTTAAGCTCGTAATCTTTCGCTGCCATGAAGCTGTTTCGTGGTAATTGTTACCTAACATTTAAGTTAAAAGCCTATTGCAGAGCTGCACCCAGTTAAATATAGACACCAAACAATCCCAAGCTCAAAGTAAACGCCTTGCCTCCACGGCAGTACAGATAAAAGCGATGATGAGATGAGGTGAATAACAATCATGCCATGCCGCTTTTCTGTGTACTTTGGCTTCTAAACCATACAATTCCTGGCAAATTTCAAGTTCCTGTGTGCACATATTTCCAGGACAGGGAAGGGGAAATTATGTAGCTGTGAAAAACAAAAGGCCTGTGCCCAACACCATGACCATCTTAGCTTAACTGATTGGCCGGTGTTTATGCAGCTCTCTTATATAATGCACAGCACAAAGCGAGGAAGGAGCATAAGTGAGAAGAATTTGGAATGAAAGAATGGTGACAAAAGGGAGGAAAATGGGAAGGGGGCCCGTTCTCAGCCACTTCTCATGCAAATCGTAGCCACTCTGAAAGAATCCAAAGTAACTGCTGTTTAATGGCGTGGTGGACACACACTAATGGAAATCCATGCATGCACTGAGGGAGACTTGAAAGTCAGAGAGTGGTTCCTGAAGAAGGAACGACAACACGTCAAAAAGACAATCATTTCGAGCATTAAACTCTTCTAGATCTGCCTTGAGCACTCGTTTAGACCCTGTGGTGAGGCCATTATTTAGAAATGTACCCCTCTCCCAAAAGTGAACCCCTCCTCTCTGCTTTTCAGGCTTGACTTGACATAACAATGAGGAAGCAGAAGAGGAAAAACAAGTTGACACGAAGCAGAACTGGCCAGTATGGGCCGGACTAGCGAAAACATTTTTGGACAGAGCAGGACAAATCAACAAGTCGATAAAAGCTTATAATTGAACGTACTTTTCTACAATGGTGCTACTGTCTCCTTTTTCTCCACTGTACCTTGGTTGAAATCTCCTCAGCACATTCAAAACCGCAGCCTCGTTTAAAAGGAACAGTCATGCTGGCGGCACAAATATCAGCTCAGACACACGTAAGTGATAACTCAGCAGTGTCCACCACCCAATAATTATGCCAACCACACTGTGAATGACCTAAGAGGAACCACAAAGTAGACAATCAGGCGTCTTCAACAAGTTTGCAAGCTTATTTACAACGCTGTTCGAAAAAGCGTTCTGGTTATTTAATTGTACTTTTACATCCCTCCGTTACACATCTTGGTGTTGCTTTTAAATGTGCTCTATAAATACATTGACTTAACCTCATTTTTGGCCCGATATTCATCCAAATGAAAATGACATTTTATAATAGGATCACACAGAAAAGGCTGAAGATGGAACTTTTCCCGTCAGGTCTTAATTTGAGTTGAACTGGTTGTAATTTCGGCGAAGGTAACAATTGCTTAAAGATGCTGACAGCAGCGTCTGTGTTACTGCCACTATATTATAATTTTACCCTGAAACGTGATAGTTTACACTTGAGACAACACATTAGGCCTACCAACAAGACATAGCATCACTGTTTTCCTTTACCGACCATTGCTCAACGGCAGCAAACACACAGACTGAGCCAGAACTGAGGAGAAGTATTGTTTCAAATCTGCTAGCTTTGCTCTGTGTGGAGCTGAGAGGTTTCAGTCCAGGAGGTTAAATCAAGTCATGCACAAAGAAAGCACCTTTAAATCTGCCCTTCAAAGGCAAGAGGCAGTCACGACATATTTGGTCAAAATTGAGTTGAGTCCTTGCGTCAGAGAGACTAGCCAGATGAAGCAGGAACACTGTTAGCTAGGTGGTGAGGTAGTTCTAGCTAGCCTTAGCTAAAGCTAAAACTAAATTAAGCTATTATTCCCCCCCCTAGCTGATATATGTAGATGAAAATGAGCTATTTCAATTAATTACATTAGTAATTCAGTCAGTTATTTCACATAACTTAATGAGTCAGCAGATAAACCCAATCATGACGGTGAAAAACTAAGCTAAACTCCTGCTAATGGTCATGAGCTTAGCGTTAGCAGAGCTCAGTAGCTGCTCAGCTCTACACTATTAATGTGATTCAGTGTGGTTAAGCTACTTTAACTTCACATATTGTAATGTATAATGTTGTAAATTAATTAATTTCGGTTCTGTGGCTATGTTTTTTAGGGTATCATCTGTCTGAAAAGGTGTAAAATAAAGGCATAACAACCGTACTATTTGTTTACAAGCTAGCAAAAAAAAATGTAGCACACTTTCTTCTTAATTTCACTGTTTCTTCCGTAAAGCCAGTCTGCTCTTTGCCCTTCCCCAGTGCACTTGAGGATTAATGTAATGACTGAGAGCAATAAAAGTGTCCTAATGTAAAACGGGGCATGGTTATTAAGAAGCATGACATAGTTGACGTGATGTACAGAGGGAGGAGGGGGCTGAGGAGAATAAGGGATGGTGACAGAGACTGGAACCAGCCATGAGCAACCTCAGCCAGTCAGTTCCGGCTCCACAGACGCATGCCAACATCTACAGTAAATAAACAAACTCCGGGTGTGGGAATGTCTGGACATGTGAGGGAGCAGGGAGAAGGCAAAAAACACGCAGTTGGGGTGGAGACGTCAACACTCACGCAGAGATCACACTAGACAGATTTGTACCTGCAATGACTTGATTTTAGTTTGTTTATACAGTATTTGAATGAGATCCAAATCAACTTAATTAGTTAATTAGGAACATTTTCCCTTCTTGTTATCTCCGTGGTAAGCATTTATGTGTTTGGTGTCTTGCAAATCCTACCACAAATCCTAGTATATCTATATATACACGTTATTATTTTTAGATTATGGATGTTCTACTTTTGACCCTCTCGTGTCTCTTGTTCTTTCCGTTTCTGTCTTCGTCCTTCCTGCACGTTCGCACGGCTGCTTTTCCTGTCTCTCGGCCAGTGGAGCAGTATCACTGAGGGGTTTAATTACCAGAGGGGCACAAAAATTCACAGAGAAAGATGTCAGTATTTTGACAATGTGGCTTTCCACTCACCATGGTTTATCCCCCTGATATCACGATAGGCACTTGAAGCCAATAGGACAGTGGGAATGGTTCCGTTCTGGATATCTGAGCTCACAGGAAGCTGCCGTGTTGCCTCATGATTGTACTCGGGCCACCGGCAGACTGGCAGAGGGCACTTATCACCCTACAAGGAGAGGAACGAGGGTCTGAATGCACGGAGGCGACACAGCAGAAGGACCACTTGTCACTCTGTGAAGGCGTGACAGTAACCTCAGTGCAAGATTGGAATCTGTTGCACAAAAAACAAAAGGGCTGTTGTTTATTATGTTTTCGTAATTCCCAGTTTTGAACAGTTGAGAATATTCATCATAGAAAGTTACTGTGTCTCGAGAGGAATAAGAAGATTAAGTTATCTTTTTCTTGTTTCATGCTATCAGAAATATGTTTATTTATCTTTAATTTAGAACTAGAACTCTGCCAAACTGCTTTCGTCCATTTTTCCGCTTAACTGCTGTTAAGTAGAGTAAGTAAGTAATTTAAAATGAGAGACGATGTCCCACAGAACTATGTCCTCACCATCTGCAGGTGTAAATCCGCACACGTGAGTGAGCACATGGTCGTCTGTCATCATGTGGGTACGACCGGGCATTCCCACACAGATGCAGAGATTTAGAAGCCGCTGTGGAACGTACAACAGTAGCAGATACAACCTGTCATCAACACTGACGGATCAGCTTCAGTACATCTCTCACTTTCACTCCAAAAAACACATTTAGCTCCCCTTGCAATCTAATTTAGTTTTTAATTCCACTTGCAGTTTGCCACACAGGGCACTAAAATGCACTTGTCTTATAATTATAAAGGATTGACTTGAATAACTAGTGTTGGACTGTGCAACGGGACACAATCTATGCAAGCTTACAACATGTAAATGTCCATCATGCATTCTCATTACAATTTGATGTGGGGGGAAAAAAATGACTATTGTACTTGTGGGTTAAGTCCCTGCTGCAGTTCACAGTAGAATCAGCTTAAGAAATGTGCTGTTGCACAGACTGCACAGGCTGTTTCCTGGGTGATGTCTAACCAGCAGGCACAGACTCACTCGGAGAGCTCATCTGGGTAAATTTCCACAAAGACAAACCGCCTCCTTAGAGTGAGCTGCCCTGAGAATAAGCCTTAAACCAACAGCAGAAAGCTAATAAACAGCAATAAACCATCTAATGAGCCAAGGTCTATCTCTCTGTGTCTTTATGCAGAGTGTATGTTCTGTTCCTAACTGTCTGCAATGTCATTGGTTCTCCCGGTTTTGCCTCCTGACAACATGACAAATGATTTGGTTTCCCACCCACGAACATGAGCCGTCTTGCAGTCAAGCTGGTTGTTTTTGGGTTGATGCAGTTTAGGGTATTTTATGGGTTAAACCTTTGCGTTTGCACGTGCTGTACATTACAAATGTGCTAATTCAAATTGCATAGGTGCCAAGGAAGCTACACCTGCCAATTTACTTTTACCAAGAAGGGTTACATAGCATGACTCTCACTATGATGTGACATTTCTAAACCTTTGGTAGGTTTCCATTGAATGTGGTGGCATGAGCCAAGAAACAAGTGATTACATGTTAGATTCAGATCTTAGATTTCTGATATTAGATAGTTAAAGAATGAGAATCCATTATGTGTACTGGAGGTTCATTTGCATGAAAATGGTATTACACAAGGTGGGACTTGAGGGGCGTTGCTTGCTAATTCTTCTCGGTATCCACTTCAGACTAAACACTCTCACTCTAACAGGATAGGTAGAGATGTCCTCCACAGCTATATCTGCAATTTCATCCAGTGTTCTGCAATTAAATGAGCTGATTCAGAAGTATACAGAGGCCTACATTTAATTGCATATCCCTAATAAAATGGTAATAATGGTGATAATCCTTATTTAGCATCGTTCATACATAAAGTGCAGCTCAAAGTGCTTTGTAAAACAGTCATGCAGGCTATTTAAAGTTATGTTTTTTTAAATAATAATACCAGCAGAGTGACCTCTGACCTCTCTGTAGAGGAAATAAAAAGATCCTTAGATGGATCAGGTGAGAAGAACTGTATTAATATAATGTGATTAATACAGTTTAACAGTGTGATTGATGATTACATCATCGTGTTGATCAGATCCCCTTTGACTCATGATCTTTGAGAGTAATCCTGACCTTGTATGCACATATGACTTCATCCTGCATGATTTGAGGATGAACTATTTATACACTGGGAGCTATTTCTGATTTAAAAAAAACAAAGTGTGTGTTATCTGTATCAACACATATGTGAATGAGGTAGAGGCAAAACAAAGCATGCAGGAGGAGGCGTGTGGGATGATGGGTGAGCGGCAGCTAACGAGGAAAGGAGAGGAGAGGAGAGGAGGGAGCTCACAGGGAGGGAGGGTGAAGGCGTGTCCACTCGCTCGCCATGCTCCGGGGGATTAGCTATTTAAAGTTCAGTCGCTCCGCGCCACGGAGACCTTTCCACTCTGCCAATAAGGACGCAACGGGACGCACAGTTGAGGAGCGCACCGAGAGCATTTTAATGAGGGAAGCGACTAGAAAGTGCACATGAAGTGAGGATACTCGTGTTGAAGCTGGGAAATATCAAAAGCATCAATTTTCCAACGCCTGTCTACAAGTTTATTTCACCAGGTAGGTCATTTAAAAAGGCAATTTAATGTATTTATAAGACGTGCATCTCATGACTCCTAATGCTCTGTTGATGCATAATAAAAGGGAGGACACATATAGGTTATAATACTTGACATGTACGCCTCTCTTATCAAAACAGATTCAGTGTAAGAGTTGCTGTTTTGGTTTTGGGGCAGGAGGAGTGTCAGTGGAGGAGGTCCCTGTTCATTAAGAAGTCACTCTGTGGTGAAAGCATTGGGCTATACGGTTTGTAAAGCTTAATTCTGCACGTATGAATGCTCAGTTTAATTGGCATCACTGATTGGGCAGAGTTTTAAACCTTTAAAGAAATATACTTTACTTTACACTTTAATGAATGTTTCCACTTTCGGACTCTTACAATGTGTAAACAAGCCCGTCTTTAGTAGTTTGTTCAGACATGACGGGTAGTCCTCTCGATGGAAACTCAGATTAACACGTCTGGGGCTTCATTCAACCTTCCACCCGCACGCGCTCACGTGCCTAAGCCTCCTGCACGCGCTTCTGAGAGTGAAATTGTAAACTAAAAAGGTGATTAGCTAAACAAATGACTACTAAAGGAAGGAGTTCTACTTTCTTCATCTACCACAATGTAGTAATACTCAACTGCAGGTTAGGGACTGTACCAAAATTGTTAGAGGGGTCAGAAAATGGGGAGGATGTTGACATTTTTATTTTATCTAAAATTAGGATTGTTTGACTTTTTTTGGGGGGGAAGTAGAGGATTGTCTTTTTTTTTTCCATCCTAAATTTATAATTTATTTAAGCCTTATTTTTTAAATATTTAATAACATACATAGTTACATCAAAAACCACTTTCCACATGCAGAAATTGATGTAAACCATTAAAGAAGTTACACCAATAATATTATTATTTTGTAAAAGTAGTGTTAAAAACTAATTAACAAGTGAACAATAAGGTTCAGCCTCCGTCACCGCCCCAATCATTTTCATACGGTCCCTAAAAGATTTACCCTTTCAGAGTGTCATATTATATTACTGGATTGTTTCATGCTGCATTTTAATTATGTATTAGGTGGAACTCATTTGAACTACTTTATATTTAGGTGGTTAACAATACATCATACATTATAAGATAAGAGCATATTTTGTTTGTAACATTTTTAGTGGAGTAAAAAGTGCAATATTTAGCAAAAAATGGGAGTACAAGTACCTTTTAAAAGTGCATTAAGTACAGCACTTGAGTAATATACTGATATTATTTTATCCATCTGTTGTATGAGAGCTCTAGAAAAACCCATAAAAGCTGCTTTATCCTATTATTGGACCCACAAACACACACACACACACACACACACGCACTTGTGCAGGTATACATGCACAGAGGAGTGTGTGCGTCATGCAGCCTGGCAGGCCTGTGTGAAGCTTTGTGTTGCGGGCAGTGACTGAAGACTGCACTTTATTTCATAAATCCCCAGGGAATAACTGACGAAAGAAAGGGAGGGCTCAGTGGAAAAGTGGAGATTATTATAACATTACAGTAAACATATGTGCTCTGCTGCATGAGTGTGGACTGGTGACGTTTAGAAATGGAGAATATGTTGGGATCATGAGCTGCAAAATGCGTTTAACTCGCAAAACTCGTTTATTTTTCCCTGGAAATGCTCACAATGCACTCAAAAACCTCAAGCCAAAAGCCACTTGCTAATGCTTGTCCGAAGGATTGCACAATTTTCAGCTCCATCAGCGAGCTGCCACTGATTGAGAGAGGGAAACCGGATTATTCAGGTGCTGCAAAGTCAAGACACAACTTCTTTTGAGATCTTCATTGTTTACCCTACCTCCCATCTATTTATTCTACTTTTCCTTTTCTCCCCCTCGTCTCTGATCAATGTGGGTACTGTCTGTGTGCTTTGTGTGTGTGTGTGTGTGTGTGTGTGTGTGTGTGTGTGTGTGTGTGTGTGTGTGTGTGTGTGTGTGTGTGTGTGTGTGTGTGTGTGTGTGTGTGTGCGTTTACCATCTGAGGTTGTTTTTCTCCTCCAGGCTGTGTGCTGCCAGACCCCCACAGCCAATCATGATCTGGGCCCAAAATTCCTCCCCACTGACCAGGGCCTTAATGTTGTGTGTGTTGGCGTGTGTGGACCTTCTTTGCACACATGTTTCTGTGAAGGTGTATGCTTGCCGAGTTATTATTACACAAAGAATTTATAGCATAATTGTGGAATGGAACTAGTGTAATGTAGGATAATGTGTGGGAAAACAACATCAGTACTGTCCCTGTTCTCTTTCCTTGTGTGCTATACTGCGAGTTCTCATTTCACAGGACAGAACCTCTAAATTGACCGAACAATAATGGATTCACTGTGTCTGTAAATGGGATAGGGTTTCACTGCCACACCTGGGTGAAAACGAGACAAGAGGTGCATTAGATGGTTAAGAAATGGATGCGAAAAAAATAGCTTATTCTGTTTTCATCCAAACAAATAGTTAAATCAGAGAAACAGAGGTTTGTTTTTAGAGGAGACAAGTGTCCTCTGTGGCTTGTAAATGTGCTGCAGCAGCGTGACTCTGTGCGTATGTGTGAGCTGTCACGTCTCCATGAATCTGCTGAGTCCGCTGAGTCAAGCTGCATGAGGAATGGGCAGTAAACAGTGTGAAAAAAAGAGGGCAGCCCGAACACAGTTCTCCCGTATGTCGCAATCACAGTTTGCTGTTTGTCATCAGATATCACTATCTTCCTGTCTGTGATTAATGAACAATGGGGCTTAGTGTTTTATCACTAGTGGGTTTACTCCTCAGGCTGAAGCAAGCAGTTTGTTTCAGACAATTTAGAATCTCTTTGCTGTCGTTTTTGCGTCTCTTTGTAGTTGCTTTGCATCTCTTTGTTGTCGTCTTGCGCATCTCTTTCTAGATGGTTTGCATCTCCATGTGGTTGTTTTTCTTCTCTTTATGGTGGTTTCTTGTCACTTAGAAGTAGTTTTGCATCTCTTGGTGGTTGTTTTGCATTTCTTGGTGGTTGTTTTGCATCTCTTTGTAGTTGTTTTGCATCTCTTTGTCTCTTTGTAGTTGTTTTGCATCTCTTTGTCTCTTTGTAGTTGTTTTGCATCTCTTGGTGGTTGTTTTGCATCTCTTGGTGGTTGTTTTGCATTTCTTGGTGGTTGTTTTGCATCTCTTGGTGGTTGTTTTGCATCTCTTGGTGGTTGTTTTGCATCTCTTGGTGGTTGTTTTGCATCTCTTGGTGGTTGTTTGCATCTCTTGGTAGTTGTTTTGCATTTCTTGGTGGTTGTTTTGCATCTCTTGGTTGTTGTTTTGCATTTCTTGGTGGTTGTTTTGCATCTCTTGGTGGTTGTTTTGCATCTCTTGGTGGTTGTTTTGCATCTCTTGGTAGTTGTTTTGCATTTCTTGGTGGTTGTTTTGCATCTCTTTGTAGTTGTTTTGCATCTCTTGGTAGTTGTTTTGCATCTCTTGGTAGTTGTTTTGCATCTCTTGGTGGTTGTTTTGCATCTCTTGGTAGTTGTTTTGCATCTCTTGGAGGTTGTTTTGCATCTCTTGGTGGTTGTTTTGCATCTCTTGGTGGTTGTTTTGCATCTCTTGGTGGTTGTTTTGCATCTCTTGGTGGTCATTGTGCGTCTCTTTGTGGTTGTTTTACTTCTTTGTGGTTGTTTTGTATCTCTTGGTAGTAGTTTTGCGTGTCTTTGCGGTTCATTCAAGTGTTTTTGTAATCATTTTGCATCTATTTGTGGTCGTCTTGCAACAAACGTGGCCGTTTCTGTGGCTATTGATGTTTGATCATGTAAAAGTTATACAGTTAAGATAATTAGTAACATAATCAATAAACCTACACAACTCTTCTCTTACTCTAAAGCACAATTACAATAGAAACTGCAGAGATCAATCACTTTCCGCTGCTCCATTTCACCTGACCTATTTCCTAACCTGATTAGACTCAAATAAATACCCTTTTTTCACTCGCTGTTAGTAAACACAGCTCAGTGCAGGAGCGTGGTCCTGGCTTTATCTCATCATTCAGAGGAGCCACAGAGTAAAGGGGCAGCTTTAGCTTCAGTTGAGATATGCACCTGTCTGGCTGTTAATCATATCTCGCATACGTCAGACGACCTCTACGTAATCTGTGTTTGGTTGTCAGGAGAAGTCTTAATAACTTCTCTGGCGGCCGTAGCTCATTGACGTCCTGTTCCAGGATTAAGCGGCGTAGAGGATGATGCTGGCCCTGTAAATACTGACTGATTGGCTGGTTGCTGGGACATCGTGGCGTTCGTTGACATTATCAGCTTACGTTAGGATATCGTGTCGCTTAAGTGCAGGATCATAATTCCATTAAACTGTGACCTGGTGATGAGACAAGGAGCTGTCAGCAGGCACTCAGACATGCTTAAGTGGAAGCTTACAGCAGAAGTAAGCATCCTGGGAATAATTGTGTTTACATATGTTTTACTTCGTATTCCAGAGAAAGTTTATTTGTTTCGTCCGTCTCAAAGGGAACCTTGTGCATTAAAACAACCGTAATATAAAAGTTTTTTCATTTTCTCTCTTATATTCATGTTCACTCTGCTCTCTCGACAGACTTCTCTGCCATGGGTGTGAAGATGCTGCAGTGTTTTCCTTTCTACAGACGCTGTAAAGAGCGTTGCAAGAGCAGGCAGGGCGCCCCAGCGGCAGGTGAGGAGCAGCTACACTCTAAGAAAATCGATGTAGACCAAATAAACCGCCATTTCACGATAGTACGCCTTGTTAAAGACTGACTTCTCTATCGCTGTCTTCTACCACTCAGATCCCATTGATGAGATGAAGCCCCATCTGTGCTCCACCACGTCCTGGGGTAGCGACAGTGAAGGAGCAGGAAACCTGAGTCGGGGCTCCCAGATATATTTCTCCACCAAGGCCAGGCTGTCTTTTAGACACCAGCTGGACAGCAACATCAACGCAGTGGACGCCACCTACTGAGGAGGACAGAGGGCTGCAGAGGAGATAAATGGACTCCTGTATCTAAGTTTTACGTCAGCCATTCATGCTTGGACCCTGTGGTGCGGACACGGGAGCCCGATAGCTGAGCAAGCGCATCTATCGCCACCTTTTTAGATGTGATCAACAGTAGTTGTGCACAGCCTCAGTTTGCATTTTAACCCCTAGTTGCTCGCTGCCCACAAAAGAACTCACGATGATTAATCAGACTCAACAAGGGACCGGGGGAAACACACTGGCACAGACTTGGTTTTCAATCTCTGTGCATTAAGATTTCATGAGAGTGGAGCCACTGCCCAAACGGACACCATGCTGATGAGAGAGAAAACATCATAAAAGACACGTTTACAGCATTCACAACCAAAAAGTGCACAACTTATTTTTTTTTACTGTTTTCTATTTACTGTTTTGACTCCCTTTGGAAATAAAGTGCAGATTTTTCAATTCCCTGTTGTGATAAATGAGTGTTTCCCAAAGCAGGATGAGGGAGTTAACCTTCAGAGTGTGATGATGAACATCTTTATCTAAACCTCGTCACCATCAGTCACCACCTAAGAGTGACGGAAACATATTTCTAATGCTGATCTTTCCCTGGACTTTGTTTTCTTTCTAACCCTGCTCCCCTGTACCCTAACAGGAAGATGCTTAGCGCCTCTTTTGAAAGCATTAAGCAAACTGAGCTGCACAGCAAAAAGTATTTTTCAAATTTGGTATATTGTCACTCTTGTTTGGCTTCAACGCAAATAAAATAAAAATATATATAATTTTTTTAATTATAAAACAATATATATATTTTTTATTATAAAAAAATATATATATTTTTTTTTTCATTATTATTATAAAACAATATATATATTTATTATAAAAATATATATATTTTTTATTATTAAAAAAAAAATATATATATATTTTTTTTTTAATTATAAAAAAAACCTTCCTGGTTGCATTTGATATTAAAATGTATTAACTTTTTTTTTTTTCTTTACTAACTGCAGACTTTCAGGATGAAACTGGTTCTGTATTTGCAATAATCTAACAGATATGAATGTGAGCGCTGATCCTAAATGCCACCGCTGAAATTTCAAAATTCAATGTTTGTCCTTTTAGGCAAAACCCATTATCCATTAATCATATCTAGAGTACGTCAAAAGAAAAGTATCTTTATTCTTTACTAACAAAATGATAACTAAAAATGTACATTAAAACCGTCTCCTGTGTTTTTGTTGATGGTGAATGTGAAAAGTTTGCAGCATAAAAAATGGGAATTACATACAGAAATTATGAAAACATTGTTTAAAAGAAAAAGTAACACCAAAACATTATTTCTTCACATATCGATCATTTCTTACCCAAGACAGACAATGTATCTTGTTGACAACATTTATTTAAGAAATGAGTTTACCGGTATAAAAAAAAGCAAACAGTTCTATAGACAAACTTCTTCCAAACCTGTGACCACTGATTAAGTCATCACTGCAGGTTTTAGGGTTTGGAGATGACGCCGTCTGGATAACGACTCTTAAAACGAGCAACGACGTCAGGATCCAAGAGATGAATGCCGTCAAGCTGGTTTCCAAGAGTTACCCTAGGAGGTGGAGGAGGAAAAAAAAGGTCAATCAGTACTTGTGAAATATATGTGGAACTGTGCCTTTTAAAATAAAGCGGGATTATTTTATGTTACCAGTTGGGCTGGACGTTGTGAGGTCGACCGAAAAGCTCGATCTTCCTGGTGCCGGGCGAGAGTCTCTCGATCATGCCGTAGATCTCATCCGGTTTGTGACTGGTGGAGCGGACCTGGAAGAGAGTTTGAAATGTGACGGAGCGATAGAATCTGAAGCAACCTTTCTCAGGCTATAGAATAAATACATCGTTTACCTCGGCCACAATGACGTCGCAGTCCAAACCTCGGTTGAATCCCTGAGGGCTTCCCTTTACGCCCACCTGAAGAGAAGCAACATGCTTTATATTTCAGACATTTATCTCACACACACCTTTGGAGGCCCGTTTATAAAGAACGAGCCTGTAGCAGCTCAGCATCTCTCTTCAAAACATCTTCTAGCTAATCCTTGCCAACTACCAAGAAGAATGCAAAAGAAGTAGAAGCTCCTGGAGGACATATTCCTAAAGCTCGGCGCTACGCAGCTTCATGCGTTCATGCACACAGGCAGATTAAAAGATACATAAGAGCAGCGGAAGACAAACATACCAGACAATGCTCCTTCCCGTGGTTCAGCCAATGCCCCGTCCTTCCCGTGCGGATGATTCTCTGAAGCTGGTTGGTTTTCACCCAAATGATTTCATCAACTCGATCATAGCTGACATATGAAAATAAACAAATTTTAAAAAAGCTGAATATATTTATGGTTCGTAAAATTCAAGCACTTATTAAAACACCAGCATTTTTCTACACTTTTAAGACTTGGATTTGAATGAAATGGTGTCCCAACATGACTTGAGGGTCGTGGAAGCACAGAAGTAAAATCTTACCCCCAAAGATTGAGACACTCTCTGCCCAGCTCCATCGCCCTGGAAGAAGAGAAGTTGTGCAGATGGTGAGTTTGAGCAGTCACAACTACATCTGGATAAATGTATTGTGAGGCAATACTGTAGAAAAAGTGTTTGTAGACTAAGTATTGTTAGATATGATAAATCCCACTAATACTACTTGTATTTTTTAAGTTCCCCCTCCCTTTTGGGGACCAGGAAACCAGGTAAGTTCTCGTGTTTAGTTCAGGGACATCTTGACATTGTAGGGAATTAAGTAAGCTGATGTAGTTACCTGCCGGTGACCCAGAGGAAGAGGAAGCCGTCATCTTGCAGGATGGGGATGTTGAGTTTTCTCATCTCGTCGTCAGTCAGTGTACCATAAGGTAGCTCCATGTGGATGTCCCACGGAGGGTCGGCCATCACCACAGCAAACTTACCGAGGATGGACACGTCCAAGAAGCGGATATCGCAGCAGATCCACTGCAAAGACAAAACACAATCTCTGTTCATTTCATAACCCAGGAAAAACGTCACCTCTCCCGCTATCCTACTGCATCTTCTTTCCTCATCCCTTCCTCGCTCTTCCTCACCTGTGAGGGGAACAGTTTGCCCTCGTTGTTGTCGGCGTCCCCTGCACAGAGGCCGAGCTCTGTGCTCCCGCCCTGGGGCCCCAGCAGGCTCCCCTCTATCTCGGGGGGGCTGTCGATCTCATAGTGGACGTATTTGCAGGTGTCCATGTGGAAACACGTGTTGAGGAAGGAGCAGTCGCCGAGGCTCTCGTCCGTGTGCTTGTTGATGATGCGACTGAATGAGAAAACAACTTTTAATACAAGTAGTATGTCTTTGATTATAGTATTTTAAATCAAAATCAAATAGAAAGTTTTTAAAGTTGGTTGATAGAGAGAGAGATGACAGGAAATAAATACAGCATAGCATGCTGAGGAACACTGACCGGAAGTGTAACTTGGTGCACGGCTGAGGTGTGTCCCCGGAGCGCACACACTCCTCTTTGGTCCCGTGGTCGCAGAACTCTTGGACCTGAGCTCGGCCGCGAGACCGGAACTTTTCCACGATGGACTGCTCCTTAGCTGTGCTGGCGTTAAGCAGCTCCAGAATCTCTCTGCTCATCTGTGCACAAATAACATCATACCATATCAGAAAACACACCTCCACACTATCCGGCACCAGTCGATCATTTCGGTTGCTGGACGAGACAAGAGGAGATATCGGTCATCTCCTTATTCTTCATACCTTCTTGCTCTGCTGCTCTTTAGTTGACTGTTGGTTCAGGAGGCTCTCTATCTCCATGTCCAAATGAGACGACTGGCTTTTGCTGCTCCTGCCCTTCTTATCAGCCCCGCTCCCTGATGCCGAAGGCCCCGCCAGCTGTGTGGAGGAAGCCGGCGTTACAGAGGTGAAGGAAGAGGTGAAGGACGAGTGCGGAGGTGAAGCAGAACGCTGAAGTGCGGGCGACAAGCCTGGAGCTCTTTTGTGGTGGGTTTTATCTTCTGCTTTTCTCTTGACTCCAGGCCGCTGGGCTCCAGCCCCAGTCCCGATCATAGCCCATAGTTTTGTGTGGTCCACTGATACCACGACTGAGGAGGAGGAAGTCGTAGATGAAGAGGCCGAGGCGGGCTGACGGACCTCGATGAGCTCCTGAGCAGAGAATTTAAGCAGCAGACTCTGGATGCATCCGTGACTGACAGCTGACTCAGACTGTAAACAAACAGAAGAAAAAACGTTTTTAAAATGTGAAGTTGTTAATATGATGCAGCAAAGCTAAACATAACATGTTTTCACTTTCCTCTACATAACTTGTGTACTATTCGCCACAAGAATTTCAAGACGCACACTTAGTTCATTTGTGATAGCGAGGGAGTCCGTTGGCATTGAAAGACTCAGATCAGAGAGATATGCCAGCAGCCTCTTCTCTAGTTCAGGGTCTGGTGGTCTTTCTGTCTCCTCCTGCGACGGGAGCGGAGCTGACGGAGCCGGGCTGTCACTCCTGGCTGTGGAACCCTCTGTACTGCTTCCTCCATCTGACCGAGAGGAGACAATACAGGTTCAAATCATCATTTAAAAAGGTTTTTTTATGCTAAGTTTTCCAGGTTATTTAAATATCAAAAGCATTTTACACCTTATCATTTTCAATCGTGACAATGTGAACATTACAAACATTACATTTTCAGCTATTTCATCTGGATATAAGATTTTGTTAAGTAATGGTTTGTGATTGTTCAAGCAAATATTCACTCGTTCCAGTTTCACAAATGTTTTACCAAATTAATATTTGCTGCTTTTCCTTCCCTTCCGTGAAAGTAGACTGGATTTCTTTGTGTTTTGGACAATAAGTCAAAAACAAAACAATGTATTTGATGATGTCATATTGGGTTCAAGAAAATGATGATGGGCATGGGACTGTATTAATAGACCCAACAAATAAATCAAGTCAGTTACAGCCCAAAACTATAACTATCAAACTGCAAGAAATATAATTTACTTGTTGAGAGTTCCTTGGAAAAGAAAATTAACTATAACTCGACTAATCGATCGACTGAAATATAATTTTCAATAGTTTCTAAGAATGTATAGACCAAACGATTAATCAACAAATGTAGAAAATAATCCGAAGATTATTCGATAATGAAAATAATATTTAATTGCAGCCCTAAATATAAATATTCTGCAATCAACTTTTAGCAAAAAGTATGGTGAAGCAAACAAGTGACGTAAATTGAAAGTTTGACAGTTGCATCAACATTATTGTGGCCTTTTGTAATAAAACATGGACGTTTGTCTTCATTCCACTATAATTAACTCATTAATTGGAAAAAGACGGAATTGTTGACTTAATAACAAAAACAATGGGTATTTGCTGCCCTGCTGATACTGATCGCTTTCTGGTCTGAACGTACCCGAGGAAAGTGCTGGGTCTTTCCGCCGCCGCTGCAGCCTCTCCCGCAGAGAGTCCAGCTGCTTCTTGTGCGCCTGAATGTTGCTCCATGTGTCCGACATGACGAGCTGAAGTCAACAGCAATAGCAACACCGACACCGTCACACTGAACAATATTTAGACAAAAGTTGAACACTGGCCCGCCTTGTTGGGAGCGAAAAATGTATGGTCCAAGACGAAAAAGTGACGTACCAGCATCTTGTGTGAGAAACGTTCCGGCTGACTGGTGTAAACGAACACTTCTGGTGGTTATATTATTTGAAACATTTACATTATTATACGCTTATCATCCTGTACTGAAAACTGTATTATAGCAAAGAAAAACGTGTAAAAATAAATCTTTCAGTTCATTTGTGAAGAGGTTTTTTAGTCGGACTCATTTTGTGTACGGACTACTCCAACTTCCGGCATTGGTGAAATTAAAAACCTATTTCCTCTGGGCTAAAATTCATTGCATTCGTGCTATTTTAGTAAATAGATATTTTCTGTAATCATATCAACGTTAGAACCTTAGATTTAATACTCGTCTCGTAACTTTCTAAACCCTCTGCTCCGCTGCTCCTCCCGTCACCAGGCTATTTCCTCTCTGAGCTAAAGCAAAGATGGCGGAAGAGGAGAAGAGTGGTGAGCCTGTGAAAGAGAAGAACGAACTGCAAATTATGAAGGTATTTGTTCTCAATTATACCACACGAATATTTAAATCCACTAAATGTCTGAGTCTTCGTGTTTTGTTGACTTCTCGTGAGCTCAGCGTCGTGTGTTACCTCTTAATGTGCTCGCTGGACATCTCGTTACTATAACAACTGACATGCTAACATACCTTATTTAGTATTCGCCCTTTATTTCTGATACTGTGTCAGGTGTATGAGTGACACATTACTTAATTAATGTGTAGAATAACTTCGAATCCTTGCGGTTAAGCCTTTAAAACACAGATACATTACTTTTTATAAGCATTATTAGCTTGCATCAATTCACTTCTAGCTGAATCATCAGGTTTTCGGTGTGCCTTAGGGCTTAATGCACCAAGGATAATGGTTTCACACCTAAATCATCCTTTATCAATAACTTTTAGACCCCATCACACCGTACAATTGGAGGTGTACATTAAGATAGATCCGTATATTATTTTCCGATAACAACTGTGATTTGACAGTTGTTTTAAAGGGGCATGTTGGTACTGCAATTCCATAAAGCTTTTAGACCCAAGTATGGGTCAAGCATCTAAAACACTGCTTCCTACAATTCCAATAATGCAACTCAATAGCTTCTTCCATGAGACCCTCTCTATCTGGTTAATGCCCACCTCTTTCCAGATTTTGCTATGAAAACTGTGCCTTTGGTCTATTTTTAACTGCTGTCAAAATGTATTTTTTTCTCTACCTCCCCCCCTCCTTCTTCATGCCCTCCCATCACAGGAGCTCGTGGATGAACTGTATAATTTCAGAGATTGCTATTTTGAGACTCACAGTGTGGAGGAAGCTGGCAGGAAACAAAGTGATGTCGCACAGGAGATCGAAAAGACACTCAAGCAGCTGGAGGAGAAAGAAGGTGAGTGTTACATTTACACAACAGCACGTCGGTCTTTAACTTTGAAGATTATAATTCACACTTGCTGTATCTCTGCGTTAACGAATACCCACAGAGCATTTGAAACACAAAGCAGAGTTTCTGCTGCAGAAGGGCAGGTGTCTGAACGTGGCTCCTGACTTCAATGCCGTAGCAGAAGATTGCCTTTCCCGCGCTGTGAAGCTGGAGCCTGGCCTGGTCGAGGGCTGGAACACACTGGGGGAGCAGTACTGGAAAAAAGGAGACCTGATCGGTGCCAAGAACTGCTTCACCGGCGCCTTGCAACAGGTATATTAAAGACAGGGAGATGGTTATGATTTCAACTCAGTGAAGAATTCTTTTCCGTTCTCCTTCCACACAAAAAGCCATAATACAAGCACCACATACTTAGATATACAGTAATACACAAGGTATTGTAAAAGCGCTTCCATTATAAAATTTGGCATGGTGCAATTATTTAACAACAAGACGATGAGTCGGCACCGATGTCATTAAACACTTATCGCGACTATATCGACATGCAATATCGTGCACGAATAAAGACGAGACTAAAATGTAAAACATAAACACTTTACCAAAATCCCTCTTTATTTTCGTTGTCAAAAAGAAAACTGTTTTTTTCTTTTCTTCAATGCAGCAGTTCTGTTTCCTGTGCTGCGAGCGCCATATCAGGACTACTGCGGCAGCACACAATGAGCACAGTCAGGAGGACTCGGAGTAACTTACTTACGTTAAAGTTAACAATGACAACAACAGGGCTTGGGAGAAAGAAACAAGGTGATATTTTGGCTAGACTAGATTGACTAAAATGTTCAACATAATCCGATGACTTAAAAAAAGATCAACGGTTTCCATTGACTGAAAACTATCTTTGACAAGGATAAAACTTAAAATGCTCAGACTTTTCGTCAATTAGAAAATAGCATAAAAACAGGATGAGGTTGACTAAATATGATAAAAACTAACAGGGACATTTGAAACAAGACTCAATAAATAAAAATAGCGGACAAAATTAAATCTGTCAAAAACAAATGTTACGTAACTAATGAATATACAGGTTGTTTCTGACTCCTGTGGAATTATTCCTCTCTCTCTCTCTCCATGCCAGGTTTCACTCATTGACTCCTCTGCCTTATGCTTTATCTTCCCCTTCTGTAGAGCAAGAACAAAGTGTCTCTACGCAACGTGTCTATGGTGCTGAGACAGCTGCCGGCGGCGGACAGCGACGCACATAGCAAGCAGGTGATGGAGAGTGTGGACATGGCCCGACAAGCTGTCCAGCTGGATGTCACAGACGGGACGTCCTGGTGTGAGTAGAGCATCCGGCTACTACTATTAAGCAGAGAAGAGTTGGAGGAAAGTTCTTACAGTGATTATACAAATGATGTGGCTAAAATTGTACTTCATGTAATTGTTTTTAGACATCCTGGGAAATGCCTATGTGTCCCTGTTTTTCACCAGTGGACAGAATCCACAGTTGTCTCAACAAGCTCTAAGTGCCTACGCTCAATCTGTGAGTATGAGCGCTAAACATGTTTAATACATTCTATCAGCTCTTATTGCACTATTCTACTATTTACTCCTCTCGTCCTCATTTGTAGGAGAAAGTAGACAGAGCTGCCTCGTGCTACCCGGAGCTGCATTTCAACCGAGCCACTCTGTTCCAGTATGAGGAGATGTTCGGGTCGGCGCTCGGCGGCTACAGCCGAGCCGCGGCACTCGACCCGGGCTGGGAGGAGCCTCCAGGCAGAGAGAAGCAGCTGCTGGAGTATCTGGAGAAAGTCACAGAACTCTTACAGAACAAGGTATGGAGAAAAATGTCTTGTTTCTTTCGTCACATAAACATATATATTACATTCATAGCAGAATACGAAAAACAGAAGATGGAACCAGTGAAACGTACTCAACATTTGATTTATCATCATTTTAGCTTTAGGACTGAACTTGTTTTATAGAGAAATAAGCCCTGAGTATATGAGTATTGTACTCCTTTTTAGTTTATTGTTTTTAAAAGAATGATATATATTTATTTCATAAAATGTCATCTTGGTTTAAGTTGATGTAAATATGATCATCAAAATGACAGATTGCTTTGTTCACCACAAGATGGCAGCAAAGCACATCCGTGTCTCTTGTTTTAGCTCCTAAGCGTCAGTCTCTCCATCTCTTCAGGGGAAGGTGAAGGCGCGTCGGTTAAGGACGATGCTCTCTAACCTCAGCACGTCGGCCTTGGGTCCCTGCGCCTCCCCTCAGTTCCGTTCTCCGACGGGCCGCGTCGGCAGCCTGGAGCCTCGAACTCTCTCCTCCCTCACGCACGGTCACAACGCTGGTGTGGCCGCCCTGGGCAAGGTGGTGTTCAGCCTGGCCTCTGAGGGTTGCATGGCCTTGTGAGTGCAGCTTAGCTTCTCAGTAATAGCCCACATATCGTGGTGTGATATTAGACAAAACACTTTGTGGAGCGGTAGTGTAAAAATCTTGCAATCTTTTTTTCCCTCCAGTACGTTTGGCATGGTGGACAGCGCGGAGTCCTGTATACTGGTGATGGTGTACAACACCGCTGACAGCTGGGGCGTCCTGATCGGAGACACTGTAGTCATTCCTGAACCTCAGGTCAAACGAAACAGTATAACGCATAAAGATGAGGTCAGTGTTTCATGTGTGCAGTTCAACATTTCTAGAGAAATGTTTTTCCAAATGGCTGACTTTCACATTTCCTCTCTCCGGCAGTCGTTTGACTTCAGAAGTATACGAGTGGACTCTCCTCTGCTGCTCATCGTCAACGGCAAGAAACAAAACGTCCAAAGTCAGATTGCTGCCTCCGTCAGCTACAAACCCCAGAGCGAATGAGCTGAACGAGCAACAGGAAGTGCAGCAAGAGGACCAATTTTTTGGGGGGGATTTCAAAGACCAGTTTGGATAACTATGGAAGTTTCCAAAGTTTGTGCCTGTTTTTATGTGTTGTTTTGTAAATAGAGGTCACCCTGTTAATTTGTCTTTAGATAGACACTTTGTTAATATTATAAATATTGCTTCTTTTTGTATTCTGTTGTTGTGGAGACAACTCTGAGTTCTTTTTTTTTTGTATATGAATGAACCTGTGATGATGACATTATGATGTCAGCCTTGTTACAAAAATCCTTTTACCGTAAATTTATTGTTTTGCGTTTTGTCTTAAAACAGCATAGGGCCACCAGGGGTCCTAAAAAATGTACATGATGAAATGTACTATATTGGTATTTAATTTATTTTACTTTTCACAGAATACATTTGGACACTTCATAGTAGGAAAAGCACAGGTATTACAAAAGATATTACCGATGGCTCGACTCTATTTAATTGTTCCCAGTAAACTGTGACAGTGAACCAGCGTGCACAATACCAGAACCCTGAAAAGGAAGCAGCTAAATGGATCATTTTATTATTTAATGTTACCGACTGTAATGTCAAAATGTGTTCTGTGGAAAAGACCTCTTGATCAGATATTTCACCACAATGTTACTCATCAAACAGTTCAAAGAGAATCTGTACAAAACACACTGGGTTTACCAGTTTACCAGCTGCTTTGGTTGTTTGTTATGCAAGGAAAATGTTCCCATTACACACAATATCCAAGTCTAGACCTCAGTGGGGTTCCTTATGCTTCCAATCAACAACCAACCAATTGCTCAGGTTTAACCCAGATTGGCCAAATTGCTCACAGTGTGCATGACAGACCACCTACTGTTATTCATTCAGAAACATATGTACTGTATCCATATAGGAAAATGTATGATTTGATTTATTTTTATTATAGAGCATTTCTTACTTTTTGGACCAAAACAAAGCATCCATTATCTTTACTTCAGTTCGGGTGAGACTACCCCCTCTTACTCCAACCCACTAAACTTCTTATACTTTTTATAAATGTGTCTGTTTCTTTACTAGAAGCAGGTGAAGCTGTTACTATCCTATTTTCGCTAAAACGGACTCAATCTACATTAACAGAAGACTGTAAGGCAGTGCTTTTTGTAAACAGAATTTATAAGTACTTCTTATCACAATTCTTAGGTAGGGACCAGGAATAGTAGTTGAACCTTGGATTTCACTCTTAGTTTAGTTCAAAATTACAATAGATATTACAAAAATGCACTCGAGGCAAACACTGAGTCAACTAAATTAGATATTAGAACACTTTGTTCACATAAGTTAATGTGCAACCGTTCTGAAACCTGTTGCCGTCTCAATGCTTCTTCATGAAGAGCCGGCCTCTCTCCCTGGTAGGGGAGCTATACTGGAAGAAGGTCTTGGCTCCGTCAGCCTCCAGGCAGGAGAAGAATCTGCTGTCCCCATCTTGGGCCACGGGGAGGAACTGAGGGCTTCTCTGGGGAGTTGCCTGCCGAGCCCCCCCTGCGTGACACACACGGGGGGTTGACGGATGTTTCTCATTGTTATGCTGGGTAAAATTCCCCTACATAGACAATCAGTTCATTACTCCGACTGTTTTTTTCTTAATGACCACTTCTTGACAAAACACCTACAGCTGTGTCTTCCTTTGTGCCATTTAACATCATTCTCTCTGCTTCCTTCCTTTTCTTATTCCTCAGTGTGATGTGACAACGGATTTAATAAAAGCATTCAAGTTTAGTTCCTTTCCTGCCACACTCTTTCTTTTTTGGACTGCAACTAATGATTATTTTCACGATCTGTGTTTCTCATTTGCTCTTTAAAATGTTGAAAATGGTTAAATAATGCCCTTTACAGCTTCTCAGAGACCAAGGTTCTCATATTGCTTGTTTTGTCTGACAAACAGGTGCAAAAGTCTGAAGGTAAAAGTCAAATAAATTACTTAAATGATTATCAAAATTACTGGCGAATAACTTTCCGTCAATAAATCGGCACCGATATTGTTGTAAACATTTAAATAGTATATTATTTTAAGTATCTGAATCTTTAAACAGTAACATTAATCTAAGTTCAAATTGCTGTTCTTACCAGTGTTGAAGTCGTGATGTCCCAGTTGTGGCGCCATGTCTCTCTCCCCCACACCCACCACCATGTTGCGCAGCCTCAGAGAGTCGTACAGTCCCTGTAGTTTCTGGTACTGCCTGTTTCTCTCCATCAACCTTTCGGACACCTCGCTGTACTTCCTTTTATACTCCTCCATCACCTGAACAAAACAAAATATTATACATTTCTATCCTTGTGAACAAGCGGCAACTAAAATCGCCATGTGTACCTAAAAGTTAAGATTTCAAGATCATGAACATAGATAAATAATGACGTTTACTTCTCTTATTTCTATTTCATCTATAGTCGAGAAACGGATAGAGATCATGAACATGGAGCTACTCCTCTGTCGCTTGTACAATCTTATCTCGGGTGTAACTCATTACAGAATGGCAACGGTATTTCTTGGCAGTTCAAAGGGCATGCTTAAGCTATTTATTTTTAAGTGGATTGACACTCTTATTAAGGTCAATTTCAAATGTGACATTATGAATCTGCACTTGAGTTTAAGAATCATGGTTTACTTTCTTCAAGGAAGCGATTTCCCCCCTCATGCCGGTGAGCTCCACCTCTCTGCTCTGGTTCTGCTGGGTCAATACCTTCTCCAACTGTTTCAGCTGGGACTCGGCCCGAGACAGGCTGTACTCTTGATACATGCGCTCCTGAGTGACCTGTTTACAAAGAAAAGCTGGGTGTTTTACAGGGAAAGAGAAGACTGACTACAGGCTACATTTCAAGACTCGCAGATACAGAGCTACACTATGTTCACGTAAACACAAACATAAAGATATTTGACCTGATAGCTCCAGAAAGCCAGAGCACGGCCACTGATGTCCAGAATCACGTCTGGTCGCAGACCTGCCAGCACCATGGCTTTGTACTCCTCAGAGGGCGACAGCTCCGTCCTCACAATGTCCAGCTTCCCAGACAGCGCAGAGGAGCAGGCCGGGCAGATGCTAGGAGAGCGGCTGAACTCACCGGACCCGTGCTGATCACAGAAAACATGTGAGCAAGCTGTGACCCAGGCGAAGCCGCCCAGCTTGGTCCGACACTTTGGGAAGTTACAAAGGAGTGTGTCGTCGCAGAGAGACATGGCCACGACTGTGAAAAGTACAGTTATATTTCAGTAATGGAGATGAGCAGTAGGCAAGGTTCTATAAAGCATCACATACATTTTGAATTTGAAAGACCTTCACCTAGCAAGGTAACGCATATAAAAAAAGATATTTAGGAGAAAAAGGCTATTCAATAAAATGTATTAGCAGGCACAAGCCTACACTCTTTCGGAAATCAAATTCTAGGAGGTTTCAAGAATCCAAGGTCCTATTTGGTGACATTTGGGAACTCAAAATTACTAGGTTTGGGATAAAAAAGGTTTCTGTTTTTGCTATTTTATGCATTGTTAAGAGTTTTTCTTTCCCATCATCAGGCTCAGGGATAGCTTCATCCCGCAGGCAACAGGACTTTTGAGCTCTTAACTCATCACTATAACATTTTACCTTATATACTTACTGTTTTAAAAACACATCTGTGTATATATATTTCTCACTGCTCATTATGCATATACATTGACTGCCTTACTGTTTACATTCAGTTTATTCATTTGCAATACTGTCTGACTGAAATTACATCATTTTATTCATGTTTTTTTTATGTCTTAGATTCAAATTGTTCTTTACTAGCGTGAATATACAAGATAACGTAATAATAAATACCCCAAATATCATAACTTTGCTGTTTGTAGCAATGTAGCTCAGCTAAATTAGCTAGCTTAATGTTGAACCAACTGCCATTAAATGTTAGCATTAGCAGGCTAGCAGGTAAATTGATAAGAGTCAGGCTAAACTGTTGCTGTCTGCTTTCTGTTTAGCCACTGCCTATGAAAAGAACAACTTTGACTTATATATTATATATATTCTGGTCATTTCGGGAGATTCGCTACCAACCTACCGGTTAGCTCTTCAGTCGGCACTGCACGTGACGCTAAATGAATACTGTAATCTGATTGGTTGATCACAACACACAATCTCAACGGTAAAATCCTAAAGAAATTGACTTCAGATAGGCTATTTAAAAGTAACATAAATTAAGTCTAAAACTACTGAATAGTACAACTTTTACTGTTGGCAATGTTAGGCCTATATGCATAATACTTCGGCTGAAACTGAAATGTTGAATTCAATTTAATTGAGTATGTTTATAATGTGGCTGTAGCTATTTACTTAATGCAACCTGGACTTTGACTTTACATAGTTTATTTTCCAGGTGATGATTAAGTTGGATGAAGTGAGACACTTTAATGAGCAGCCCAAACTGTAACCATTTAGAGAAACATGGCAGTTATTTCCCCCAAAACAAATAATGCTCTATTTTCTAACACGGCCTCTGCGTGGATATATGTATAATCTGAGACACCTACTTAAATATGCCCCCCCCCCCCCCACCTCCTCCTCCACCTCCTCCCACTTTTTCTCTCTCTCTCTTTTATCCATTTCTCCACGTGGTACAGGAGTAAAAGAGGGGGGTGAAAGAGGGGCATTGTGCTGTGCGGCAGTGGATCCGGGGGTTCATAGTGAGAGAGGGGAGATGCTCACTCAACTGTGTCCAGCACGCCATTGTCAAAGATTCCCATCTATTCTCTGCCTTTTAAATAGAGCTCCAGTGTAAGATGCTTTTTTGGGGGGTGGGTGGGAGGGGGGTATTATACGCTTGGTGATAACACACGAAATACATGCATGCATGTGGAATGGCTGTGTGGCCCCACTTGCACACAACTCAGTGCACTGTTGTTTATAATTGGCCCTATGGAAATCAAAGGGTAGAAATATCGCATGTTCACTCCTCATCCGGCACAATAACACCACTGGGAAGACATATTGTTGACTGATGGAAACCACCTGCAAGTCAATTGTTATGGTTGAATTATTAATACTTGCTGATCATTATAAAAGTGTCTGCAGTACACCTGGGGGTCTTCAACAGATGTTACCTGATGGATGAGTCACTTGTTACTTCTTTTATACATGTTAGTGCGTCTTAATTTGACCCACAATGATTTATTCTCTTCCAGAAATGATTAAAACATTTATCTTATAGCCAAATAGCCTATCCGAACGCCCATTTAAATTAGTTTTTCAGCCATCCAACGGCTTTGACACCTAATTGTCATGTTTTATTGAAAGTTTATAGCTGCTGCGTGAGTGTGTAAAGAAAAATAAAGCTGGGGAGAAAGAGAAAGAGAGAACCAGGGAGGCTGTGTGTTACACGCCATTGAAATGCAAATATCATTGAAGAACAAGGAGTGGTTCTGTGTGTGTGTTTGTGAGTGTGTTCGTGTGTGAGTGTTCGCGCGCGTGTGTGTGTGTTCCCTGTATGTGCATGCAGCGGGAGAGGAGGGGCGCAAATTGGACAAGTTTTTTTGGGGGAGAAGAGACTTTAGAAAACAGCCACACACACACGCAGCTTCATATGGCACGGTGCAGACCTGCGGATTTCACCTATTTCACCTAGTGCTACTTTTTTTTAGATTCTTCCACAAAAAGACGCTCTTTTTAGATTTATAAGTGAGCTCAGACATTCTTTTATTTTTTTGAAATTTTACTTTTTATCCCGGGACTTGCGGGATGTGCACGACTCTTTAACTTTAGATGCTCGGATGGTTACAGGAGCGCTTCCAAGTGCGCAAAAAAAAAAAGTGCCTACTGCCATTCAACCGACTGATGCCCCCCTCTCTGTTTGAGTCGCAGTGAATCATGTCACGCCGGAAGCAGAAGCGACCCCAGCATCTAGTTAACGCGGATCCGGGGGGCCCACGGCTGCTATCTCACGGTGAGTAAACATCTTTACGAATGTGCATGCGTTTTTTGTCTTGAATTTCTTGAAAGAGTGCAACCATCCTGCAACTTAATGGTGCTCATCTCTGCGTGCGGCATTTACTTTGAGAGTCCTACAATCTTCAGAGAATTGATCAAAAGCAAAAGTGTGGGTTTCGGCGTTCATGAATTGTGTGCGCTGTTTGGGCTATTGTGTGGTTTCTCTGTTGATTGCAGTAATTTTCAAAAGTTTATTTATGCATGGCCACATTCCAACAAACGCACCTGATTTAACAAAATCAAAAAGTTGAAGATCTAAGTTTATCAACTAAAGAAACCTCTCCTGCTCAGTCATTCACTGTAATGGGCCCCACTAAATGGAGGCCTTAGGCACTTTGGTCGGGGCCAATAAACGTGTCCCTGTGAAATGAATAGAGTAGGATTAACTAACATACATCTGTGGCCATTTTCATTTGCTGTTCGTCCTCTAGGAAACCAACAGGCTGCTCAGCGCTGACTGCTGGAGGTCTTTGATTAGTATAGAGCACCCTCTTATTTGTTAACAATAAGGTGCATGGGTGGGGGGAAGGGAAGGCAGTGTTTTTGGTAAAGATTAATCTTCCACCCTTCTATTCTCTTCTTCTTTTGCTCTTGGTCCAAGCCTTTCTCTCTTATGCACCCCTCTTCCCCCATTTTCCACCTTCTCAATACTTCCCTCCCCCTTCTTTCTCCCTCTTTCTCGCCCCCAACCCTATTGACTGTATACTCCTACACAGTTGGGGCGGGGGGCTCAGATGGATGAGAAAAAAAAAAGATTCAGAGGGGATGGTGAGATTGCTCTCGCACTTGTTCTGTGTTGCAATGGGTTATATCTTTAAGTGCATGCACTTAAGACTCTCTGCAGGTAAACTTCCTCAAAAGAAAGTTTAGCCTGGGAGTTATTTATGTGTTTCCTGCAGGTTAGGGTTTGTTTATAAGTCCCAGGGAAGGCATTTCACTGAGGTACAGTCTTTCATTCCATCACTATATCACTCCAGGAGGGAATAGTTAGTTTGTCTCTCCATTGTTGTTACCCTCCCCCTTCTTTTTCTTTTTACTCTTTCTCACTCTGTGCTCAAGATTCTGAAAGAATTTGACCCCTGAGCAGCAGAGGTCAGATTAGTTGACCAATCAGAGTGTCTGGACAGTGCCCAAAACCCTTAGCTTGGCCTGACCCTTGACCTCCACTGTGACGTAAAGGGGGGAAGGGTGAATAGGGAGATGAAAGACGTAACTGCTGTAGGGAGGGGGTGGGTTAAGAGGGGTTATGGGTTGTCTTGGTGATGCCCATTGTCCTCTAAAATGAGTTGCCATAGCAGCAAGGTGGTCTGTAAGCTTTTTTGTGTGTGTGCAAGATGTTTGAGGAGTTTTGCTCCGGAGAGCACAGATTGAGACAAGACATTAGAAAGACTCATAGACTGCAGCGTTTCTTCCACTTGTTTATTTGCTTGTTCAAGGCCATTTCCTAGCAGGCATTTCTTTTGAAGTCGTAACAGGATCTTTTGGTATGCACACAACTTTGCGAACTAAACTTGTAAACAATAAGCATAATCAATGAAATAAACAGACTGTAACTGAAGCAGAAAGTTTTAATGAATTTACATACCTGGAAAAAAAAAACAAATGTGAATTAAAAGTTCTCTTTTTTTCTGTCAATCCTCAGATGATCACCTGGGCATGAAGTCACCATCCACATCTCTTGGCTCAGAAGTAACCTCATCAGGGTCCTCCTCCTCATCCCCCACCTCTCTCCAAGACTGCCAGCCGCCTCTGGCCCCTCGCCCATCCCCTGGTGGGCTCCACGCGCCCTCCTTGCCCAGCGAGAGCTCGCCTCCTCCCCACTGGCCCAGCCACATAGCCCCCTTCACCACCTCCCTCCCCAACACCCACTCTTCCCTTTCCCCAGACTTTCCGCACCCCTCGCTGTCATCCCAGACTCACTCACCTCCTCCCTTGGGTCAAACCTCAGGTTCCCACAACCTGTCCCACCAAGGAAACTCTCACTCCACCATGACCTCCCCAACGATGGGCAGCTCAGCCACCACCACTACCTCGTCCTCCTCTTCCTCATCCTCTTCTTCTCAGTATGTGCTGCCTCGCCGCGACAGCTCCAGTCCAGGTCATCACCAGGCCTCCAGCTCTCCTGGGCAGCAGGGACAGATCCAGGTGTCGCCGACCTTGGCTATACTGCTAGAAGAGTTGAGGGTTTTACAGCAGAGGCAAATCCACCAGATGCAGATAACAGAGGAGATCTGCAGGCACGTTCTAAGGCTGGGGGGTGCTGTCTTTGGCCAAGATAATAACACACATGCCAGTAGTGCAGACAGCAACCAGAAGTCTATAGGAGCAGCATCTTCATCACCAACACACCCCTCCACTGCCACGGCAGTAAGCACAGCCTCATCGCTTTTGACTGGACTTCCATCTTCCCTCTTCCCACAGCCCTCCATCTCTAAATCAGGTGCTTCACATGTCAATGGTAGCAGAGCTCCATCCTCCTCTACCTCTTCCACATCTATTTCATCCTCTATGAGCTCCTCTGTTGCCTCCCTACACCCTCTGTCCTTGTCATTGGGCCTACCACCACGCTACCTCCACGAGAAATCCTCCAACACCTCCTCGTTTGGTCATAGCAATAGTCTCAGTTTCCCCACCCCTCCCCTTCCTACCGCCAGTCATTCCCAGGATCTCCAGCCCAGCTCCTCCCTGGGCTCAGCTTCCTCAGCAGGACGCCCTCAACATGTGTGTCGTTTTTGTGGGAAGGTGTTAAGCAGCGATTCCTCACTCCAGATTCATCTGAGGTCGCATACAGGTGAAAGGCCCTACCAATGTCCCGTCTGCTTGAGCCGTTTTACAACCAGAGGGAACCTCAAAGCCCATTTCCTGCGACACAGAGAGCAGAACCCGGAGCTTTCCCTCTCTCTGCTGCCCCCAGCACTGACGGAGCAAGCACTGAGTGTTCCCAGTCCCATCCAGAGAAGGAGAAAACGGCGGACTGATGATGACGAGCCATTTAATGCAGTGAAAGGAAGCATTCCTGGGATGACAGAGAACATGGCTTTAGGATTCCTGTCTGGTGCGTCCACTCGGCCATCGCCTTCCTCTCTACCTCTGCCCCCGTCAGTGGACATGGCATTGCTGTCAACAGCCCATTCACTGCTACAACTGAATAGAGCCTCGGCTGCAGCGGCTGCCAGCGCATCTGGCACAGGACTGCCTTCGTCCTCGTCCTCGTCCTCCGCCATGGGCAGCCAGTTCAAAGGAGCAAAGCAGCAGCGATTTGATGAAAACACACCTCCTCACTCCGCCCTCCATACTACCTCCCCATACTCCCAACTGGCCCACCTCCCCAAGATTCTCTTCCCTGAAGGTACCTCCCCTCACCACCTTGCACTTCTCCGGCCCCCAGGTCACCCATCTGCCTCCCACCTCACTTCGCCTCATCAGCTGCCCTTCCCATTTCCACCTTTCCCCAAACCATCAACCTCCTCCCCGTCTTCATCTTCCCCCACCACCTCTACCCAGACCTCAGACACCTCTAAGTTGCAACGCCTAGTACAGAAGCTTGAAAAGCAGCCACAGCGAGGTGCCTCTTCTTCCTCCGCCTCCTTACTTGCTGAATCACATGGGGACACATACGGCCATGACCTGTCCACCACCTCCAGTGCCTATCGCAGGGAAATGTTGGCTGCTCTCGGCCTGAGCCCAAGTACCAATGCTGCTGGACTAATGACCAGCCAGGGAATCTTAGGTTCTGGCACTACAACTACCATGACTACCCACTCTCTGCCTACCGGCCAGGCTGCTAATCAGTGTGGGGTTTGCCTGCGTGTCCTCAGCTGCCCCAGAGCTCTGCGCTTGCACCAGGCCACACATCTGGGAGAGCGCCCCTTCCCTTGTAAGCTGTGCGGCCGTTCCTTCTCCACAAAGGGCAGCCTCAGAGCCCACATGGCCACTCACCGTGCAAGACCGGCCAACTCCCGTGCCTTGAACTCCTGCCCGTTGTGCCCACGCAAGTTTACAAATGCCTTGGTTCTTCAGCACCATATCCGCTTGCACCTGGGAGGGCAAATACCACCTGACGAAGATATGCCTCCTGAAGAGGCAGCAGAAACAGAGAATGCCGTTTTCAATGAGCGTGTTAATAACTCCCCATCGAAGGCACCACAACTCCTTCCTCTGGCCTTAACAACAAGCTCCAAGTCTCCAATTAATGCTCTCAACTCAGGGTCTACTTCTAAGAAATCCACAGCTGCTGATGCCACTTCTGTGAAGATGGAAGAGTCAGAGGGCTCCACACCCAGTGTTAGCCCACCCCTGACCCGTAATCCCCCCTCAGTGGGAGCCGAGGACCCCCTGCGTCTGGGAGACAACACCCTAGCTGATGGTAGCCCCATGAACAGTGCCATGTACTCGGAGGAGGAGACCCATGCTGACCTGGTCAACACCAGTCCTTTCAAAGCACCCTTAGCTGTAGTGAATGGAGACGCAGAGGCAGATGACACCCCTTTATCTCTATGTGTTTCAAAGCCTGGAGTAGAAAATGATACGCTGCATACAGGGGTTAATAATGATGAAGCCTGCTCCACAGACAAACCCACCACAAGTCCTGATTCCAACCCCGAACCCCCAGCTGCAAATCCCTCACCTGCACTCACCCCACCTGCCAGCCCCAAAGCTATCCCTGAAGCAGAAGAGGCCTGTGGCAGTGTAACGCAGGAGGCACAAGAGAGTGACGCTGCCCAAAGCAAAGGCAAGAGTGAGACTATCGCACCCAAAGAGCCTTTGCCAGTGCTGGATTCAGAGCCAGAGAAGGATGCTCCAATGGAGGAGGGTTACGGAGTGGAGGAAAAGCCTTCAGAGGACCCAGAGCCCTCAGTCCCAGTACTGAACACCCAGCCTTCTCGCCCCGACAAACCCTACAGCTGCACCCAGTGTGGAAAAGCGTATGCCAGCAGGAGTGGACTGAAGGTAAGGGCAGAATATATTGTGGATTTACACTGTTCTTGGGTCCTAAGACAATAATTTGAATGTATTAATATGAATATATTAAAAACTATTGTGTTGTGTCTCCAATCAACAGGGCCATATGAAAACTCACCCTGGAGCTTTGACCAATACCCCCTCCAAGGCTCAAACCAATGACACTGACATTGCGGAGGATCGCTGCTCAGATTCAGCCAATAAGAACCCGGGACAGCAAGAAGAAAATCAGGGATCGGCTAAATCCCCTGAGAAAGGGGACAGCACAGATCCTCTACCGATCGGGGTTGTTTCAAGTGTGGAGCCTATGGACACTACTGTGTAGAGTTAGTATTGTTAAGTGGCTGCAGTCAGTCTTTAAAAGGGTCCTGACAAGGGAATGTATTTTTTTTTTTTTTTTATATAGAATGAGATTTGTTTTCTTGAGTCATTAATTCTAATTCATGTTTACCTTTTGTATTAGGCAGATAGATCCAGTTTTTATTCTAGTAACATTGCAAGAGATTTGTGAATGTAGTATTTTAGCTTTGTTATTTTTGTATTTCAAAGACCACAGTGAGGCCTTATCTTACACACTTCACAGAATTGTCACAATGAGAATTAATTGTTTGCGCTTTTGTCTGCTGACACCTATTTCAGCACATATTGTATAAGCTGATTTGAATAAGAGGGACGATCCAGCATTTTACAAGATGAACTCCAAACCAAAACAGGCCAAATTAGTAATGGCCGATGTTTGTAAATATGAGCTGCGGTTACATGTTATGCCTTTTTATTGTTACTTTTTTTCTTTCCTTGTTTTGTTTTTTAATGCCATGCTGCTGAAAGCATGTTTCTGATGTGTTGAGTTGCACTGTGAGTTGCACTGTGTCGTGTGCTTCCGAAACATCTTCTTAAACAAACACATTAGCAATGATGATAACCACGATGGTAATAATAATGGCGATGATTGTGTTAGATTATCAGTACTTTTGTGAGAAGTCCTTGTACTTATAGCTGTAACATTTGCTAGCAGCAAATGACCTTATCCATACTGATGATTGTAAATGTTTTTTCTTGTTGTCGACACTATCTTCAGGGTCAAACCGACAACAAGGATGAACCCTGTCCGTTGTAATTCCCCATCCTTTATCTTTCCTTTTCCCCCTCTTCCCTCTGCTCTCCTCTCTCAAAGCACTTGAGAGTTTTCTGCTACTGCAGAAATTGTCTGCACTCACTGCATTCCTGCTTTGCCCAGTTTAGTATTTGTATGCCTTGTAAACCCTTTTTTTGTAGCAATGACAACATATGTTCCCATGCCTCCCATGTGATGTATAAAAGATAAATAAAACAAAGGCAATGTGAAGAGGAGACCTGTTTGTTGCTCGTCTGTGGTTTGTTCTATTCTTTGTGGTCTGGGTTCAGTTTAAGCCTGCGTCTTTGTCACTTCATTTATCTGTTTAAGTATTCTGTTTGCATGACTCTTGTTCTGTGTGCTGTTGGTCAGTTTTCGCTTGTTTGTTCCAGCTCTCGGTGTGTCTGGATCGGGGGGGCTCTTTGTCTGGGGCGCTGGGCTAGCTGTCTCCTAATTCTGCCTCTTTTTTTTGCCCTCAACGTCTTTTAATATGTTTCAGTTCCCCACTACTGTGTGTGTGTGTGTGTGTGTGTGTGTGTGTGTGTGTGTGTATGTGTGAAAAGGATAATCAGAGCCTGTATGAGTGTGATTGAGGGTGCAGCTGTAGAGGCTGCCACCTCCCTCCCTACCTCCCCCTGCCTTTCCCTCCCCTCTCTGTGTCATACGCTCTTTCATACTCACTCTCTTTCATTTTCTCTTTCATTTCTCTCCCTCACTCTTTCTGCTCACCCCCGTCACCCCCTCACCCCTGTACACTCCCCCCCCCCTCCCCTCCCCTCCTCCCACCCCATGTAATGAGCTGACACACAGGAAGCTCTAATCCTCACACAATGCCACCCCTCTTCCCCCCAGAGTGACTGGGAGCGGGACAGGGGGCAACAGGGACCAACCTGGCCCAGCTGTCCCCAAAATGGCTGCCTCTAATCCCTCCAGTTTTTTAGCCTACAGGGGCTTCAGAAACCATGACAACCAGTAACCAAGGAGAAGAATGCTCAGGGCAGGGAGCGGGACAAAAGGAGTGAAAGGAGCCATGTGTGAGAAGTTTGTCCACATGCGTTCGTGGGCGACAAGGGACGTGTCTCAATCAAATAAAGAAAGAAGGAAAAGTCATTTAAAAAGTTTTCTGTGTAAGAAAGGAGCTGGGAGATGGAGGTGAAGACAAAAGTCCACAGGTGTGATGGGGATGGTTGATCACATGCGACACATTTCTCATCAATGAGCTTCGTGTTAAAGTCAATGTAATATGCTTATTTAGCCTACACTTAAAGAAGATCAACATCTATTTGGAAGACAAAGACGTTCTTTATTCCCATATTGGCCGTTGATTAAGGCCATTCAACTAGGATGTGACAGAATCACACAGTTAATTGTTTTATGATGTGCTTATTGGAGTGTTTTGTAATTGTACTCTATTTGTATTGTATAAAAATCAATAAAACATAGAAATTGGTGTTATTCAGCAAACCCCTGATGAATAGCACTAAACTTAAGTCCCGAATATAAACATCTAATAAATGGTATTATGTAGTTGTACGCTTATATAGGGGTTTATTAATGTATTTGTCAGCAACTTAACACTTAAAACATCCTTATAGTTGGATAATGTGCTATAAACCATTTATTAAATGTTTTAATACCGCTTATAAATTCTAAATAGGGGATTTAAAGTATATTGTAAATTGTAACGATATATGTTATATAGTTATTTTACACTCTGTACAAGTCAATAATGTCTGTAATGTACACACAGCTAAGAGGAAACTCTCTATTATGAATTAAAAGAACACATGAAGTGAGAATAAAGTGAGACGCTGTGATTAAATGACCTTCAGTATTCTTTTAACCCACAGGAAGGCGCTGTGGTCTGTGCTTTGACCAGTTGTCAAACAAGTTACATCATTTGACAGCACATCATTATTTTTACACGATTATTACATCATTGCTATTTTTATCCTGAACATAAATCAGCTGATCTTGTTTGTGTTTATTGGTGGAGGAAGTACTCATTTACTGAAGTAAAAGTAGTAATGTGTAGAAATACTCAAAGTCAGAAAGCACTACAACCAACATGTACTTAAGCTACCTAAAGTAACTCATTATACAGAATTTAAATAATGTAAGTACTTTATATACTGCTGTGTAGCTTAATTCATATCATATTTTATTTGTTGATAATATTTTGTATTAATAATCTAAATCTGTAAAGTCCCTTGTAACTATCAAATGGAATTACTCAAGTAAAGTACCTCAAAATGTGTACTTGGATACATATTCTTTTATAGCCTACTAGTCATATCAAAACAATTTTGATTAGTTTAGAAATGGTAATTGTGAGTGTCCTACTCATCGTATTTTATTATCCTTTTATAATAGGATTATATAATGTTATCTCTATTGCTGTGCAGTTGTTTCACTGTAACATCTATCAAAAGACTGCCAGTTCCTCTGCACATGATAACACTTGTTTGATGTGCGCGATAATTTAATTAAAACCCCATCATTCTATAATAACTCACTCAGGAGACACACTTAGCCTCCCCTCCCCTCGTGTGACTCGTTTCCTTGACAGTAGAAACCTCTGGTAATACATAAAAGCCACAAGTTCGTGAGTTGAAGAGCGCGGAGGAACACGGCAGAGTCAAACCAGAGGAAACAGCTGCGTGAGGAGGAAGACGCACGACGAGGTTTGGTACTGACTGTACAAAGAGAGGAAGAACAATGAGAGGGTGAGCTGGTGTGAAGAGGTGAATGACATTAGACATTACACATGATCTGGAATCAGGTTGGACACCCATGAGGAGACGCGCACACGGAACTGAAACGCGTATGGACAAGGTGAGTCTCCCTAATAACTGCTGCTTCTACTTGACTGTATCTAGTCACCAGGGCTTCTCCTAATGACTCAAGGAGTTACAACGCCAGCCCATTTATCATTTATTAACCTGTAATATCAGTGCACGTGTGCCTTGTTATCTTTCAGCACTGTTTGTAAAAAAGTGCGTCATTGAAATCCAATCAAGTAAAACTAGTGAGCCTAGTGATCCAGCCTATAGTGTGATGTAACACATCTTTTACAAGTAGGTACCCAAACATTCTGCAAGTGATTCCTCAATATCATCTTTCAGATATCATTCAAACGCCTCAGGATAATAAAAGGTTACCAATACATGCTCTATGAGTGCCTCCAAAAAAAGGAGCTGAAATATTTCCCTATACACTTGAGTTGAGAGGATTTTCTGGATCCAGGATGTAACCTTGAGTAACTCATGAAGGACTATACTTATCAGCAGCTTTTGGACCTTGCACTCGTTTCTGTAAGTGCCTTGCCTCTGTGGCACGCGTTTGATCACATGCAGGAAGACTCAATCTACTGTCTTTCTCCTTTCGCAGTCACTCCTTGGTGAAGCCACGTGCTGCTGATCTGCTGCTGCTGCGGCCTCAAGGTATCTGAACTTTTCAGTCACTCTTACCTTCCACTCACAAGATGTCGTATTCTTAATGTTCTGGTTAAAATCTACCTCACTGTTCTTTCTTTTGAGGTATCAAAGCTCAAGTTTCCTACATGCTAAAGTCACTGTTCTCAGTTGTTTGATCAGTGTCTGTGTGGCTCTGCTCATCGAGAAGTGTCGGGGGATTTGAAGGGTTTGAAATGTTTGGTTGATTTTTATTCTACAGATTGCACATTTGTCTTGGAAACCTTACTGTACTACGCTGCAATTTTGGCCTGGACGCAGCACAGCCTTTCTCATTCAAAACTGCATTCACAGTTCATTAAATTTAGAGCAGCTCATTTGAAATGCTGTCTATTTATACACTAGATTGTGTTCATTAGCTAAGAGTGAACTTATTGAATGCGTCTCCATACATGCTGAGGATGATGAACTTTGGAAAACATGTGACCAGCAGCCACTGTGCTGACACTCTCAAACTCTGCATGTGTGTGTGTGTGTGTGTGTGTGTGTGTGTAGGAGGATTGATGGGAACGCTATAGGTCAAAAATGTTTGTGTGTTTCAGTTGGTAATTCTTCTTCAGCTAGTATGGTTACTAATGAAGAGCTAGTGTTTTCAGGCATGTGACGTGTTTGCTCCTCTCCCTCTCCTCTCTGTCAATACACTCAACCTTAAAAGGCCATTTGCTGTTCGGCCTAATGGCTCTCAAATCCAACAGTGTCCACCAATGTGGTATTATGTGATTTCTTTGCATGTTTGTTCCCACATTAGCGCCGTTGGCATGTAAATATGTTTTTGTTTGGTTTGAAACAACACAAGTATTTGCTGTATGTATGCTATGACAAGTCACTGTCCATGGCAACTTCATCACTGATATGACGTGCGTTTCCTCCACAGATGGGTGGAGACGATCACAGATAACTGCGGTGCAACTTTTAGGTCTTCAGTCTCACATCTACGTGAAAAGCTCTCCCATTGTGACTGAAATCCTGTTTCTGGCTCTCCTAATTTATCAATAAACTACCAAAAACACAAACAATGGCGTCTTACAGCCCTGCCCCAACGCAAGAGGCGAACAATGGCGGCCCCAAATCTGAAAAGTCTAACGATACAGAGGAGTCCATGAAGCTGAAGAAGGAGATCTCCCTCCTGAACGGGGTCTGCCTGATCGTGGGGAACATGATCGGCTCGGGGATCTTCATCTCACCCAAGGGCGTCCTCATCCACAGCGGCTCCTACGGACTCTCCCTGCTGGTGTGGACCATCGGAGGGATCTTCTCCGTGTTCGGGGCCCTGTGCTACGCTGAGCTGGGGACCACCATCACCAAGTCGGGCGCCTCCTACGCCTACATCCTGGAGGCTTTTGGGGGTTTCATGGCCTTCATTCGCTTGTGGACGTCGTTGCTGATCATAGAGCCGACGAGCCAGGCCGTCATAGCCATCACCTTCTCCAACTACATGGTGCAGCCCATCTTCCCCACCTGTATAGCTCCATACTTGGCCAACCGGCTGCTGGCTGCTGCTTGCATATGTAAGTACACATCTGGAGTGTGTGTGTGTGTGTGTGTGTGTGTGTGCCACAGTCTCCCACCTAAAAGAGAGCACGTGAGCTTTATAGACTAGAGAAGTGAAAAATGGTGACACCACTGCTGCAGTCAGCACGTCTGCAGCAGAAAGACTCACTGACATCAAAAGAAGAGGAACTGAGCGTGTCCTAAAATTTAGGAAGAGGGTTAGACATTTACCTCAATCTCAGATTAGGAAATCCTGGCGTGACGTCTCGAACGTGAGGATTAGACTCACAACTTGTGGTCGTAGTTATGGGAACCGCAAGAAACGGTTCCTAAATGTAAAAGGTAAGTGGATGTGGGATGTGGGCCAGATTGCCGAGGTAACTAGAAACACAATGGCGCTGAAGAAAGAGCAAAGCTGACAAATGAATCAAACTAACAAGAAATTTACAAAACTGCAGAGCACAATTTAGGAGGCGAGGAAATACCAACGCTCAGGCAACCTGACCCCGAGACAAGAAGCCAAAGTTACATGTTACAGACAAGCCCTGATGTTCAAGATAAAAAAATAAAAAATGCATATTGTGCTAGTTTGCTATAACAATAAATATTACTCATGCGTCCACCCACTTGTGCCATGCACTGATAAGCAGTTCTCAGAGGAGGAGAGGTGATAGCGGTGAGTTAAAGTCCTGCAGTGAGACTCTGACCTGAGAGGCTAACGGGCTACTGCCAGCTCAGCACAGGAGCGAAGCATAAAAGCCAAACTTCCTGTCAGTTAAAACGTTTACTCTACGGGAAACGGGGCCTCTGTACGCCCAATTTATCCTATTGTAGTTGCTTTTAATCTTACTATTCTGATCGTGAGTCAAGATGTTTACTTTATTTCTCATACTTTTGAATAGCAGAGAGAAATCTTGGCTTTATATCTAATGATTATTGACTTAGTAATTTAAATATTTATCAATACCAACGTTTCAATGGGATGAACAAACCTCAGATATCACCATGCAACGTAGGTTCTGCATCCAGCGATCTACAACCTATCAGAAAAGCAGATTTGCTTCCCATGTTTCTGAGTCATGTGACTCAATAACTTGCATCAGTCAGCAGTAATAAAACCCCTCCTCATTCACTCGCTCAATAACGTGTAAATTTAACGCTTTTTGCCATCCATCATCCGTTGACCTGGATGTCAGAGCTTCCCACCTGCACGAGAGTTCACAGTCTAAAGATTTCCATTTCACTTCACATCTGGACCGTATTTGACCTCCACTACCAGTCAGCTGGCCTCCTAAACCCGATCTCACACCTCCCACCCTTCTAACCTTTCACTGTCAACACATCACGCCTCTACTTCTGTGTGGCAAAGTCTCCCTCTCCATCGCTCATCGCCGGTTGCCTCCGTCCGGGGCTGTGTGTTTTATTGTATTCGATCGGGCCTCCTGTTGGGAACGGGCATGTTATGATCTTCTAACTGTCAAGTGGGGGAAGATGATAGTGTTATGATTCGTCCCCTCAGTGCGGATGAAGGTGGAGCAAGGGGCGGTGTTGTAATCCTGTTTCTTCTTTAAACGTCTCGGTGATGGAGGTCATGGTGGAGCAATAAGAGAGCGGCAGCGCTTTGACTTGTAGATAAATTACGTCCACTCAGCTGGTTTGCAGGTGAGTTTGTTTTTTATCAGCGCTTGCGAGACTTGTAGAGTCAAGAGGAGGATTTACACAAGAAAAATCGTTTATCTCCAGGTTTCTCATTAAAAATGAGCTGACAATCTATGACGTGGCCAAGTTTACGAACTTGAAAGGATCATGTGCTGATAAGAGCCCAGAGAGAGATAAGTCACAGAAAGAAGCACGAAAACATGTTTTCCAAGAACTTCAATGGAAAAACGTTGAAGTTAAGACTTTTCCTATCATTCATATCAGGCTGTAAGTCAATAAGTAAAAACCTGTGTGTGCACTTGTGTGTGTATATTTGTGTGTGTGTCAGGTAGTGCTGCACTCAGCTGTTTCCTCGTCTGAAAAACAACAGACCAGTCTGCTTGAGTCAGCAGCAGCATTTCCTTAAATCAGCCGTGCTGTCACACGGAAACATGCCGGCACACACTAGGTTTACAGAGCAAATGTCACCGCACTGAGTTCAAGGATTTATTTGTGTGTGTGTGTGTGTGTGTGTAATATATCCATATTTATGCGTGTGCTTTGGTTGCTTCCACTCACCTCAGGTTTGCTAACCTTTGTGAACTGCGCCTATGTAAAGTGGGGCACCAGGGTCCAGGACTTCTTCACCTACGCCAAAGTCATCGCTCTCATCGCCGTCATCATCACAGGCCTGGTGAAGCTGGGACAAGGTCACCACCTCTTCTCTTTCATCTTGAATACACCACAATATCTTTAAAAACACATACCCCTAACCCAAATGCTTTGGTGCTAAAAAACAGGTTACACACAGAACTTCGAGGGCATGTTCGATGACTCCTCTCAGGATCCAGGACACATTGCTCTGGCTCTGTACTCTGCTCTGTTCTCCTACTCTGGATGGGACACCCTCAACTTTGTCACAGAGGAGATCAAGAACCCAGAGAGGTGAGGAGAGCGCTGGAGATATCGTAAAAAGGGGGAAGCACACCAACTTAATTGTGCCTTTAAATCAGATCTCTTCCCATCATGTGTTTCTCCCAGACATAGACGAGTCAAATTTTGAATGAGTGTTGTCTTGTGCTGGTATCTCACACACACACACACACACACTCGCTCTTACATTTTACTTCACACTTGTGAATCTGTAGTCATTATATTCAAAGTGCGTTCCTGGGATTCACAGTGCCCAACGCTGATCAAATGAAGCAAGACGACACATGTGATTGGATCACAAGCCTCTCCCAGAGTTCCCAGGGAGATTAAGTGACAAACAGCCCCAATTTATCCCAATCCCCATCCTCCCCTCACCCACGGGGTCGATTGGTTTTTAACCCAGAGACTCATGAATCTGAATCTCACTCGCTTCGTGTATCTCATTTATTTTGCTTCCCTCTGCTGTTTGCTTGTGTGTACTACAGAAACCTGCCACTGGCCATCGCTATTTCCATGCCCATCGTCACCGTGATCTACATTCTGACAAACGTGGCTTACTACACCATCCTCCCCATGAATGCGATCTTAGACAGTGACGCTGTGGCTGTGGTAAGTGCATATAATCCTCGACAAATCCCTTTGTGTGTACATCCATCAGGTGCATTCATCACATTGAATCTTCTCTTTGCAGACGTTTGCAGACCAGGTGTTTGGCGTTATGAACTGGACTATTCCCTTAGCTGTGGCTCTTTCCTGCTTCGGAGGACTCAACGCCTCCATCCTGGCTTCCTCCAGGTGAGGGAATGTTTGGCCATCATTTCATCTCCGTGTCATCAGCACCCTACTCATTGCGTCCATCAACATCATCGTTGCATATTTCTGTGTCTCTAAAGGTTGTTCTTCGTGGGCTCCAGAGAGGGCCACCTGCCCGACTACCTGTGCATGATCCACGTCCACCGCTACACTCCCGTCCCCGCCCTGCTCTTCAACGTCAGTCAGCCCTCACCGTCTTTTTTCTCTATATTGTATCCCACCGCTGTGTTACAGTCTGACTTACGATGCTTCTCGTACATCTCCGCAGGGCGTCATGGCTCTGATATACTTGTGTGTAGAAGACGTCTTCAGGCTGATCAACTACTACAGCTTCAGCTACTGGTTCTTTGTTGGGCTGTCCATCTTGGGGCAACTGTATCTGCGCTGGAAGCAGCCGGACAGAAAGAGGCCACTGAAGGTAAGGAAGCAGAACCATGGAGACATTACACTACATTACCCACAATGCAACTCAACAAACCCCCCCTCGGATTATTTCCATCTTTGAACTTGTAGTCTTCAGCCCTAACTGACTCAAGTGACTTCACACGGCTCCCTCTGGAGCCACAAAAGGCTTTAAACACTACTTTGTTTCCCCCCCCCCCCCCCTTTTCCTTCCTCAGCTCAGTCTCTTCTTCCCCATCATTTTCTGCGTGCTGACCGTCTTCCTGGTGGTGGTGCCGCTTTACAGTGACACCATCAACTCCCTGATCGGCATCGGCATCGCCCTGTCAGGAGTGCCCGTTTACTTCCTCTGTATCTACACCCCGGCCAGTAAGAGGCCACTGGGGCTACGGCGCCTCATTGGTAAGAGAAGGACTTTTACTTTGGCTTCAGAAAACTGCAGTGCACCCTGGGAGTTTTTCCCAATCCTAACTTACTAGTTGGATTCAATTCTGTGTCAATACTCACATTTGGATTCAGTGGAATAATAGATGTACAGGTCGCCTTAACCTTTCTCTCGTCTGCATCTCCTTCAGCTAAATCCGGCGTGGTGATTCAGAAGGTGTGCTTCTCTGTTCTGACTGAAATGGACAAGGAAGAGTAGGCCAACAACGCTCAAATGTAGAGCCTTGAACTCATCGTGGCCAGCCGCCGCCGCCGCCGCCGCCTCCGCCACATAGGTTTCGATGGGCGGAACATTTGGGCTTGAGCTGGACCCAGCTCTCTGACCCGTCACCCGGTGATCATGTTAATGAATGTATGAATGATGGCGCCCGGGTGCTTGTTGGCAAGCATCTAGCTGACTGAGACTTCAGAGAGAACAGAAATCTACACCTCTTTATATTACTGAACTGTACGCGTTAGCAGAGGATTATTTAATTGATGTCAAGACAAGTATTGTGTGTGAAATTACATACATGTAATACCTTTTTGATTTGACTTTAAAAAAAAATGGCAAATTATTATTATGGTTAAATTGTTTAAGTGGACAGGAGAACATCTTTGAAACTAAAAGCATTGCTAACCATATTAAACAGCCTCGGTATTATTATTATTATTATTAATATTTGCACAAAGAAAATTGAAATTAAAAGAGACGCTGACGTATGTGGAGGGAAAGGTTAATAAATGTTTTATACAGTCAGCCGTGAGGTTCAGTGAAGGGCTATTTTTACTAAAATTTACTATTTTTTTTGTGTTTGACTTAAACATTGTCTGTTAAATGTAACAAATGTGACAGTTGAGCTGCAAACGTGTATTTATAATAAAATTACTCAACATAAATGTCTTTCATCCTGCTCCAAGGAGGTTTCTGCAGTTCACGGTTATTTTCATTATCGATTCATTTGCATATTCACTTTAGTATGATGTAAAACTGATAAAAGCAGGACACCTCAGTACTTCAGCATTATTTTTCAGCCGATCAACTCTTAACACAACACAATATACATGTTTTGAGGAAGATTTGACATTTTAATTAGAATACATAATCACGACCCTTTTCCTCCCCGTCCTCTCTTCCACCCATAAATATGTACATAAATCGTATAGAAGCAATCACTCGGATTTATCCAATGGTGTCCTTCCATGGCCTCGCCTTGCCACTATCTGGCTTGGTTTTAGCTGATGCTGCAGCCATGGGCGGGGGCTGCTGCAGGGGATTGTGGGTAAAAGTCTGCCTCAGTGGACCTGCAGAGAGAAGACGAAGAGAAGACATAAACACACTCAGTTTCAGTACACATGCTCCAAAACAGTCATATCAAAATCCTTAAATCACAGTTTAAAGATTGATTGTCTTATTATTGCAATAACGGCCAGTAGCCACAAGGGGGAGCACCTCTTCAGCTGCATCGAGAATGGCACAGTATTTTGTTCAACACATGAGCCAATAGTCCATTTCATTTGTTAGAGCTACTTATCCAACAACTAGTGTTGAGACTGACCTTTAGCACTGATCTGCAGACTGTCTTTGATTCTTCTTTCCCTCTCTTGCATCTCGTCGAGCAGTTTAGCTTGTTTCCAGCCTGGAGAACAAACCACAGTTGCAACATGGACAAAGACTCAACAACACATCAAAATGCCCGTAAGACCCAATGTATTGGATGGAAGTTTAGACACCTACCCTTCCTGATGCTTTCGATAAAGCCCTCACTTGGGGGCATGGCTGAGGCTGAGTGTTTGATCCTCACCGGGATACCTAACTTCTCTCTGATCAAGGGGTGTTTGAACAGAAAAACTTGACCCAAGGAGATGCAGTTTGAGGTCAGCCAGTAGGTAAACACCGCCTGAGGTTTGTTTGAGGATGAAAAGGATCGACACTGAGTGTACAAAGTCTGCAGCAGCCGGTTTAAGTATGCATTTGCTACCCTTTCAGGATGATGTGAAGTTAAAAACACAAGATCAAAAACTGACTGACCGTGGGGAAGTTGATAGTTAAGGGGAGGATGACAAAGGGCATGACCCTGAACACATTCTTCATGTTTCTCAGGTTGGGGTTGTCGACACCAGACTCAGCACCCAGCTAAAAAGAGACAAAGCGCCAACGCGGTGATCAAAACAACCTGTCACAAACTCAGTCCTGTTAATATTACTTTACAGTTGCTATGACCAGAATGTCTTTCTGACACGTTAGGTAAAAAGCTGGCTGACCTCCAGGATGAAGAACATGGTTCCAGTGACGACCAAAGGCAGGACGTAAAAAGGATCCGCTGCCGTCAGGTCTGTGAACCAGAGCAGACCTCCTGTCTCCATGCTGGGCACCGGCAGAGTGGACATCTTCCTCAGCGCGATGAAGAAAGAGATGAAGACTGGTGCCTGGGGGAACAGATAAGTGATATGTCCTGCATAAACAGCTGTTTTTATACTAATTATACACATATTATTTCTATTCCTATTTTATTTACACTCTTTAATGGACAAATTGAGCTGGAAATGTAGTGTATATGATTACATGCAACAACAGCCTGTATGTTTACAGCACTGCAGTACTTACATGACAATAATGCTGCTTTGATAAGTTAAACATTCTTCAGGATATAGAGATAAACTGACCTGCACCAAAGGTACCAGGAATCCACGGAGAGGATTTACATCATGCTTCTTCTGGAACAAATTCAGGTCAGAGTAGGCTTTGGAAACTGTAACATGCAAACAACAGCACATGACAAGTTGATGAAGCAGCACACACTAATAAACATCTGAATTGTGACTGAAAAGACAAACGCAATGAAGAAAGAAGTACTTACATTCAAAGTGGTTTCCACTCTGCTTGGCCTCACTCAATCTGCTATTCAGTTTGCTTATCTGGGGCATAACATTGTTCAACTTGGCTGCCTCCCTCTGGCCCTTCACTATGACGGGAAACACAGCCAAGCGAGCCAACACCGTTCCTATACGAGAACGAGGGAATGACAGAAACAGGAAGAAGAGGATAAGAAATACAGTGCACATTGTTTGAATCGCTAAAAATGAGGCTCACCCCTCAGATATAAAAGTGCCTGAACTACTTTCCCAGGACGCCTGAATGTTAGTGTTGCTTACCTAAAGCAATGGCCCCCCACCAGGGCAAACCAAGATCCACGTGCATAATTTCTAACAAGCTTTGGATCAGCCCCACTGGTGTATTGCAGGCCAAACCCAGCTCCGCTAAACTGGTTTCTGTCGTCACAGCCTGGAGGACCTCCACTGCAGTCGGTGCGACGTCAGTCACCTGCTCAAAGAACGGCTGCGACAAAACCGTGGCAGAGTCAGTCGACAAAAGCTCGGATGAGGAATCCAAGACTGTAGGAGGAGGAGAGATGTCCACTAATGGTGCTCCCATGGAAAGAGTTTCAACTGGGATCTGAAAACACCAAAGAAAATGGAATCACATCATTAAAGCTAGAAGGTAACTAACTAAAGGCCTTAGATTTAGCTTCAGATGTAGTCTCAGGCACCTGTTCTGGGATTGGTTGTGCGAAGATGGGGGTCGGGTCAGCGGACAGAGAGATGGGGGAGGACTCCAGGACAGGATGGGCGTCAAAAGCTTCCAACACTGGAGGTGCCATGGTTCCATCTTCAGGTGGGATCTGCCAATATCAATATAAACAAGGTGTAACGGTTTCAAACAGCTGTTACAATTTGACTTTGATACTTCCAATATAGAAACACAGAAAGGTTGTAACAGCTCTATAAGCTATTAAAACTAACTGAAGGCACTAGTGCGAGCACTGTAGTGTTGAGAGGCAGCTGTTCAGTGGAAGATGGATACCCACGGTACGTAAAATAGGCCCATATTTTAAATTCTGGTTGTTTAAGACAAACTATTACTATATATCTGAATGTATCTTTAACTGACATGGTTAAAAAACAACAACATAATACTCTTTCCTTTTAATTTCCAAAGAGGATGACCTGAGTTTCTTGTTACCGATTCTGCTCAACCGCAGCTTTGCCATTAGACTGATCACCTGTATGCCAACTCACCTGTGAGCTGTTGTGTCTGACTGCCATGGCGTTGACCCAGAGGAACTTCCCATGCTGTCTGCGGCCCAGCAGAGTCCTGGCGGCAGGACTGCGACACTCAAAAACGGTGTGCAGATTGGACTTCTGGAGCATCCGCTGTTTGTAAACCCAGAAGGACAGAGTGTCAGACAGACACACAATATTTTTTAAAAATATTATATATATATATATATAAAAATAAAGATGTAACAATGATGTAATAAAAGAATAATCATTAGTTGGGGACCTAAACCTGCAGCTCAACTGAATGTGTAAACTGAGCTCTTAAATGTGTTGCATAATCTTCTGTCTATTACAGAATATTACATTGCCTTCACAAGACCATAGCAATATAATGAAGGATTTTAACTTTTAGAAATGAATTATATTATCTGAGCATTTAACTGAACTTTATGACCTAGAGCCCAGAAAACCAGATGTACAGCAGGAACATTTAAATACAGTGACCTCTGGTGGCATTTAGCCGATTGCTATAAAGTAGGACATAGCAGCTGGGTTTAGACTAAACTAAATGTTACCAGTTTAGGTTTGCACCCTTAAAAACATAGCTAAACTAACAGTAAAGCAACAGCACAAGTATCATTACTTCGGCAGCAATATTTTGGTAGTTGTTGACAAAACTAGCAGCTGCTAACAGAGCCCTGCTAGCATAGTTACTTTATAAATGTCATAACACTCCTGGTGGTCTTATGCACATATTTCAATACTTCTAGCAACACTACCCATATTGTTCTTGTTTAAAAGACTGGTGATTTAACAGCTACATTAAATATAATTTGGCTGTCTTCATTAGAGAGGTTATCACTGTCAAAGTCACGCAGAAGGCACTCATAACTGTGCAGCGGCAATGCTAACCGGCTAGCGAGTTAGCCGAGGAAAGTCGCTGTTTGTGTCTTTGTTTCAGAAGCACGGATAAAGTACCGGATATGAAAGTGTAAAGAAGACCTACGTGGTTCCAAATATCCGAAAGGGGGTGACTGCCTCGGCTCGGTTTCCCAGTCTGTCTCAGGAAACATCTCGCTAGGCATCCGGGAGTCACCCCGCTCCTGATGGCGGCCATGCTGGAGGAAAAGAGAAGCCTACTACGGGAAGCCGGAGGAGTCAATTCTCGTGACGCAGTAGTTATAGGCTTCGCCTATGGTTGGTGTTCATGTTTGAGAATTAAGTAGGATAAATAACATTCAACTGGTTATAAAATGACACAATATCTACAGTAATTGCCTTTTTATATCATATACATCATTTTACTGCTGTTATTTGTGTCTGTGCTGCACACACAACATCTATTCCTCTTCTGTTGTCCTTCCTGAAGTTTATTCCCTATTAAAGGAAAACATTTGTCTTTTGTGATTTTGGAAACTTGAAACTGTTTTAGGGTATAACACGCTTATATTGGAGAATGTAAGGTAATCTCTCCGGCCATCATAACCTTTGACTTTCCACAAAACAGTATATGTGCATGCATTTCATTTTCTTTATTATTATTTATTATTATTTCACACACAGTTTCACTACAAATGATTACAATAGTTTGGTTTAAAGGGAGAAACATAAAATCTAAAGCATCTATGACATTAGTCAGTGGGCACTGCAGCAATCGTTTACATGTAGTGTGCAAAAGGCCTGATTAAATGAAGATAGTACTTAACAGTAAAATAAGAACATACATTTTGATTTTACATTTGAATTTTACTTCCTAACACAATCTCGTGTTAAATCACATTAGATATTACATTCAGTGCAATCTGTTCCTTTAAAAGGTCAATATTTCTTCAACAGTGTAAATTTGACAAAATTGAGAAGAGCAATAAAAGACAAACATCGAGTCTAAACAGGCACTTCAATCTAAAACAACCCGGTCTTATTAAACATTTTACATTTGCTGCTCTTGACACAGAAACAATCCTGTGGCAAACAGGAAGTGATGCAGCAACCAGCAACGGTTCTCTGTGAAACAGACACTCAAACTGGTCTCTGGCAAGCAGACTGCAATATTGTGAGTATCAATAAGCATCAATAAAAACTAAAACTACAAACACACCACAATAACATGCATGTTAAATGAACGATTTGTGTCTTATTCCGTATCTGAAGCCTGCTCTACATTCTTCCGGCTTTTCTTAAAAAAAGAGAAACAACTAGTCGTTTTGTTGCGTTTCTTTTTTTTGCTCTTGTTTTGCTTCAGTGGGGAAGACTGACGTTGCAACTTTCTTTTGTCCTTGCCTCTTTTTTTCACCTCAAATTTAGTTCCAACAACTTGTTCTTGTGCCTGAGACATTCCTCTGCTGCCTGCCTGCTTTGGCGAAAGTGAGTCACTCAGTTTTAAATTGCCCACTCCCTCTGACAATGTGACCTTGGCATCTGTTTCTCTTTCATATTCTACCCAACTCCTGCCTGCTTGTGAAGTTCCTTCTACAGTTTCTATTCTTATGTTCTTCGTCTCGCTGCTTCTTTGAACACCACTGTTGGTTTGCCTAAATTCCTCTTCAATTATCTTCCCATGGAGTTTTATTTTGGACTGCGTTGAACCACACCTTCCTTCCATTGTATCTTCATTACATCTAGCTCCTGGTTTAGCTTGAGAGTCCCCCTGTCTTCTGCTTCCTGCCGAACCTCCTCGTTTAAGAGAAGAATCCGCTCTCCTTTGAATGTGCTCATCATCTCGCTCTGATCTGTTCTGTCTAACATCATCTGATCTTCCATTGTTCTGATCCTCTCGATCCTGACCAAAGTCTTGTCTCTCTGATGTTCCTTTTCTTTGTACATGTTTATCATCTCCTCTCTTTTGTTGCTTGTCTCCTTTAACATCGCTCTCCTCTCTCTGTTGCTCATGACTTTGATCAAACCTGCTACTAATTGTTAGCAGTTTAATCCTGTGATCATCTTTAGGTATGTTCTGTTTACTATCAACAACTCTTCTTTCGTCTTGAAAGTAGAGGTCACCGAGTTTTCTTTCCTTGTCCACCTTATCATCTATTTCAATCCTCTCCCTGTATCCCTGTCTGTCCTCAGTAAAAGGTTTGAGGTCATAATCTTGTCCAACTTCCTGTTTACCCTTCTGCTCTTCATACATGTCCTGTCTAACATCATGTAATCCTTCATCATCGTGATGCTCTGCATCCCTCTTAAGGTACTTCGTTGGAGCTATTCCTCTCCTTCCTAGCTGTTCATCACCTTCCACCTTTCCATCCTTGTCTCTATTCACATCCACTGCCCTGCTTTCCTCCTCTTTCTGCATGTCAACACAAACTTGTTGAGAATACATGTTGTCGACTTCCTGCTTGTACTTCTGATAGTTATATGATGTGTTGTGTGTGTCATCACCCTCCAGACCCTCCTGTGATCTCCTGTCTCTAACAACCTCTGGTCTTGCCCTGTCATTGACCTCATCGTCGACACTCTGCTCTAGTTCAGTTTCACTACAGAAGAGTTCTCTCTTTTTGTTCTGGTCATCAACACTGACAAAGTCTTTGATTCCTGTTTCTACACTTCTGTCGATGGAAACAACCACTGCAGTGTCATAACCCGCTCCTGCTGACCCCTCAACCTCCTCTGTCTCCATCTCCATTATAACATCTTGACATTGGTCATGGGTATCACTGGTAGCAAGCGAGGAGCCTCTAGGAGTAGACGCTTCTCTGATGTCCTGAGTACACGTATCTGCAGCAGGCACTGTAAAATAGGTATACATTAAATTGAGGCAAAGTACCAAGCAATTTGAACACTGCACATCAGTAAGCATGATGTTTGCTGTCCTACCTGTCTTCTTCCTGTAAAAAAGAAGATAAGCGCTGCCAGATCTAGTGAGAGAAAATGTGGGAAGAAAAAAGTAAAGTCATTTTCAAATACAGCAAAATGTCGGGATGCTTTGGTGCATGCATATATAAATCGGTGTTTGGATAAATATGCAGATATTGGGAGATACACAATGATATTTGTATAGATGGAGAACGAGAGAAATAATCTGCGGTGTCATACAAGACTTCAAACATATGATGACAGATAATTATATGTGGTTATTCAAGTGAACTGTACTAAATAAACTAAAGGATTAAAACTTACTCCACGGAGTTATCCACTTGGAATGGTTGGTAATCAAGCTGTAAGTGAAAAGAATAACCAAACATAACACGATGAATCAGCTTGTTACACTGTAATATGTCAGTCTCGACAACGCTGGAGTTAAAGTGATCAGTCTTACCAATGTGACCCTGTCATCATTGAAGTTATACCATTTCTCATCACCCTCAGATTTGATTGTTGCAGTGTAATGTCCACTTCTAAGATCTCCAAAATGGTCCACGACCGCATACAGTTCATAGGTCTGATTCTGATCACCATGGTAAACATGACAGACATTAGGATCAGGAATGAATAAGAAATGCGTCATGACGAAATGTTAAAAACACACTGCATGCATACATACCTCTGGTATCTGTAGGGTGCGGGGGACTTCCACAGGGCAGTTGATTTTGACATATGTCATGTAACTGTAGTCAAACTCAAACCTCTTCAGCAGCAGCATCAAAACCTCTGGATGATGCTTTATTACACATGTCTGAAAGGAGCAGGTCCACAACATGGATCATCATGGTGTTATAATGCAGTTATAACACCATGAAACACATTTTCTTATTACTCACAATAGTAGCATCAGACTTGGCATCACACACGTCGCAGTACATCTGGTTTTCTCCGCTGAATTTCAAATCTGTGAAATACTCCTTAATGCCATTCACCTGATAAAAAAAGCACTCATGTCATTTGAAATGAGCCCTTTGTCTTTGTATTGTATGAGATACTTATCCACAGTCACACCTACCTACAGAAAATGGCAGCTGGCACACACCCCAGTTTGGAGAAGCAGACAGGAGTTACGGCACGGAGGCTAAGTTATGTACTGCTGTCAGGAGAAACGCATTTAGGCCACTTAAAAAAATATTTAGAATATTTTCACTGCTTTACCTTCCTGTCAGACAGCCCTTTCCGACGAAGGAACTGATTTATGCTCGCTTCAAAGCCACCAGGCTCCATTGATAAAAAACAGTAATTTCACCTGGCAGAACACGGGAATTGTTCTGCCAGGTGAAATGATTGTTTCGTTAATGGAGCCTGGTGGCTTTGAAGCGAGCATAAATCAGTTCCTTCGTCGGAAAGGGCTGTCTGACAGCAAGGTAAAGCAGTGAAAATATTCTAAATAAAGCGTACGTTAAAACTGATGTTGATGCCCCTGTCCACAGCAGTACATGGCTTTGTTTCTGTGCTGGTACTCCTGCCTGCTTCTCCAAACTGGGTTTGTGCCGACCACTATATTATAGGTTATACACTGACTATGAAAGTAACTCATACAACCCTACTTCTAACGGCTCTAAAGTGTTCATACATGTCTTTCCAGGGAGTTTTTGATACACCACACATATTAATGTTAATGGTGTTTATCCCCTGGCAACAGAAAAATGCTTTGAAGTGTGCTGTTGTTGTCAGATTCTTACCACGCTATATTTTTCACAGTACGAATTCACCAATGCAAGAGGAAGATTCCAAAATGCCCCAGCAGCGTCGGTATCAATCTTACATGTAGAACATGTGGTCTTGTGTGTCAACTCCCCGTGGAAGATCTGAAAGCACAAAAATACAGAGACTTACTAAGTATTTTTCATTTAATGTACAGATTCCCTTCGATATTGATGAGGATCTTTACCTGTGATGCATCAGAACTGGTCAGACCTAAAATCTTCTCAAAGTACTCAGCAGCATCGCGTTGTTCATACACTGAAGGGGGAAGAGCAGAAATCAGTGTGTTTTTCTTTAACAACATAAGAGTTATGAGATATTATCTATCAGCAGTGCTTAAATTACATGTCTATTAACACTTCGTGCACAGGATGCAGATACTACTACATTTCCCAGACAGTATAGCCTCTTCAAAGACTCTGTTGTTCTGTGTGCCACCGTCCTGTACCTTTGTCGATGCTCAGCTTCTTTGTTATTTTATAGGTGTATGCGGTACGTTGTTTTAGTTCATCAAACAAGGATGAAAGTTGAAGATCAATACACTCAGTGTCAGGATTTTTACAGCAGTGCCTAAACAAAATTAAGAAATAGTGGTCATAAGAGACACAAAGTTACACTGTATAGTCTCAATACAAATTAGTGCATTATATGGCAGGAAGTTGAACTTTGTAACAAACCCTTCCACAGCTTCTTTGAAGTCTTCGGTCATGTAAAGCACCTGCAGCACACTGTTCAGGTAACATGTTGCTCCTTGGTTTAACAAGCCATGAAACTTATCGCCTGTGAAATTAATAATAATTCATGTAAATTGCAGAACTGTCTTCATGCCATTACTGTACAGCACGTACCTATATCTTACCGAGAGAGGGCACACATGTGTAGAAAAAACTCATTTTGCTTCTTAGGACGATCGTATTACTCCACTTCTACACTGTCAGCTGCAAAGGATTTGACAATCAACTGGTGAATCAATAATAAATCAATCGTTTTGGAAACGAACAGAAATGCAGACACATATAAGCCTACCTTCAGACATTCCCGCAGTACACAAGTTATGTCCTCTGTGTATTGTCGACGCACACGAACAGTATCTCCTTTAAAACACATCCCTGGCTATACTTTCTCTTTCATTTCTTACAAACCAGCACCAATGCTGCATTCAGGGTGTGTCGGACATACTTTATCTAACACACGCAAGACGCAAGACTGACAAGGAAATGAATCATAAGCTACTCTACATGCTTTACAGGAGGACATGAACGCAGTAAATGCAGCTGCTGGATGACACAAAATGATCTTATAGGGTGATAAATTACACATTTCCTGATTGTGGATCATATGGAAGCTTATACCATATTCATATCCATAACTAAATAGCTTTTTGCATATTATAAAATCCCTATAAGCACACTGTGTAGTGAACTTTGAGATTTGTAAAAAATATATGCCCTTACATGGACCCCTGTATTTGATACATTAAATAATGAGGCCAATACAAGTCATTAGACAGAGTTTGTTTTTATTCTGTACAACAGCAACATCTTTTTATAACATGGGAATATAAAAAGGATTATTACAATAAAATAGCCCATACAGTAAAGCTTACAATGTGTAAACATCCGCAGGAGGAGATGGAGATGGTCAAGCGGTCAGTCCTCCAGAAACCCTCAACACCATTTGGATGACGGACTGGTGCTGGATTCCATATTCCTCCAGCAGCTTGTGGTCTCCATCCAGCATCTTGACTGCGAAGACCAACCGCAGAGCTTCCATGTCTGTACACACACACACAGAAAGACAGACATGAACAGAAAGAATCATAATTACTACATCATTTAAAATGTCAAGTTCAAATATACTCTCTTAACCTTGCAACTACAGACAAACTGCAAAAGGACTTTTGACCTTTTTAGTCTAAAATGTCATTTTTCGAATAAATTTGACCCAGATTTAATCAAGACATCATAAAATGAGTATAAACGAGTACTATACAACTTTGAGGTAGCCTAATTGTTCTTTGCATGAGTATCTTTGTGCTACTTTATACTTCATACTACTATATGATGTATTGTTATTGGTTAAACTATCCAACAGTGTATATAGCAGTACAGCCGACTATCAAATGCTTTCAAGGATAATAAAAAGAAGGTGCGAGGCCACCCTCGTTTCATGGGAAGAATTTGGGGATATTCTACTGATAGACAAATATGATTAAACAAAATTCAAACTCATGCCAGCATGTCAAGTTAGCTGCAAGCTCACTGAAGGCTCCTACCTGGGTTCCCGGGAAGCTTCTCTAATATCTTTTCCTTCAGCTGCAGCACTGTCATTTTCTTAAACTGCTCATCTGTGTTGCACAGGTCGATCACCATCTTCTGATCTCTCAATCCGTGCACCACGACCTGGTAGACTTTCCCCATTATTGTTGCGCTGTTTTGGGTGCGAGTTGCTCGGCCGCTGAGAGAGAGATAATGGCGAGTCAGGGCGTTGTTTGGCTGTTTTGATCTGACGTGAGAGAGTCGGTGGTACTTTCACTTTCGTCTTAAAGTAATTACAATGATCATCAACATTGTTGACTATATTGTTAATTTATTCTGTGCCAGTTGTTGTTTTTTTGTGAAACACATGCAGGTTGTGTAGCTGCATGACTTTTGAACCAATCTGTGCTTTTACTGATTGCACTAACGCGTTTCGTAACAGCACCCAGTCCTGCCATTACATCTTTTTTTTAAAAGCCTTACATAATATCTCTTCTGAACAGCCAACATATGAATGTGCTGAAGTGATAAGTGGAAATCCCCTTATATTCCAGCAGTGTTTGGCATCTGAGCAAAGTCCCGTTTGTTTACCAGCTCCCCTGATCCTCTGATTGTCCTCTAAGAAACTGTTGTGAAACATTTTATTAACACCAAGATGTTAAAACCAGAATTATTATCAGTATCACAAATACATATTATATGGATCAATCCTTTCGAAATTGTTGGGTTTAATTTATTTTATTTTATTAAATAACATACAAACAGCACAATATGGGACTTTTCCCTATAAATAAAGCCATAAATCAAAGATGTCCTTAAAATAAATAAATAAAATGAAATATTATATCAATAAAATGAAATGCAAAAGTAAAGACGGGGAATCCAAGCTGCGTTCACGTGACTTCTTGTAACAGCTGGGGAGAAACTGAAACAAAAAAATGAGAAAAGGCAGCTTCATTTCATTCACTGCTCATTCTGAGTGCAGACTGCAGACACAGAGAAGAAGCTGAAACAAAATGACTACACAAGGTCAGGACCAGAAAAGATACGACCCCAAAGACACGACTCTGAAGTTTGTCAACAGACAGGATGATCTGGATCCAATGCGTAAGCACCAACAACTTCACTTTGTTGATTTGTTGAACAGAGGGAGATGTGAGGCATTATATTCTGAATTTTTCTCTACAGGAAGGCAGGTGTGATCCTCCATGTTGGATGTGCAGTACTGTATATAAGTGACTGTGATGTTGAGTTCAATGTCTGCTCTTGTTGTGCCCCTCAGCTCCAGAGGAGGGAGACGAGACTCTCCGAGCAGAGATGTCCTGCGGTCATGCCGTCACCCCAGAGTCTCTCACTGGGTGGTGTCGCAGCCTGCTGGATCAGGTACTTTCCACCATTTCATTTACAGAGCACGAAGGTGTGTTTTAGAAACATATTTCTGACTCTGCATTTCACCGCCAATAAAAATAGAGCCCTTTTTGACAACTTTTTAAAACTACCATGTTTAATTTTTGACGCACATATTACCCTTTAAATAAGCATTTGGCAAACTAACTTCCTAATACCTATATCACTTTCATGCATGTTATTTTTTTGTTTCATTCTTGCCAATTAAGAAATGAAAACAGGACTTTTCTACAGCGTCATGTCCTCTGTGTGCAACTGACTTTTAGAATGATGTCGATTTATTATTTTTGAATTACACCTTTCTTAGCTTTCTTACGTAAAGGATGCTCAACTCCACATCTTCGACTGGCAATATAACATAATGTGTCCTTTTTAATTTCAGGGCCAGTACAAATTTAAGTGCCCTGCTTTAAAGGACGGCACCTTGAAGAAGTGTGAGAAAGAGTGGTCTTATCAAGAGGTGCGCAGGCTGGCGGTGCTGCAAGCTGAAGAGATGCAGTACTTTGAAGAGAACATGGCCCGTCTGGCTGCCTCGGAATACTGTGATTACAAAACAGTGAGTGTCCTGGTGTTGTGTCTTCCTTCACTTAAAAGTCCCATAGTGTAAAACATGTTACTGTACAGGTTATGCAAACGAGATACAACATATTAATAATGATGTGAGACATGTATCAATCTTCTCATCTAACTGTCGACAGGAAAGCCAATAAGATTTCCAGATCTCCCAAAATGTTGAACTTTTCCTTTAATGACTATGCTCACATCCTTCCCAACAGTGTCCTGGGTGTAAAACCTATGTGGAGCGAGAGGACCCGACCAACCTCAGTGTGCGGTGCACAGTCTGCGTAGCAGACAAGAAGACACTTTACGAGTTCTGCTGGCAGTGTATGAAGCAGTGGAAAGGTGCGGCTCCGCGCTCTGACCGCTGCGACAACGACGGCTGCATCAACCACGACCTCGAGCTCCTGAAGAACTGCAAGACCAGCGTCCTCCAGCAGGTGGAAGGTCTCAAGCCGTGTCCCTCCATCCGGGCCTGTCCCACCTGTGGTCAGAGGGTGGAGCACGACAAATTGGGCTGTAAGAACATCATCTGTCCTCGCTGTCTGGTTGAGTTCTGCTTTGTGTGTCTGAAGCTCACTCCTAAATGCCTGGAGACGAGCTCTTACTTCATACAGTGCAGTGATGGCGTCGCTCCCAGACAAACCTCCATACCTGTGTGGCGCAGAAACTAAGAGGGGACCTGCACACATTCAGTCCTCGTGATATAGCTTACTGCCTTCCTCTATCATGCTATCTTTTACTTTTCCTGTTAGATTTCATTGTAAGATTGCCACCGAAACCAAACGTGTAGAGCATTCACAATATCTGCTGTGTTTCCTCATAATGTTGCATACTGTACCATTTGTAACGTTGCCACTGAAGGCTGCTTCCTTAGAATGGATCTTTGTCCAATAATAGTTCATCAGTAATAAATGTGTCACTAAATAAAGGTACCTTTAACATGACATGAATGCAGAATGTGTATTTATTGTTAAACAGGTGCATGTATGTGAATAGATTTCCTATAGAGGAGCTGTAGCCGGTCAATCCCAAAATAACACTGAACAGTCTGATGAGAAGTCTTTATTATACATAATACATTGTTTATTATTTAACAAAGTCATAAGAAATGACGAAGAAGAAATGGACTCACTCGAGTTAACTGTTGAGCACAGCTCTGGTGTGCTATTAAAATATTAAATGATTATTAAAGTAGAGAACGTGGTCCACATCCCCACGTTGGAGTATACGCATGATGCTGGTGGACTGGTGCAGGCTTCCATAGTCAGAAAGCAGGGTGGTATCTTCCAGATGTCGGCCTGAGAAGCTCAGTCGCTGGTCCGATGCTACAACATGCACACACAGGAACACACACGCAGAGTTTAAACTCGGCACTGAGAACATTTCTCCAAAATAAAAATCAACAATAATTCTTAAAAAGTCATTTTTTGTCAAAGGCAGAGGCTCCTTTCAGTGGTTGCCATGTCATGTGTGAAAAAAGCTGAACAGTTAGTTCATCCATCACAGTTTGACATACTCAAATATACACTATTTCAAGAATTCTAACCACATATCACTTAAATATACAGATGTTCATCACCTCCATGGCTCTCTTGTGTCCCTGCTCTTTGCAGCCTTTCTTCTATCTCTGGGACTTGTAGTTTTTCCCCCCTTTATCACAGTTTGCGATGTCGCCGGTTTGCCGCTCCAATCCGCAGTCACAACATGCTGCTTTTTCTCCTTGTCTCTCTTCAAACTGTCTGATGTTCTGCATAGGTTTGGAGAATTGTTACGCCCAATGGGTTCACGCATGCTTAATGGCCTCTGCAAGTGTCCTGTCATGTATGCAGGTGAAGAAGATGAGGAAACATGAAATGACTTTACATCAGAATCACGCTCACGTGCACTGAGAGCAGCCTCTCTTTGTTTACTCTTTCCTTCTATTCTTTCCACTGCTACTGTCTCAGTTTCTGCACATTTGACTCTATTTCTTGTAAAGCTGTTCTCAATTACACATGTTGTTGTTGTTGTTGTCTTTGCAACAATATTGTTCTGTGTTTCTCCGACAGTCTCATACGCCTTCAGTCTGGGAGTCCCTCTGGTGTTAGGATGCCACATGTGTTCCTCTGAGTCTCTAACAAGCTGCTGTCTGGTCTCGTGACTTTTTTGTAGCTTTGCAAATTGTGACGTTTGTGTTTGCAAACTGTCTCTATCTGCTCCAGTGTCTGTTTGAAGCAACATTTCTGCGTGCGGCCTCACACAAGGCGCTCTCAGGTTTGACAGTTTTTCCCCAGAAAAGTGTGTGTGTTTCTTCCAAATTGAATCGTCATGACGCTCCTTTAATACTTCGCCATTCAAGTGCTTCAAGTTTTCCCCTCCGTCGCAGCTTTCATCCTTCAGTGGATGATGAGGAACGAGACGCTCTCCTCTCTCAGTATCGTCACGTCTTCCTTCAGCCTTGACTTCTGAATGTGCGTCCTCGCCTTCGTCAGTTTCTTCAGGATGTCTGCGCACTTTGAAGAGAAAAAAATGAGGTTATTACTGACACACAGCGGAAGTCTGCAGATCTAGGCCCGGTTTCATTATCTTAGACTTAAAGGGACAAGGTCTGTGGATCATCTTGAGTGACCGGCTCATGGTTTCTAAAAAGACATCGCTGTTGAGTTTTTTTAATGTATTGTTTTAGGACAAAAACTCACCCTTCTTGTACATGAGGAGGTAAGCTGTACAAGACCTCAAAGACTTATGTGCAGCCCCAAGTGGTGGTTTGACCTGTAGAATTGAAAAGAATGACAGTAAATGTTAAACTTTGAGTTATTTAACAGTGTGAGGATATGGAAAACTGGACTGCATATGGAAAAATGAGCCTCCTTACCCGGTTAACAATGTTGTCATTGAAGTGATACCACCTGTGAGTTTCAAAAGATTTGATCTCTGCAGTGTAATGGCCTCCTGTTAGATTACCAAAGTGGTGCACCAAAGCATAGAGGTCATAGTTGCAATTCTGCAAAGGAGGAAGAATTCAATAAAGTCATCACATTTAAGAAATCTAATTCATTTGCTGCTGAAATAAAGCAATGTATAAAACATACCTCCATGTGTAAAGTTTTGGGGACTTCCACGTTGCAGTGAAGCTTGACGTAACATCTGAGCTCGTAGTCGAAGCTGAATCTCTTCAGCAGGAGGGTCAAAACCTCGGGATAGTGTGTTATCTCACATCCCTAGAGCATGAAATGAGGTTTTATGTGTTGAAGCAAACTATAAAAGAGAAAATTGGATCTTAATAAATACTCACAAAGAATGCGTCTTGCTTTTCATTGCACCGGTTGCAGTACATCTTGTTGTCCCTGCAGACTTTTTCCCGCTTGAAGAACGCCTTCAACCCTTTATCCTGTAAACGTAATATAGCTATTCATCCTGCATGCATTCAAAAACACATAACTCTTGGTGTCATTAAAAGGAAAACATAGTACCACGCTGTAGGTTTGACGACGCAAATCTTCCACCGCGAGTGGCAGAAGCCAAAAGAAGCCCCTGGAATCGTTCCTCTCTTTGCACTTGAGGCATGTTGTGATGTGATTCAGCTCTCCCTTGAATATCTAGACACAAAGATGTGAATAATACATAATATGTCATTAGGTATAGAAATCCTATCCTATACTGTTCCTACCTTAGCAGCCTCTGGACTGGTCAGACACAGGATCCTCTCAAAGTACTCGGCAGCATCACGTTGCTCATACACTGAAAGTATTTGAGTCAGTGTCAGGTTACAGGGTCTCAACACTCAAGCACCTACAGTGTGATGTCTCAAATCTAAATTTACCGTTTGTGATGCCCAGTTTCTTGATGACGTTATGCGTTTTGGCCACACTTTTCTGTAGTTTAGCGAACAGTGTTGCCAGCTGTCGGTCGATGTTTGTTGAATCCTTACTGCAGCATCTGTGGCACAGTGATCCGAACATGTGACTTAAATAAACATGTATCCAGTGAAGCAAGATCATTTAATCTTATTTGGAACAACGCTCTGATTCTCTCCTAAATTTGCTTTCGACAAATCTTTCTTAAAGAAGTAGCTTGACATGTCGGGGCTACGGTAAATGAGAAGCTGGACGCATCAGCAGGTTAGCTTAGCTTAGCACAAAGGCTGGAATAGGGGGAAGCAGCTAGCCTGGCTGTTTGAAGTTTAAAAATAAATCTGCCTACCAGCACCTCAAACTATTAAGACAAAACATATGTTGTTAGTTTAATCCGTGCTGCTAAGTGTATTTTGTAACCATTGGACAGCTATGCTAGCGGTTTCCTTCTGCGTCCACTTGCTAAGCTAAGCTAACAAGCTGCTAGCTCCAGCTACATATTATCATGCAAACATGAGAGTGGTATGTAACTTCTCATAACTCTAAGCGAGAAAGCATCCCAAAATGTTAAACTATACCCTTAATATTATGTAAAGTGCTAAAAAACAACAACATTTCTTATGATTTTCATTTGATCTAACCTGTATAAAATATGAAAACAACTAAAAATAAAGCCAAGATTACGAACCGCTTCACAGCCTCCTGGAAGTCTTCGGTCATGAAAAGCACCTGAAGCACGCTGTTCAGATAGCACGTCAGACCTGGACTGTTAAAACCATGGTAATCTAAAGACACAACAATGACATAAGACACATTACTGCCACGTTATCTTAAAACCCAAGACACATTAAAGCCCCATGCTTGAGTAGTTTCACGTCATGTCTCTTACCTGAGATGGTGAAGCTGTCGAGTTTCTCTCTGAACCTTTTAACAAGCTCATGATTCATACTGATGCCTTTCAAATGGGAGCGTTGACATTATTAGATTACTGAAGTTTGTTTTTCTGGATGGATTCAGCCTGTTGAAGCACATGAGACACAGCAGAAGTTAAGAGACGGCAAGCAGGGACAACCTTAATGAATACAGTTTGGTATTTTAAAGTGTGACAGGTAGCAATGCACTCATTAGTGTCTAGTTTCAGAGGGCTTGGTATGTATTTAACAATGTTTTGTTGGCTAATAAAGTCATTTTATTGCATTAAACTCTTTAAAGGGTGGATGGCTGTAGAAATCCTTTAAAAAGATTATAATACTGGCAATATTAGGATAGCCCCACTTACATTTTGATTAAAGATTAACATTTTCCCATTGATAATATGAAATATTGCACTTTTTACTCCACAGTTATCTGTCAGTTATAGTTCAGCAATACTCAATCAGATTCAGACTTTAAATATGCTAACAAACCACGATCAGTTCATAAAATATTATGCATTGTTATAGATTTAAACTTGCAGTAGTATACAAAATAGTTCAAATTGGCTCCACATCCACTGTCTATAACGAGCAACTGTATTGTGTATAAAGTGCTACATTAATAAAGTTAAGTTTGTACCTCAACTTTAACTTGGAGTACTTTTATCCTGTCGTATTGCTACTCTCACTTCTTCTTTTGCATGGCAGCTATAGGATGCCCGTGAACGCAGCTGGTGTGTTTGAGTGTTATGGAAACCCATGCATCCTCTCAATCCTCCATTACAGAGCGCCTCCAAAAGAGTTTTTATTTGATTTCTATGACAAAAGTGAGCTATATAAGACAATAATAAACGCATAATAAAGTGATAGCCACACGTACACGATAACTAATAAGGATCCAAAACAGACACGGTTTGGTTAGGTCGCAAAATGAGAGGGTAACACGAGAATACTCACCTCACTGTGACCAACCTGCTGCAATCTTCTTTCACTTTCGATTCCAGCGAGAGGTTGAAGGACAAAAAAAGAGGGAGGGACACACACACACACACACACTCCACGGGACCGAAATCATCCTGCAGAGTTGTGTAGCTCAAGTGTTGCTGTTGTGTTGTTTGAAAATAAAAAGGATACAAGCTTATCCACCGAGGTAAGACATAACTTCCTCGTATAAATCCATCTGTTACCATACCGTACATGTATATTTGTGCAGTGAGAAATCAAATCTACCGAGGGAAAGTGTGAAAAAGAAATCTACAATTAGATGTGTAACATGAGCATGTTTTGAGTGTAAATGTCTCGGTAATTTTATATATTTTATATTAATAAAACAATGTTTAAAGCTCTTTTCAAGCAGTGCAGAGTTTTTATTGTAAATACATTTATGGAATGGAAATTCCCTAAGTTCCTGTTCAGTGAGTCAGATACATGAGCTCAGTCAGCTGTTTGATCAAATATGTTGCTAGCCAAGAGGTGTGTCTTGTTGACAGCAGGAGTGTCTCCACTTTTACTTTTAGTTTTAGTCTATAAATCCACCCCCCCCCCCCAGATCATAACGATAGCAGGTCTTTAAACTGAGATAAAGTATTAATTTAAATCACATTTGTCAGTAATCATAGTACCAAACGTTTTTTCCACTTACAGGAGAATCATCATGAGCATTCGGGGACAGGAACAAGTGGAGAAGAAGTATGACCCACTGGATACCACCATGAAGTTTGTCAACAGGAAGGATGACTTGGATCCAATGTGTGAAGATGATGATGACTGTCTCAAAGCAGAGATGTCCTGCGGGCACGCCGTCACTCCTGATATTCTCACACAATGGTGTCGCAGACAGCTGGATGAAGTATGTCTTGAAAACACATTTTCTAATTTAAGCAATCTGTGGGAAAGAGACAGTAGGTATACAAAGGCAGGAGATGATAATAGTATGTCATGTAAATGTTTATTATTTCACTGGCAAGACTCAGCAAATCTTAGCATGAGCACAGAAACCCCACCATGGCAGATCATTGGCTCAGACTATCAACTGCAACCAGTATTCTTATATGCTTACTCTGCCACCTACTGGCCAGTGCAAGACATTGTAACTCTGAAACAAAGAACTCAATATTTAAGTGTTGTATCACTTTAAACAAGAGTGAGCAGCAGTGGGTCTTTACCTGTTTCCTGTAATCCTAACACTGCTTCTTCTCTTTGTTGATTTAAGGGTAATTACAAATTCAGATGCCCTGCACTGGTGGAGGGGAACAAAATGTGCAAGGAGCTGTGGTCGTACCAAGAGGTGCGCAGACTGGCTGATTTGTCTGTTGAGGAAATGCAGCACTTTGAGGAGACCATAGCTCTCTTGGCTGCTGCAGACTATTGTGAAATGCAGCTGGTAAGTAGCCCAGTGGTTTCTAGTTGTTTTGGATGTAGCATTATTTACTTTTTTATATATAACTGTTTCCCACATCAGTGCCCACAGTGCAAAACGAGTGTGGAGAGGAAGGATCTCTCCAACCTGTGTGTCCAGTGCTTCGTATGCAAAGCTGATCAGAAGAAGACCTACCAATTCTGCTGGCAGTGTCAGAGGGAGTGGAAAGGTCCAGGCCCTCGATCTGACCGCTGCGGCAATGACGACTGCATGAACAGGGACCTGCAGCTTCTGCAGACGTGTAAGATCATCAGCCTGCCCGCGGTGAAGGGGGTCACCGCCTGCCCCTCTGTCCGAGCCTGTCCTACATGCGGCATGAAGGTGGAACACAGCCGACAATACTGCAAAAATATCGACTGCCCGCGCTGCCACGTGGAGTTCTGTTTCGTCTGTCTGAAGGTGAAGAGTGAATGTTCCAGTTCACCATACAACATCTGTCCTGGTGGTGTGGCTGCCAGACAAACCTCTGTCCCTGTGTGGAAGAGGAAATGAAAATAAAGGGCTCTGTCTGTTGGGTGGGGAACTAATGGATACAAGAAGCACCTGCACAGCACACCTTTAGGTTGTGCCCGTACAGTTTTTGTAAGGGTGATATAATGTGACCATCTGTAAATGCTGAATATACTAAATTGAATTGAAAATGAGATATTTAAAGAGTAAAAAGAATATTTTTGGAAATCAAATCTTTGTGGTGTGTGTCCATTTTGTTTTATAAAGGTGAAATATTTTTCAATGTTTGATTTTGAAGCAATGAGATTATAGTGAATTAACATGAATATTATTATTATTATTATTACCCTGTCAAGTCTCAAATGTTGATTTATACAAAAATGTGACAAGGAGAAGGATTGAAGACTGTAAGTAAGAGCAGAGACCAGAAGGGGGCGCCATTGTGTAGTTTTAAAGTGTGACGTTCAAATGAGTTTAAAGTAATGAGTTTACCACCTTCATAATCCCCGGATGTAGCGTCACAAGTTCAGTGTATTAAGTATTGTTGTACATCAGCAGTGCTGCAATGAAATACACCTTCTCTTCTTATTTTCTTACCTATTTATTAGGTACTGTACAGTTCTTTGGTACTATATCCATTGTTTTGCTACTTTATCTTTCCACATCTCTAAGAGGGAAATGTTGTACATGTCACTCTACCTGTATTTGACAGCTAAAGTTACTTTTCAGATTGGGATTTTACATAGGAATGTCCCAAAGCATGGACATTTTAAATTGAAATTGTCTATGTAATTATTTAAATTGTGGAAAGAAAGAAGTTATTCCCATTTGGTGTGATTCAACACTTTATTACAGTCAAGGAGGGGGTATTTAAACGGTTAACATATGCAAAAATATTAAGACAATATCACAGATCTATACAATGTCAACAAATATTAATCATACCTTAAAGTTGAACAACTTTACTTACATCAATGATGAAAACACAATATGTCAACTCAGAATTATGTCCTCTGCCACACAGGTATGGAGGTCTGTCTCGGCGCTACGCCACTGGAGCAAAGTGTGTAAAATGATTCTATGTCTCTCTCATCCACGCACTCTTCAGTGCGCTTCAGGCACACAAAACAGAACTTCCACCTTACACCGGATACAGAAAACGTTTTTACATTGAGTTTTGTCATGCTCCACCAGCAAACCACAGGTGGGACAGGCACGGATGGAGGCACAGCCAGTGACCCCCTTCACATCCTGAAAGGTGATATCTGCGCAGGTCCTCAATATTTCCACTGGGTTTTGGCACTCATCATTTGCACAGCGGTCTGTACGGGGAGCCGGACCTTTCCATTTCTTCAAACACTGCCAGCAGAAGTTATAAGCGCGTCTTCTCTTGCCTGTGCACACTGGGCATTGGACACTCAGATCATGGAAGTCATTTCTCACCACACGAGAATTGCAACCTGGACACTGTTAAATGAAGGAATGATATGTGTTTTACTTGCATGCACAATAGGCTTATTCATATGTTAGCATGCAAATATTCATTTTCTAACAATTCTATCATTGAGATACTTACTGATTTGACATCCAAGAAATCCTTGGCAGCGTTACTGAACATTTTCTTTTCAAAGTACTTCATTTCTTCAGGGGTCAGAAGAGCCATTTTACAAACCTCCTCGAAGGGCCACTTAGCGTCACAGTCAGTTTGGCCACACTTAAACGTGGTGTCGCCCTTAAAAGAGTAAAAAGAAAAACATTTACAGGGGACAAAACATGAAAAACTCACATGTTCAGTACACATCGAGTATCGGGAGTGCCTTCCCTGTGACATTGTGTTGGGGAGGGCCTTAAAGAGACAGGTGCTAAAGCGGAGTGAATACAGGTCCAGCACATTTGGTCACTAAAACACCTTTACATGTCACGATGAAGTGGATGTACACAGCTTACATCGTCCAGCAAATGGCGACACCAGTCGGTGAGAGACATCGGAGTGACAGCATGGCCGCAAGACATCTTTGCTCTGAGAGACTTGTAGTCGCAGCACAAAACTATAAGATGGAAACAGATGTTCAGAGTTACAGGCCATGTTTAAGAACCTCACAATTGTAGTAGGAAAATGTGAAATGACTTACAATCTAAATCATCTTCTCCCTCTACAAATGTTAGAGTGGCATCTTCAGGGTCATAACATTTTTCTTCCTCTTCTTCTTCTTCAGTTATCCAACTGCTGCTTTCATCATCGCATGAACTCTGCTCATCTTCACGTCCTACGCATCTTTCGTTAAATCCACGACTTCTCTCCTCTCCATGAGTCAAAAAGAAAGCAGTCCTCTTGGATTTATTTGAAATATTTCTGCGCTGCTTCCGTTTAGCTGACAGTTTGCCTCCCATGTTGACTCCGTGTGTTCACGCTCAACCATGAAAGCACGAGCCCTTATTAAAGGGTTTCTGTGAGAGCTTTCCGTGAAGTCATGTGATTTACCTATTGGCACAGGTAAATCTTTTTTTTTTTTTTTTTTTTAAAGAGAGGCCTACATTAGGATCATTTGCACATCATCAAACACACAACATACAATCTTCTCGCAGTTGTCTCACTGACCAGGCTCAGCAGAAATAATGACAATCCAGCTGAACGTGAATGGACCCAGAGGAGACGTGAATGTCATCGATCTGTGCGAGAATGAAGAAGCTATGAAGAGAATTACCGTAATGCAGCTGAAAAAGAAAATCGCTCGAGATCTAAATCTAGGTACGTTTAACGTCTCTCTTCCTTATAGGCTATTTTATTTTGTACATAATATGCAATATATGAATATGATCTTTTTTTTTCCCATTTACAGCATTTGTATTTCAACTTTTAACACCATAAAATACAGCCGTTTAAATAAAGACCTAAAGTATAATACAAGATTAAAATTACTGCATTGACACAAAAGAAAGAAAGATAATAAATAAATAGATAAATAGATAAATAAATAGATAAATAGATAAATAAATAAGATAATAGATAATAGATAATAATAGATAGATAGATAGATAGATAGATAGATAGATAGATAAGATAGATAGATAGATAGATAGATAGATAGATAGATCATCGCTCGCTCGATCGCTCGATAGAAGATAGATAGATAGATCAGCTCGCTCGCTCGATGATAGATTCGCTCGATAGATCGCTAGCTCGCTAGCATAGATAGATAGCATCTCTCGATCGCTCGCTCGCTAGCTAGCTCGCATCGCTCGCTCGCTCGCCTCGCTCGCTCGTCTCTCGATCGCTTGCTCTCTCGCTCGCTCGTAGCTTCGCGTTTTCGCTCGCTCGCTGCTCGCTCGCTCGCTCGCTTCGCTCGCTAGCTCGCTCGCTCGGCTCCTCGCTCGCTCGCTCTCGCTCGCTCGCTCGCTCGCCGCGCTCGCTCGCTCGGCTCGCGCGCTCGCTCGCTCGCTCCTCACCTCCCTCCTCCCTCCCTCCCTCCCTCCATCCCTCCCTCCCTCCCTCCCTCCCTCCCTCCCTCCCTCCCTCCCTCGCTCCCTCCTCCCTCGCTCCCTCCCTCGCTCCCTCGCTCCCTCCTCCCTCGCTCCCTCGCTCCCTCGCTTCCTAGATAAATAAATAAATCCCTCATTAATTATCCCTTCTGGGGATTCCCATTAGAGGCGTGGCAACGAACATCTATTGTAAACAAAGTCTCTTTTTTTTTCTTCCCGTTTAGGGGATGACATCCGGATGGTCTTCAGAACCGAGCCGCTGAAGGAATCCTCCCTGCTGTCATTTTACGGAATCAAACACATGTCCACCATCCACACGCTGCTGCTGCTGCCCGGGGGCCTGATGGGATGAAGACGCACAGAGACTCTACACCGCCGCCATTAGACTATTAATATGGCCTATTATGAGCTCTATATATGTAAAGCGTATTGTCCTTGTGAATGTAATCTGTCTTTATTTGTTAGGTTATATGTGAGATTTACAGAGATTTAAAAGATGTGGGTATACAACTAAAATGTATTTCTTTCTTTCCATTGAGTGTGCTGAGTCTCAAAAACCCAAATTAATAAAACAATGCTTCGACTACGGGAATATTTGTTGTTTTGTTGGTTCAGAGGAACAAAAGTCCCCAGGGAAATTACCAGGTGAATTATAGCATTGACAAACAGGGTTTGCCACACACACCCTGATTATATCATATTCTATAATTAGCTGCGGCAAAATAACTCCTTTTGTTTCGTGAGAAACATTGAACTGAAACAAAAAGATCAGCAGGAGAAACAAGAACATGGATGTGGGTTATAATATGCGTGAAAACTTAATCAAATGTTCCTTTATTCTTTATTAAAATGGATAAAAACGCTTGAATTGAACACGTTCATAACATAATTATGTTTATAATACAAAGAAAAACATTTCAATGTTGGATTTCTACTCCAAATGCAATCATAAAGATTATTATATTTTATTTTGTTCTGTCTATTCCATCTGAACGTGAGAAACCTAATTGTAAAAATGACAATAAATAGTCTTAAAAGAGCCCTTTTTTTTTCTTAAGAGTGAATTTTTCACGAATTATCAACTCATCAATGTATAAAATCATACTTTAAAACACATTGCATAGATATTTTGCATTGTTTTAACTTGAAACAATATTTTGTGTACATAATTAATAGGATGCATTGCATTATAAACTGATTGCATTGCAGTTTTAATGCTGTCTTGCAGCTGTTTGTCATATTAAAACCTTTAATAATTCATATAAATGCATTGGCAAAGCTCACAACTATATAAAAAATAGTAAAGCGGAAGTCACACCCTCCACTCAGCCTTACTGAAGTCATTGTGTGAGCACCAGCTGGCAGTAAGTATCACCAGACTTTCTCTCTCATCTAAAGTGTGCATATCCTTTTATCTTCTTAAAGTTATTCCATTAGAAATGTGTTGCAGAATCTGTGCAGGGATTTATCGCGCTTTTCCTATTTCGTGTCATCAGTTTGAACTGTCAGTCACAGCTTGGATTAAAAACGTTTAATGATTAAAACATTTCAATAGATATGAGGTTTAAACAAACGCATCTAACATTCATCCGTTAAGAGGTTAATTTAAATAAATAAATAAGACAAATGATATTCAAGCAGTTTGCTTTGGTGTGACTCCTTTACTTCTTATTGGGAAATATATTTTTGTTTTTGTCAAAATGTTCTGTGGCGTGATGTAGAGCTAGTTTAGTGAGGAGTGGAGGGACAGCGCCACCTGCTGGACTGTATGTCATAAGATAAAAGCAGTGCAGTGTGCTGAATAAGAAAACTACAGGGAGAAACCGAAAGGACTGGAAAGCTTTATGTGAACATATGTTTCATTATTACAGTCAAGAAGGGGTTTTTTCACTTCTACACTCCCTTTGGAAGAATCTAGGTTCTTTCCATTATGTTTGACACAGGAAATATAACTCCTTTTGTTTCGTGAGAAACATTGAACTGAAACAAAAAGATCAGCAGGAGAAACAAGAACATGGATGTGGGTTATAATATTCGTGAAAACTTAATCAAATGTTCCTTTATTCTTTATTAAAATGGATAAAAACGCTTGAATTGAACACGTTCATAACATAATTATGTTTATAATACAAAGAAAAACATTTCAATGTTGGATTTCTACTCCGAATGCAATCATAAAGATTATTATATTTTATTTTGTTTTGTCTATTCCATCTGAACGTGAGAAACCTAATTGTAAAAATGACAATAAATAGTCTTAAAAGAGCCCTTTTTTTTTCTTAAGAGTGAATTTTTCACGAATTATCAACTCATCAATGTCTAAAATCATACTTTAAAACACATTGCATAGATATTTTGAATTGTTTTAACTTTAATTAATAGGATGCATTGCATTATAAACTGATTGCATTGCAGTTTTAATGCTGTCTTGCAGCTGTTTGTCATATTAAAACCTTTAATATTTCATATAAATTCATTGGCAAAGCTCACAACTATATAAAAAATAGTAATCCGTCGACTTTGAGCGGAAGTCACACCCTCCACTCAGCCTTACTGAAGTCATTGAGTGTTTGACACAGGAAATGCTGGCAGTTATAATCAGATCACAAAGCAGCTTCTGAAACTGGGGTTACCCTGCAATGACTCGCTGATAACCCCCCGAATTAAGTCTTGTACCATTAGTTTCTGCTACAAAAGAGATTTTGTGGCAGGAAACTGCAAAAAAATGTAGTTCTACTGCAATCTGTCAGGAGCACAAGAACCAGGATGTGGTTGTAATATTCTGGTGTTGCATGATCTCGCTTTGCATTGTACCTCTGACTTTACGACACTTTCTTTAGTTTAAAATAACTAAAATAAGATATAAATATATCGACAGGGCTGAGGTTCAAGAGGAAAGATGAACGGCAGAAAACGACACCCGGGAGAAGAGAAAGCAGAGGCAGAGAAGAAGAAGAAACTAAAAGGTAAGATGCAGGTGAAGTACACAGATTATGGCAGGGCAGTAAGGAAAAGAGGAGCCACAGGTTACAGCAGAATTGTTCTTGTATTTGGTTTTGGGACTAACCATACACCTTGTTTTATACATTCTATATACAGGCCTATATATGTGCATATAGTCAGTACTAAATATGATAGAAAACAATTAAATGCGATGGAAAATCCCACAAAATGAGCACTTTTGACTCGTCTGTCTGCGTCTGTCCAGCCTGAATATTGATGGCTGTGGTCTCCTATTGCTCTTTAGTATTGTGCACATCTATAACTTAATGGGTTTTTGTTTTTCTGTCCTCTAAGTGACCCAACATCAGGGACATCCTCATGGTCTGTACAATCAGGGAGCCACATGTTACCTCAACAGTGTCCTGCAAGTTCTCTTCATGACAACAGAGATCCATGGCAGGTTGGAAACAGCTGCTTTAATCTGTAGAACATATAAAGTATATAAGATAATTGTGTCGAGTATCGCCAGGGAACATTGCTCTCAGTGATACATCGGAGTGTATTCAGTAGATGGTGCTGTTAGAAAAGTCTTTTTATGGGACCGTCTTCACCTCAGACACACATTGCAATCAAACTCGTCGCCTACGGTTTTTAAGTAATGCTCCATCAGTGATGATGCTAATGGTTAAAACAGACAGTTCATTTCCATCAATGAACTCTCCTCTTCCTTAAGGTTGGATGCAGAATCACAGACCACAGATCGAGAGCTGAGAAAAGTCTTTGAACAATTGGAAGAGGCACCTTGTGAAACAAAAAACTTCACGAGGAGTTTTGAGATTGAAAATGGTAAGAGATCAATAGAAACACCTTAAAGAGCCACGGGGAGGAAAGTCCCGGGGAGTTTATATGCTGGATTCAAATTTAAATATCATTTTCAGTTTATCAACAACGTGATGCAGCCGAATGCCTGGAGTTGATTTTACATCGTGTCAGCCCAAAGGTCTCTGAGGTGAGTATGTATGAAATCCATATAATCTACCGCTCAACAAATAAGAAGCTGCGTTATAAGCAATATTTCTATATCAAAAGGTTTTCCAAGGACAGCTGACACACACAACAACATGCTCCGAAGGACACAGCATCAACGAAGAGACAAACTCATTCTGGACTCTTCCACTGTCACTAAAAGATGCTCATGATGCACCCTACACGTACAGCGTGGTAAGCAGCCTTGTGTTTTATTCTAAGTAGTAAAATAAGTGAAAAGGTTCTTATTCCATTTATATATTTATATATATATAATATAATTAAAAAATAAAAATCGTACATCCTCTTCCCCTTGAAACTAAAATGATGCACTTAATATCGCTCCCTAAGAGTAACTTTTCTCAGTAGTAATTAATATAAATATGAATATATATATTAATATATATAATATGAATATATATAGATATATATATTAATATATATAAATATGAATATATATAGATATATATATTAATATAAATATATATATTTATATATATATAGATATATATATTAATATAAATATATATATATTAATATAAATATATATATGTATATATATATTAATATATATATATTATATATATTATATATATAATATATATATATATATATATAATATATATATAAATAGAATATAATATAAATATATATATGGTAATATAAATATAATTAATATAAATATATATATTTTAATATAAATATAATTAATATAAATATAATTAATATATATATTTTAATATAAATATATATATTTAATATAAATAAATGTATTTTAATATAAATAAATATATAGATGTGTATATATTTATATATGTAATAAAAGCAGTAACTCTAACTAAAGGCATTTGGGGAGTAGTTAAAAGATACTTGGAAATGTTTGTTTGGTCACAGATCTGACCAAATGTTCAACTGTAACCCACTACTGACTGAATAAATAAATAAATACATTTAAAAAATAGTTTTTACGAAAATGTGAGACGGGTAATCCAATTTGGAATTTATTACAACATTTGTGTTTTTACAGGAAAGCGGCTTTAAAATGATTTTCCAGACAAAATCATTCAGCGAAGACAACCTGGTGTACTGCAACGGATGCCAAAAGAAAACAGGGGCCACCAGTGTGAGTTTCTAAAACACCACATAACACATGTTATACTGCAGGCGAACAACACCTGCAGTGTTTAATGTCTTCCTTGTGTGATTTAGGGATGTGAGATGGAGAAACATCCTCAGATCTTGACTCTACTCGTGAAGAGATTTGACTTGGACCCCGTCACCATGTCACATGTCAAATCAAACCGCTGTGTGGACGTACCACGCGCGTTACAGAGCAAGGTAAGGAGAAGCCACTTTGACTTTATGTTTGCCTTTTTAAAATCATTACATTTATCCGACTGTGCTCGTGATCGTAGAACAAGGAGTACAAACTGTATGGGATGGTGAATCACGTGGGCAGTCTAAGAGGGGGACATTACACCGCCACCATCCTGTCCAAGGAGGACGACACCTGGTATGAGTTTAACGACGTGCACGTCAACAAGGTGAGGATTCATTTAACACATCCATTAAAGGGCACATATTCAAAATCCACAACAACAAAAAGAATATTAAAAGAATACTTGTTGAATGTTCTTGTTTGTGTTGCATGTGGCAGGTTCAAAAGCAACCATTTGCAAAAACCAGCAGCTACAAGTATGTTCCATTATTTCCACCAATCTTACCTTATGGTTTATTTTAGTAGCAGTGCCGGAGCTTTCGATCAAGTCAGAGTTGTGTTGTTCAATGCAAACAATCACTGTTCAACAGTTCCAGCACCGCATATCTGCTCGTGTACAGAGGTGAGATCACACAAGTACAAAAGGAATCAATCGAGAGACAAGGAAAGATGGGGAAAGATGGGATTCAAGAGGAGGAGGATGCAAAACAGGATACGGTTTCAAACTTCAACGAGGACAGAGAAGATGATCTCAGTCAACAACGCCCGGGAAATCTGACAACAGCAGAGGAGAGGGAACAAAGTGTAATACCAGTGGAAGATGATGCCACGAATGGTACAAACTTTTCTGATCCTACTTTTTTTAATGCGTTTTCATTAAAGAGTTTGTCTGAGGGGATTAATTTCTGTCTTACTTTGCCACCAGATGAGAGATGTCCGTCGCCCAGGAGTTCAACCAACATCAAGATCGGGATTTCTATCGGTTTTGGTTTTGCATTAATTGTGATAATTTCTGTCATTGTAACATATCTGCACAAGCCTTGACACAGAGAGAGAGAGCAGGGATGTCAGCATTGAACATGGGTTCAAAAATGTCTTCCAGCAAGATTACACTTTCAAAACGCTAGTTGTTAATGTTTTTAATCAACTGTGCTTCTTTATTTTTGTATGCCATTTATTAAACTATGTGAAGGCCATGTGGATGTTGACAAGTACTTAAAAAAAGTGGAACAATATATCATAATGTTATATTTACCGTTTGTTTTGCCATGTTTTCTCCTTATCTTTATGTGTGAAGCAGAACACTAGCTGATAATCAGAGTCAGGCCCACAACAAATAATGTTCATGACTTTGCTGTATTTCCTGTTCAATAAAAATTCAAATGCAAACTTCCTGACCGGAATAATGAAACTCCTTTACCGGTAAAAGAACATTTCTCTCAGTCCAAACTGGTTTGTAGTCCTATAGATCTCTGCTAATCAAACGCTCATCAATGCATGAATTGGACATCCTTTTTTATTTTATAACATCCATCTCCGCATTCAGACCGCTGTGGAAATGATGGTTGCATCAATAATTCACAAGACATATTGAGAACCTGCCCAGATATAACCTTCATCGACATGAAGGGGATCACTGGCTGTCCCTCCACCCGGGCCTGTCCCACCTGTGGTTTGCTGGTGATGCACAACCGAAGGAAATGTAAATACATCACATGTCCGCGGTGTATGGTGAAGTTCTGTTTCGTTTGCCTGAAGCTCTTTAGAAAGTGCCTGGACGGTCCTACATATTACTCACTCTGCTCCAGCGGTGTAGCCCCAAGACAAACCACTATAGCTGTGTGGCAAAGGAAATAGTGCGAGTGCGTGCGTGCGCATTGATTTAACACAAAACAGAATCAGCAGTCAGCGTGGAGAAGACAATAAGTTTAATTTGTTTAAATCAAAGATATAGCCTTTACAACCACCACATTAGGAACTCTCTTATTTCTACTGTTTTAAATACATACAGACGATGTCCTACTGACTCATTATTATTATTATTAATACATTTATTGATAGTACAGCATGAGATATGAATCTCAGCCTTTACTGTTCCTCGTGTGTATTGTGTTCATTATGCTATTTTAGTATCATTTATCATGTGTGTAGTAGGAACCCAGTGGATTCAACTATTAATGACATTGCTGTATTTCCTCTTCAATAAAAATAAAAACGTACCATTTGTTGGAATTCATTATTTCTCGTTCACATTAAAATGATAACGTTAGCCTGTTTCTTTACCAGTGAATATTTAAAGTTTTGCTACAGATCAGTGTGATCCTCTGGGGCAGAGTGGATCCTGACCCTGCAGGAGCAACATTTCCTGTAAGACACACACACAGCTGCAGCCAGGAGACACGCAGCAGCAGCAGCAGCAGCCAGGAGGCACGCAGCAGCAGTGACGCAGAGCGCGGAGGCTGCAGTGAGCTCTGCGGGAGGTCTGAGGGGCGACCAGCTCTGCGCTGAAGGTAAAGTCTCAGGCGGATCACTGACCAAAGAGCAGTAAAAGTAAGGTAAGTACGAGGTAACAGGTTACTGTAAATGCATAGGGTGCTTGTTTAAAGTCGTACTTGCCTTGCGTTAGAAGCAGGAAATGTAGGGACGAGGTCAGAGGGAGGAGTAATGTCAGCGTACAGACATAACCTCCCGTCAGGGCAGTGGACTAAACCCTGGTATCCTTTTATCTGCCAGTTAAATAGCAAAGAGAGAATAGATTATATGATTAATGTTCAGAAGAGAAGTGAGGATCTGGTGCAGCATTTGTGTGGTGTTACCTGAATGGTGTCCCCGGCTGTACAGTCCACCCATTCGGAGCCAGACACCTGGACTTGGTATCTGTTCGCTCCAGAACACCTGTGTCTGTAACAACGTCCCTCCACAGAGCTGCCGGACAAAAGAACCTCACTTCGGTTCTAAACCCCCAAAAAAAAAAACAGGTGGAGAAGGAAGACATTCATGTAAAACAAAGAAAGGTGACAAACAACATTCACACACACACACACACACACACACACACACACACACACACACACCTACCTACCTGTCTGGTCAGGTTGGAGAAGAAGCAACGGCTGTGAAAACCAAAGATCTCCCCGCTCCAGTCCTCCTCTCGGCCATTTCCCTCTTTCCAACATTCACTCTGCAGGACAATGATAATAAAATATCACGGATTGCATTTGAGGCACAAGAAATAGAAAGGACTCCATATTTCTGCTTTTAAGAACTGGGAAATTGGAAAGTCCAGAGTAAGGATGTACATAATGGACATTTGGATTAAGTAGAAGACTTGCAGAAAGAGTAAAAAATAAACGTCTTATATGCTATAATGTTGTTAAATTAATAAGATCCTGAAGGATATCACACAATAAGAAATAAAACTTACTTCATTCTTGAGGGGTTTATACACTCGACACCCCTCCAGGTATTGATCAGTCTGACACTCCCCCTTGTGGAGGTGAAGATAATGACACCCGAATCCACTGAGAAGAGAGATGCAAACATTAGTGCTGCACATGTAGGATTAAAAGCGACCCACATTCCATATATTGCTCTCTAGAATATACAATTAGAAATCTACCTGCCGGTGCAGAAAAAGGCTGAGGACTTGTTCCGACAGGTTGCCAGGGAACCAAACATGGCTCCTGCACCTGTAGAACATGCATTCATCTCATCTTATTTGATTAGGTTGTTTAATTCAATTGCAACTGTTGCGTCTACTTTTCCTTTTCTAAAATCCTATTATGATGAGCATGCATATTCATTCCTCACCATCTCCCCAGACTAGACTCTGTGCCCGGCTCAGGTCGACAGTGTACCAGCCTGTATCCTGTAATGCAGCCAAGGTGACCCGGTCGATCCGGACTGTGGTCGAGTCTCCCAGCACCGCCGCCATGATGGAGCCCTGCAGGAGCCGCGACTCCCAGTGAGAGGACACTCCGCCTGAAGGTGCATGCTGAAGGAAGACAGTGTAAAAATGTAAGGAGAGCACATGATAAGGATTATATAAAAAGGTTGACGTTGGAGCTCGCTCAGTACCAGGTTCTCTAGCGGCCCCCCGAGCTCAGGGTCAGCGGATGCCAGGTGCCTCTGCAGGGCGGAGATGACGGACGGGGTGTAAATCCTCACCTGGGCCGATCCATCGGAGTGAGTCACTTTGCCCCGAGGAGAACAGCCAGCACCCACTGCAGCACAACTCAAAGACAAACACTTTAGAGGAACCATTTTCTAACCAATGCATACGATCGTTAATGTGTTTATTCCACTCTGCGGTCTTTAAATGGAGTTTGTCATTATTATTATTATTATTATTATTACACAAGTAGATTCAGCTGTCCCACAATAATGTCTCACCCTTTTACATTTAGCTGTGGAACACCAGCTCAGGTGAATAATAATGTACCACCACATAATGAATTTGATGCAGTGACATACAAATATCAAACATGTATTTAAAGAACCTTGAGAATTGGAGGAGCAGTCTCTCCAGGTGTGGAAGAGATCTTTAGAAAAACCAAGTGCATGAAACAGCTCATGGATCACAGTCTGGAAAACAGAGGAGCACAAACACAATTCAGCACATCGACACACAATTTAAAAGCATTATTAATATCATTATTATTATTATTATTAATACCTGCACAGTAGCCTGGTGGCTGTATGTGGCTCCTGACAGTCCGTCCCTGCAGATGACCACCACCCCGGCCACAGGTCGTCCACGAGTGTCCGTCTGGCAGTGGGCAGCGTAGGCCAACACATTAGGCTGAGAGGCGAACAGGTGAATATATGAATCCACCATTTATTATTTTAAAAGCTCGTAACAGTGTGTGTTTCTTTGTCTTATTCTGTTACACGCACAAAACATATTTGTTATTGAAACGTCCACCTCTATGTTTTCAGAGGGGGTTTACCTCTGCTCTACACTTGTCAGTGGCCTGTACGTGCAGGTAAAGCAGGTAGTCGGTGCTGGGGAGTCCAGCACCTCCAGGACGCAGCTCAGTCCTGCGAGGTGAATCAGCCTCTGTGTAAATATCACATCCAGCCAGATGATCATCTGGGATCTGTCAATAACAGATGCAATGCTTGATTTATATGCTACAGGTAGACGATGACTGATTACCAGAGGAATACACTCGGATACTTACAGTCACATCCAGACAGCGCTCAGTTCTGTAGTTGTGGTTCGCTCGACCACACCTGAAGGAAGAAACGGAACATCTCTCCTATATTTAATAGTGCTCAGTAAAGAGGGAACATACGAGGGATCAAATACAAACCTAATATACAGTCAAAATGTATTTTAGCAAACATTTTGGTGCGGATATTTTAACAAAGATAATCTTAAAAGATGGCCAAACGTGCTGATTGTACACACACCTGTTGTAGTTGGCAATACTTGAATTCCTCCAGAGAAACTTGCAGTATTTATTGATGTCTCTGCGGAGCAGCAATGGACCCTCTACTCTGCTCACTATGGAAAGGTCAACGATAGTACATGTTAGCATGCGTGTGTGTATATGTACGAGTGTGTGTTTGGTCCATTTGTCACCTGACAGCAAAGAGGACACCATCCTCACAGCCTCCTCCACTGCTGCCTCCAGCTTCTCTTTCTCAGCCTCTGATAGGTTGTTGCTCTCTGTTGGAGTCCAGGTCCGGATCCTGATTGGCTGAGGAGAGGCAGGCGCCGCCATCTTTCTCAGGCTTCTCGTCTGTGTCACCGTCAGGCCACGCAGAGGTGATGCTCTCCGTCCTGGAGGATTGGTTTGTTGTCCAGAGGTTAGCGGGGGCTCCTGGTCGGCCTGGGCTCTGAGTCTGCGCTCGTTGGGTGGGCCGTCTGGGTGCTTGGGTGCAGCTCGGACCACCCTGGCCTGGGCCTGAACCTCGTCAAAGATGCACTTCTGCAGGGCTTCAGGGAGCTCCGTCACCACTAAAACCACCAACATCCCCACCCAGAGTCTCTGGGATGGAGGTAAAACCATAATTACAGCTGTGACCTATTTCAGGGTCACATGATGAGTAGTTAGACATTTTGTGGAGCTTTGCTAAGCTGCAGGATTCATTCAAAGCAACTGTATCCTTCAAGCTCTTTAACAAATGTATTTTAAAGTATCCTGTTTGGATAGGGTTAGGGTCAAAAGGTTATCATGGACACATTTTGGCCTGAGGAACACTGCCATCCCTCTGCTGTTCAACAAGGAGCACATTTCAGCTTTAACCATCACTTACCTGCAGCAATAATCCCATTAAAAAGTATTTATTACAATTACCATGTCGCCTCAATCCTCAAAAGACAAAACAGCTTGATTTTCTCAGCATTCACCTTTTATCCTGCGCACCGGAGAGATGATCTGACCTTCCGCCTTGCTTCAAGAACAACTACTGAAGCCTCTGTGAATCTCCAGAGGACTTTTGAATACAGAGCACAATGCAACGACTCTGCAACCTGTGAGGCGTCAGGCACGTCTTCACACACACACACACACACACACACACACACACACACCCCCCTCACCCTCAACACACACATAAGAAACAGACAATACCCAACATATAAAAGTGCAAATCGTTTAATCTCAGCCACATTTTTACTTATATACAGTGAAGTTGACCCTAATAAACCATAAAATCACTTTCTCTCTTATTTACCTCATTACATTGCAATTTTAAAACATCCAGCTACTCCACGTCGACCCCAATACATTCAACAAAGCAAAAACATTAAAATAAAAAGAACTTGCTGAAATAAAAACACCATAAAATGTACAATAATACAAATGGCACACCACAAGTCTGTCGTGTCAAAATGTAACAGAATGTGATGTTTCCCCTCGAGGGTTGAAGGTTTAAGTTGAGGTTATTTTGTGAATTCAGGGCCCCTTTCATCAGCAGGGGGCCTCAACCTCCTGTGCACAACACGCACGCACACACACACACACACACGCACATATATCCTAAAATCAGGCACCGAAGAGATTGTCTTTTGACACATTTTGATTTAGTAGATTACATACATTCACTTGGGAAGGGTACACGAGTGTGTGTGTAGACTCCAAACACGCAGTTATGTTGCAATCAGTGTGCACTAAAATAGGGGTCCCAAAAAGGTTATTGCCAGCTTGCAAAGTACATGCATTTCTTTTTTTTTTCACATTATAATAAAGCCACTGATGTGTCGATGCGTGCTATGGTGTGAGAAAACATGTGCCTCTGTGTGTTTTGGTGTGCAGTGTGTATTTCAGGAAACTCCTCAACAAAAGGCACTTAAATAGGGGAAATTACTTTTTCTTTTTAGAACTATCCGCGATATATAACAAGAGACTGGATGCAAGTGGCAGAAGTATGTGGAGACAATCCACATCTACAAACATACTCCACTGTCAATGTAAGACTAAAATGCAGATGCATTCACAGTTGCAGTCATACAAACACATTTGTTTTCCCATCACGTCACCTAAAAACTCTCATCATTCAATCCGACAGTAATAATCCGCCTCAGTTTCTGGATAAGGAAGATTCTTCTGTGCAAAGGTTTACCTTCAATGTGCAGCCTAGCATTAGGTAAGTGCACGTCCAATACTCGCTTACTCTCAAACATACGTCAGACAAGCTCTTCGTCTAAAACTTATACTTTCTCAAGGAGGTCTTTAAAGAAAAACGGTCAAATACTTGATTCCATAAATCATCAAATCCAACTCAAAGCAATTTCAAAAAGGCACCAGACTTGCACAGTGCGGGGGCCACTCCTGTGCTTAAGTTCAAACAAACGTGGAAAGACTGGGTTTCAGTTATCATCAGTGAGTAAGGGAGATAAAGGAGGGGTGTAGAACAGGGAGGGGGGGGGGGGGGTGAGGAAGTCATTCAGGTGAGCATGGGCACGTCATCCTCTGAAGTGGTGTCTTCAGACAGGGGGATAAGCAGCACCTCGTCGTCTGAAGAGGAGGAGGAGAAAGAAGGGGAGGCGGAGAGGGGCATGGAGTTGGTGGAGGAGGAAGAGGACGAGCCTCGGAAGAGGGAGATACTCAGGCCCAGCGTGTGGAAGATGGAGGCCAGAGAGGGGCTGCTCGGGGGGACGGCGACCGGAGGAGTGTGGGGAGTGACCGGGCTTGGAGCTGGGGGAGCGTACGGAGGTGGAGGCGTCGAAGAGACAGGCAGCGATGACAGCAGCAGTAGAGGAGGCGGTGCTTCCTGCTGCTGCGATTGAGCGAGCAAGCCGAGTTTCTGAGGCACCGGCTGGTTGACCGCCTCCACAGCTGACGAGGAGTTGGTGGGAGTGGAGTGAGCCGCTTCCTGTCCGGAGGGAGCGGCGTCTGACTGCTGCTGGCCGGAGCTCGACGCCTGACTCGGCCTGGACGGAGGTCTGGGGATTAAACCCCACCTCCTCATGCGGCGGACAGCCCGGCGGACGAATCGAGGCCTGCGTCTGCGGTGTGGGGAGTTGGCGGCGTCCTGACGGAGGAGCTGGAGTATTCCCCTCAGAGACAGAGACGAGGTCTGACAGGGGGAGTGGGAAAAAGCAAATCAGTTAAGAAACACCTCTTGCTCAACATCAAACGTAGTTTTCACAAAACGAGTATTCCCATCAGACAGAGCGGGCTTTGTTTGACACAGTTAATCCCTCCGCCCCCACGACCTCAGCTGTCCTCACCAACTAATAACAAAAGCATCCTCAATGTGAACCTGGATGATAAGAGCACATGAGCTCTACGTTCCCACTCTTTCTACTTCCGCCCACAGACTGCTGGGGATCTCTACGGCTGCTAAAGTAAAGCCCGTGCACTTAAAGACAGATACAGGGCTACTGTGGATTACAGTGAGCTGAAGTGGAGTGAGGAGAAACACAGCAATGTGGCCTCTTTCCCCCATGAACGAGTATATTGTCCATGCAGCACATTTCCATAGTCAGCTTTTAACTCATCATCTGAAATGCCCATTAAAAAAATAAATGAAAACGTCAACATTGTGCATTCCTGCAGGCAGTTTCTAGTTCTTGTGGTTTCCTCTCACCTCATTGGGGTTTTCTGTGGGGAAGTCCTCCACTGGGGGGATGATGCCCTGTGCAATCAGCTGTCCGTAGGAGGGAGGAGCCTGCTGCTGGATCAGCTCAGCTTCCTGGCGGCTGATTGGTGCAAACAAACTGCCAGACACAATCAGATAGATTAATTTAAAAACACACACCTGATTAGATTTGGACAGTCAGCAGTTTGTTTTCTGTTGTAAACAAACTATATTTATTTATCTTTTATATCTACAGCACAATACAACCAACATCCTCACATTGTTATACGATAGTTTTCACATCATAAAAGATTGCCATGACATAAAAACACTTTTGCTGACACAAATTGCACATGGGAAGCACATGACCATTTAGGGAGCAGGGAGTGTACCGGCTGTGTGTCTGGTAGCGAGGAAAACAAACCCGTGACTCACTACCTCAGGATTATTTGCACAACTCTAAGTCACAAGAAATCCTTACTGTGCTGCATCTGAGGAGCAAAAACATATTCCGAAAAGGTGTCTGGATTGCAAGCATGCTTCGTTTACAGAAGTGGTTACCTGTACTCCCTTGTCCTCAGCGAGTACAGTTTACAGGTGCAGCCCATGGCGATCACCAGCAGAAGCCCACAGACCAGGCTGCCAACCGTTGCCGCGGTGATGACCTTGCGGGGCAGGATGACGGTGCAGTTGAGCTCGTCCGTTCCGTCCTTACAGTCCACCTGGCCGTCACAGCGCCAGCTCTCAAACACACACCTGCAGACGGGACAAAAGGACCACTCGTGTGTGTGAGAATGTCCAGGAATAACTCGAGTGAGAGATTCAGTTTCACTTGGAACTCATCCAGAGGCGTTATAATAAAACCACACGATTGTAAACCTCTTATGACACAAGTTTTCAGTTATTATGCTGAATCCAACAATACACTGAAAACAGATCTAAATAAAATATAACCAGGTTCATCTTTAAATTATGTCGTTCACACGCACTTTAGCATTTATTTTGTATTGTTTTTATAATTTATTATCCAATTTATAATGCCCATGTATTTATTTCTATCCTTTTTTACTCCTGTCTGCCTTGTTTTGAGTCAATTGTGGCCGTGTGCAAAATTTCCAATTAGGGTCAATAAAGTATAACTTATCTTTAAATGGAAACATAACACATATGTGTTAAAGTGTGGAATACAAAATGTTCACCCTCAAGATAAACTACATTCTACTAAATTAGTCACATTTCTTCTCACACCCTCTGACTCACACACTGATGTTACACAGTAACCAAGACACAACCTAACCTGACAACAGGGAAGACAAACCATTTCAGCTCATTTGACAAAACAAGACATTTAAAAAAAGACATAACCTTGAAATGACCGTTAGTCGCAGCCCTAACAACGGGACAACTGTCCTCTCTGAGCAAAGGAGATAAGCAGGTTGTCTATCTCTCACACACACTAACCTGTCGCTGTCACAGTGAAAGGTCCCTGGCTGACACACGGTGCAGTCCCTCTCGTCGCTGCCATCAGCGCAGTACAGCTGGTAGTTGCATCTCTCTGTGACTGGGTAGCACACCGGTCTTCCAGAAAGGTGACTGGATGCAACTGCTCTCTGTCCCGCCACGCCGCAGGCAAACTGGCTCGGACTGCAGCCCCTGCAACCCTCCTCGTCCTTCCCCGTCTCGACACAGTCCCATTTCCCATCGCAGCGCTGCTCCTGGGTAAAGCATCCTCCTGATGCTCCCCCACACCGGCCCTCCCAAGGCGGGCAGTAGGTCCCGACGTGGAACGTGGCGTTGAAGCCGTTCCCCTCCGAGCCAGCAAGAGTCTCGTACGTCATCGACATCAGGCCAGTATGAGATTCAACTTGGACTGATTTGTAATTGGAGACGCTGGTGATCTGTCAAGATGAAGGAAGGGAACATCATGTAACCAAAAGCTCTTTTAAAATATTGTTTTTAGCGTGATTATGTCGGCTCTAATAAATGTTTTTAGTAAAGTAACTCACAATTTTAATAATGTCTCCTTTGCCTTGTTTTCTGTTGTACACGGCCAGCCTATCCCCGGGTCCCAGCACCAGCTGCTGCAGGTCTAGTCTCAATGGCCTCGAGTCCTGAGGGTCCAGAGTCCAGACACAGAACAGTGGGGGGCCCCGGATGGCTGGAGGGGAGAAGGTCCCATAGAAGGTCTGGAGGAGGCCTCCGCAGGGCCACTCGATGGGAGTGGGCGTCACAGCGAGCTCCCTGGGAGTCAGAAGCTGCCCTCGATCCTTGGCCTCCTCCCTCTCCTTCAGCAGGGCCCACAGATCTGCAGAATCTGCAATAGAATGTCTTTCAGACTCCCTATCCTGGTTCTTCTCTGCCTTGGCCTCTTCTGCCCGTGTGCTGCCATACTTCGGGGGTTCTGGGGTCTCAAATTCTGCATCACAGTCCTGTTCATCGGAGCTGATGCCCACGCCTTCACCAAGACACTCCACCTGGCCATTACAGCGCCAAGAAGGAGGAATGCAGCGGCCTCCCAGGCACGCAAAGGATGTTTCTGGGCATTCACCAGAGTCTGGATGTGTAGAAACAGAAGGGGATAAAAGATATAAGATTAAGATTACACATGCAAATCCAGATTCAATACTGTAATCTGATCAAAAGATGTTTAAGAAATCCTGACGCTATCTTACCTCTGGCGTAGCTCAACAGAAAAGACGACACAGGGAACAGATGCGGAAGGAAGTGGTGCATCACTGTAATATTTCCCCCTGGGAACTCCATTGGCTGCGGTACCTTGGAGCCGCAAAGGACAACCTGCCTCACCGCCGGCTGATGATTTTATAGACACCCATTCCTTTTTACACCGTGCTGAAAACTGGGAAAAGCTGAGGGAGGATTTAAGAGTAAAATCAGTGAACACATAACTTCAGTTACATAAAAAAGCAAAAGAGACGACGCAGCAGTTTTGAGACAAAAGCGAGCCCCTTGCTGCTTTCTATGTAAAGACATTCAATACTGTACATCATTGTAATATTTACATGAAATTCAGTGTATTTTTATCGTCCCAGATGGCCTCTGATTTACAGCAAATAACTGTATGTGGTATTTCAAACTCAAGAGTCTTTACCCGATAATGATAGGTTCTCCTTCCGAACCCTTGATGACCCAGCAGTCATAGTTAGAGCCGAAGCGGTAGGACCAGCTGTGGTACGCAGAACTCGTGATCTCTCCCACTTTACTGTCTAAGACTTGGAGGAAACGTGCACAGTGGGCTGAGGGACAGAGACAAAGGAGCAACGGTTAAGAAGCCAGAATGTGACACTGAAAAACCCTTCATCCAGTCACAACAAGGAATTAAAGTGCTGACTAGTTTGTTTCCTTACCTGCACAGAGGACAGGTTCAAAACGGCTGCATGCTGCAGGTGGAATGAGCAGAAACAGAACGAGTCAGGCAGGTGTTTGATCGTGGCTGATAGATCGTACATGTTGTACGACTGGGGAAGTGCAAACATGACCTTTGCTTGATAAATGTTTAGTGTGTTTAGAGTGTTGTGGATTCACTCACCTGTTATGGTGAAAACTAGGAGGGCACAGAGGCTGTACGTGACGCTCATTGTGGTAATGCTTCTCGTCTAAAATGTTAGAAACTATAGAAAAACTAAGACTTAAAAGTTTTTGTTTGTTTAAACGTCAAAGAAGCGCCATTTTGGGTGGTTTATTCAGGAAGACTTCATCTGTAAAGTAAAAGAGAAGAGACGTGAGAGGTGTGGTAGATTTGGTCAACCCTTTTAGCCTCATAATGTTATTAATCTTTCACTCAGGCAATAAATTATCCAGCGAAGGCATCAAAACAGGTCATTTAATAGTTATGATTAGGTTTGAAGCATTGACTTGATTTATATTATAAGGAATTCATGATTTAAGTCATTGTTTCCAAAGAAAAATACTTTAATTTTGCTGATTTCTTAGTGTTATATGACACAAAACTAAATATCTTTGGGTTCTGATCGGACAAAACAAGCAATTTGAAAACTGTGGAAACTTGTGACAGGCTTACAGATGTTATTTTTAACCGATTTGTACAACTTTAGCTTGCTAATAAGACCTCAGTGTAAGAATTTAAACCATTTTAAGTGAACTACATACGCATTTCTTATCTTTTGTCATTTTGTTAGCACTGATATATACACAGCAGTACCCACAATCAACCCAGCAGAAACACAATACATGGATATGGTTCGTGGGGGCTCGTGACGTCTGTTTACTCACGCGACACACGCAGCGACTTCCTTCCCATAATCTTCTCAACAATCACGCTTAGCATTTCCGAAACGAAATCCTAGTTTCAAAGTAGCGTTGTTTCTATAATTCCCAGTCAAGTAACACGATTATAACCTCGCATTGTGGTCGATTAATAACTTATTTAGTTCCCTAACAAGTTTCGATAATGTCACGTTACGACATAGTTTCGGTTTGAAGGAGGAAGCTGCTCCTCGGGCAGAGCTTTAATAGCTAGCTCTCTGCCGAGCTAACGGCTAACGCTACAATCCTCACTTCTGTCTTCGTTTAAACGCCTTTTCTATGCGGCGACACAACAAAATAATGTTTCCAAACACGACCCAGAGGGTTTAAGTACACAAAGAAACCCCAATATGTAAGCCAGACGCGGCAACAACCTAATAAAATAATAAAGAAAGAGGCGCCGTGTACGTTACCATGTCTGTCGGCCTTTCTTGTTGACAAGTTCTGAGCTACTTCCGTATATTTCAGCTCATGACAGGGTGGGCGGGGCTTAAACGTTGTTTTTTTTCATTCATAAAACTTTACGTTTTTCTTCACATTAAACGTTTTACACTGATTCTAAACGTTATACTGTACATTTATATATTTTTTAGTTATGTCTAAAAGGAGTTAGTGTGAAATGTTTCTTTCTTAACACAAGGTGTCAGTGTCGGTTTGTACAAATATACAACATCAGTTTTAATTCACAAGGATGTGGTACTGTGGACCTCAAAGATTATACTTTATTGCAATATCAGTGTGATTGATAGGAATTTATCTTAGTGAGCCCGCACAAACAAAGACAGAGAAAGACAAAGCACACATTACATTAAAGAAAGTATAAAACAGATATTTAGAAAACATAAATCAACACATAAGAACACTATAGAACAATTGCTTCACCTGTAGGGAAATGATCAGCAACATGAAATGCAATTATTCAACCTGCAGTGCTGTGGATATGTTTCAGGATATGTGTTGTAAAGAAAGGAAATGATCTAGGAAAATTCCAGGGCTCCTTAAAAAGTCTAAAGTAACTATAATTATAAGAGTTATAATGTTTAAGTACAGTATTTTCATTTAATCTACATTATACTTCTACTCCACCACATTTCAGCATTGTCTTTTCCACCCAAAAAAAGTTAAATTACCTCATTATAAATTCTTAAAATTACATCCTACTCCTCCCTCCTCCCTCAATGAAAAATCCAGATATGATTATACAAATAATTTCCATTTCAGAAGGTTAAATGGACGCAAAATGCCTCCTACTTCACTGTTAAGTCCATTCTCAGTGTCTGTGCGCTGGAGCTTTTTACGTTTCCACTTCACACTTGTTGTAAGTTGCATTATTTGACCACGACTGGCTTCCAAACTACTTGTGATGTAAATTCAGCAAAAGGTCATGCAATTACAATAAAAGTACAGATTTTAAATTAGATCTTAAACCTAAACTAGGGTCAATATAAGTGAAGCAATGTACCAAATCATAGCAAACAAAAAATGAAAATAATATGATCAAATCTGCCTATAATGTAGTAGAATCCCTCCAGATGTGCATCTCTCTGTATCATTAATGGGTACATTGATCAACTTGGTCAGCCATGAAAAAAAATGACGTCTGCACATCTGGAGGAGGACCCAGGGGAAAATCCATCTCTCTCTCTCTCTCTCTCTCTCTCTCTCTCTCTCTCTCTCTCTCTCTCTCTGACCACGTCCACACACGCTGGAGACAATCCTTCCAGAGGACAGGCAGCCCAACTATGAAGCTTTATTGAACACCAGCTGAGCATTTGTCACAGCTACCTGATGATTTTAGCATCTTGTTCAGTGTTTTCAACTCCGCTCTGGCGTTAAAGGAGTCGCTTTTGCGCATTAAAGCGTCCCGGTGCGCTCAAAGTGTCCATGTGGATACGACAAAAAAAACTTTTCTGCCACGTTTTTAAAAGCAGAACGGAGTAGCATCGATCGATTTTGTTGTGATTTTTCTTCCTTTCCTGTCAGGACGGCGGGACTTGTGTAGAAAGTTACTTTCCTGAACTGTTTTTTTCGGGGCAGTTTGCAGACAGAAGAATGCTGCCCCAGCTCCTCACCCTGGCCTGTGCTCTCTGCTGCTTTGGTTTTACCTCCGTCACTGCAAATGTACTAAAAGCAGAGGTAAGTCAAATGGAAAATCATAATTCATTCACTTTAAGAAACGCAATTTGATATATACAGGAAGTTGAGCAAATCCAAAGTGTCATAAAAGCTGTTATATTGTTGTTTTTTTATAGTTGTATACAACATTCATGGAGGATTTTTTATTGTTGCTACATATTGTATATTATTAACCTCTTATTGTAACACTACAATTGTAGTTTTACTGATATCTCTAGTGTCTTTCCAATGTTTAGCTTTTCTCCAATCTTGCAACAGCAAGGGAGGAACTGTTTGTGATCCCATGTTTATTCCGCCTCCCTCAAACGTTCCTGACGTTTATCTTTCTGCACTAAGAGCTGTTTAAAAGACTCCCTCTGTAACAAGAGATGAAACTTCATCCAGAGAAAAGAATGTCATGAGTCTAAACTCTTGTGGCTTGTGAAGGAGGAGGGGGGGGGGGGGGGGCTCCAGCCATGCAGGGGCAGTGCACAGTTTGGAAACCTCAGCTGAGTTGCTTTGTTCTGAGAAAAAAAAAAGGGGGTCGTGGTGGTATACGGGGGAGGGAAGAAGGGGGGTTAATGGTTTTCATCTGCCTGTGTAGACTGCACAGGCAGGGAAGCTGGTCTGCATTCACAACAAGCTGGACATGAGTCGCACCAGCTGGGTCTGAGTGTAGGCCTCAGGCTGCAGACACTAAAGTGCAGTTTAGCCTTCAACTCAACGACGTATTTTGTCACCAGGTCGCGTGCAGCTTTGTAAACGATCGGGTACGAGCATCCCGGCCGCCTCCGGCTCTCAGCCCAAGTTACATTGGCTGTGTAGGTCGTTCCAGAGGTGATACGGGTGTTGGATGTGAGCATTTAAACAGCATCAGTGTAGTCACATTCAGTCAGGAGTGCACATACAAGGTGTAAAGACAGAATAGGCAGCTGTTACAGGAAATGGATTCACAGAGCCAAACGTCTATTACCTGCTTTAGATGTACAAGAGTCTGAGCTGTGTGGACAGGATGCCCGAAGGAGCGAAGGAGGACCTTAGTCACTGACCACAAGCTGCTGGCGTGTGAGTCAAGCCAGACACGGTGGATAACTCAGAGTCAGACAGTTTATAAAATGCCACAAGCGGCTGCCCTCCGACACAGTGATGAACGTCTGTAAACAAAAAACACGACTGTTTACAGCATTTTATAACACCTCTAATATAGTAGCATAACAGCCCACAGTGTGATGAAGAGTTAATCTGCTGAGACAGGTCGTGTGCCGTGATGCAGCCTGTACTGATGCAGAAAGAGGATAAGAAATAATTACGGGTTCAGGATTACATCACCTGGGAGCTGTACAGGAACCCTGTGATCAAAAGATAGACGTGTCTGTGTGTGGAGAAAGCAGAGATAGGAGAAACACAAGACAAAACAACAACTGAGTGACATAAATGTTTGATTACAGGTGATGAAGCTCATTTGAAGGGTTGAGAAAGAAGAACTCAAACAGAGAAACTGAGTTTAGAGGAATTTTGTGGTTTCTCAGTGTTGCTCAACATCTGAACATCCCTCTCTGACTTCACTCTGACTAAATAAACCCACCTAATCCACGCTGAGTGAAAAGAGAAGCTCCACAAATAGAGAAATAAGACTTCCACTATTCTCTGAGAATGACTTCTGGGTGAAGTCGAGCACCTTCTGCGGCCTCCGGCATCTGTTTTCATTCCCCTCTTTCGCCTTGTCTAACCTTTCTTTACTTCAATAAAAAGCTTAGTGGGACCTTGTGAGCAAGGGAAGTGGGCAGCAATGAAAACAACAGGGTCTAAAACAGGATCTGTCCATATCGGGCTCTGGAGATTTCCCGTTGCCATCTGGAGACACATGTCTCGTGATCCCAGCAGAGGGTTACAGATCCGGTCAAAAAACACATCTGGGCTCAATTCTCTTTATCTCGACTGGTGGCTGTTGATGTAGCATCAAAAGAAAACGCCTCGCTCAAGATCTGGTGACAGGCTGCGGTTGTCACTGAAGAAATGTCAAAATAATCAGCTGGATCGGCTTTAATGAGAAACTGATGGACTTCAAGGGAGCTTATCTTTTCCCTGCACCCAAGAAAAGGGTCCATCTTGTTAACATAGAGGACATCAAAGAGAGGAAGTGAGAACGCCAGGTTTTAAAGATAGATGCTATTTTACTTTAGGGTTTTTAGTCTCAGGTGCTCAGCCGGTTGGACTTCCTGGTCGAGGTAGAGACCGCTCTCTGAGATATTGTACTTTTTACTCTACTACAAAAACGATCACTGTATCTTGATGCATTATCATAATCTACACAACAGCATATAAAGTAGTTATAGCTGGTTATATACACAACAGCTGTTGTTGGACCCAGTACTAGGAAATATACAGGATCACCTTCATAATACAATTCAAATAGTTGACAAAAACTATGTATGGAATGTAAAACATTCAACTAAAGCTGTCAAAAGTACAATATTCGCCTTCGAGTAAAAGTACAAAGTGGAAGTACTCAGGTAAAGTACAAGTACATGGTGCTTAGGTGCAGTGCACGTAGAAAACACACTAGTGTACCAGTCACTGTTGTCTTGCATCAGTGAAATAAAGCAGAATCAGTGATTTAATTTGACATAAATGAAGAAAGACGGCGCTGCTGTGAGTGCGAACCGGGTTCAGAGACGCCAAGAAATGAAGGCAATGTGAGATTCAGCCACTCAGGAGCAGAATTCTCCGTTTTTTCCGTTGGCACCGAGCGAGAGGAACAACTGACTCAGTCCCTCACATTTAAATTCAGCCGTACTCCTAACCCCTCTCTCGCTCTCCCCACTTTTTTCTTTTACCGCTCTTCCTTCTCTAATGTCTTTACCGCTCCTTCGCTAATAAAACTCTGCACTTGAGATCATCTTCTTCTGTCCTTCATTCCTCGGGGAGATTTTTTTTTAAAGACGGGGAATAAAAGCATCCAACTCGTGTGTCTGGGTAGAAAAATGCAAAACAACTGTGGAAGGTTGCGGGCAGCTGGGAACAAATAGTGTTTTGACACTTGGCAGCATTGCAACACAAAGATGGTTTCACGTTACTCGAGTACTAAGTAATTAATTCCTAGTTTATTTCAGTATATATTGCATAACTATAGACAAACCCCCACATGATAGATGCTCAGACGAAATGATGTTTTTGACCACAGCAGCTATAAATACACGGGGAATGTTTTTTTCCGTTTTGTTTATAACTCTTGTAGGTACTTGTGGTCGGTGTTCTGCATTGTGCTTCCGAATAAGTTTCAGTCTCATGTCATGTGAATGTGAGTAACAGTGTGTGACAAACAAGTGGCCCCCTCATATCCTGTGATGGGCACATTGAGACATGTTGCAGTAAAGTCACTGCTGACATGATTAGATTCTGCCGTGTTGCTTGACACCTGAGGAGGAAACTTACATTTTGTGCTTGTTGTGTCAGTTTCACACATGGTACAGGGAAACTTAAGATGCTCTGGAAGATTTTAAAAAGAAAACCCTGAGACACAAGCGAGGAGAAAGCCTTTGGTTAAAAACAGCGACTGGTTTCGACCCCACAAGCTCTCCATCAGGGAGGATGTGCGTAAAACAGATGGATTACACCCGGTACTCCACAGGTACATGAAAACACTCAATATACCTCTATTGTTTTTGGTTTCACGTTCACATCTGATTGATTGTGAGCAGAAAGCGTTTTGTCTGATGATTTTCATTCTGTATTAATATAGTCAGGTCACAGTAGGGTCACATGTATACTTCCCACAGCTCCACAGAAACAACCTCTTGTTCCACCGACTTTACATCACGCTGGTCGTGTTTCAGTGTCTGTGCATTATACATTTAGACCTCACGTCACTACGCACACACACTGCACACACTCAAAGGTGTGTTTAACCAAACCAGCAGCCAGCCCTTTGACCACACATGGCCGTGTAGCGAGCTAACTAGCTACCCCGAGGCCAACAATACCGGCCATGTACAAGTCTCAATAAATAGAAGCTTTGATGGTGGCTGCTGGGAGTTCCAGGGAAGAGGGGGGTGCATGCTGGGATACCTGGCGTCTCAACCGGAGGTGGTGGCGGTGGTGTGTGGAGTAGTTTGGGACTAGAGAGGGAGAGAAGTGGAGGTCTTGACGGTGTGGGGGAGACTTTTCAGGGGAGTGTTTTTATAGAAGCAGACGCGTCACCGCACTGGAGCCACAGGACACACTGGCAGCAGTCAGTGGAGAGGCAGAGAAAGTCAAGTCGGTCGGCGTTACAGGCAGGTTGATTTAGAGGGTCAGAAGATAGATTTGATGAACTAGATGCTTAAATAATCCAGAGAAATCTGGATGAAATTGTGAGGGGGGGAATATACAGAGAAGGGGGTTCTCTGCAGGTCGTCATAAGTGAACCTTGTTCTCTGGCCTCTCTGCCCAGCACAGGTAACAGTAGCTGTGTGTGCCCAGGCAGTGTACGGCCAGGTTAGCCTGCCCATGCAGTTGCTACATTTCCATCCCTCCTCCCCGCAGCTTTTCCCTTCACTTGTCGGAGGAAGGCTTGAAGAGAAAAGCAGCACTAAGGGTGGAAGAAGAGAGATATCTGAGGTTTAGATGACGCTAACGAAGGAATTCGGGGTAATTCCACCGACTTAATCTGTGGTGGAGATGAAGATGTGCGTTTAACTCCGTGTGTGCAGATGCAGAAGTGGAAAAGCTTCAACAACTCCAACAAAGGAGGCCAGGAGATGATCAACATGCAGCATCCTTACCTGGTCTGGTTTGACCAGTGGCTTATGATGGCTAACTTAACACAGATGTTGTATAATGGATAAGTCAGTTCACTGACTTGATGGCTCTTCTGTACTTGCTACAGTCTTTATGCTAAGCTAAACGTCTACCAGCTTCATATTTAACGCCACAGTGGTTTCATCTGACTCTGCAAGAAGGAAAACATTTCCCAAAGTGTTGAGCTGCTATTGCTTTAAATCTTAGACCACCAGCAGCAGGCAGTGGAAAATAATAGGCTGGCCTTTTATGTGTAAAGATAAATAGTGGTGGTTTTGGTTGACATGAAGGCAGACAGAGAGAGAGAGGAGGAGGAGGAGGACAGACATAGACGGTGCAGGGAGATCCTTAACTCAAGCAGCACAAATGTTGCCGAAAATGTTGCTTTTTCCAGCGTTACGAGCGCCAGTTGCTTTTGGCAGCGATCGTCTAGACAGCCTTCTGGGTCATCGTGACTAAAATGACATCAGTGTTTGCAGATTTTGTGTTTAATTTGGCTTTCAGTTCCCCTGCGCGTCCCTCCTTATGACCCCCACAACAAAGCTTCCCCTAACGAGTTCAGCATAAATCACGGGGGCATGTGAGGATTTGGTGTCGGGTTTTAAGAGTTCATAAAAGGGATAATGTCACAACCAAATGAAGAAACAACAATAAATGTAACATGCCGAGTTACCTCAGTGCGTGCTTGCGGAGCAGCTTAACAAGTCACACACACACACATGTTTTCACAATGCAATCTGTGTGATGCATCTGAGCTCAGAGACGCAGGTCCAAACACGCTCCGAGAGGTGACTGAAGGTAGACAAACGCCCACAGGTTCAAGAGACCAAACCCTTCTTTTTTGTTGACTGAGATGTTCTCAGGTATTTTTCGGTTGTTCCTGACATGTCTGACTGTGAGCAGACGGAGAAAAAGTCTCATGGAGTAACAGTATTGTTGCATAAATGTCATTTTCCATTTGTCTTTTAGCATTTTATGAAAGAGTCCTATATTTAACCCTAACCCTAACCCTAACCCTAACCCATATTTTCCCTGTCTCTTGTAGGGTTGGCTGCAGCAGTATGGCTACCTGCCTCCAGGTGATGTCAGAGCCCAGGCCATCCGCTCACCAAAGTCCATTGTGACGGCGATAACGGCGATGCAGAGGTTATACGGGTTGACTGTCACCGGCTCCATAGACTCCAACACGTTACAGTGAGTCCTGATTGACAGATTAATACTGGAGGTTTTCAGATCGTTTGATGATTTGGGATTGAAAGAGGAGTCTAAGAAAACAAGATGACTTTGTATAAATAATGTGTCCTTCAGTGGAGTCCGAATACTTTACATAGTTAAGATTGGGGATTTGATTTTTGCTGTTGACAGGGCGATGAGCCGGCCACGGTGCGGCGTCCCAGACAAGTTCGGCCCGGAGCTGAAAACCAACCTGAGAAGGAAGAGATACGCCGTGCAGGGTCTGAAGTGGGATAAGTCTGAGGTGACCTTCAGGTACACGCCTGCGCTGTTCACTGAAAACGGATTATCTATTGTCATTTCTTAATAACAGTGCACTAAAGACGGAGCGACTTTTGTTTTGAAAAGTGCTTTACTTGCTTACCTTATTTCGAGTGGACATCCCAGCTGTCCTAAACTGTCTCTGTCCTTCGTAACAGCATACAGAACTACACCCCTAAGATCGGAGAGCAAGCCACATATGAAGCCATCCGAAGAGCCTTCAAGGTGTGGGAGAGTGCGATCCCGCTCACCTTCAGAGAGATCCCCTACAGCCACATCAGAGACAAGGTCGACAAGTTCGCCGACATCATGCTCTCCTTCTCAGAGGGTTTCCACGGAGACAGCACGCCGTTTGATGGCGAAGGAGGCTTCCTGGCTCACGCTTACTTCCCCGGACACGGCATCGGGGGAGACACGCACTTTGACCTCGCTGAGCCCTGGACCACTGGGAACACAGACCAGGGGGGTAAGAAAGAGAAAAGACACAGGGTGACATGAAGATCATGGAAGAAATGAAAACCAATATAATAAATGTCATGTCTCTCTCTCTCTCTCTCTCTCTCTCTCTCTCTCTCTCTCTCTCTCTCTCTGGAGGTAATGATGTTTTCCTGGTGGCTGTCCATGAGCTGGGTCACGCTCTGGGTCTGGAGCACTCCAACGACCCCTCTGCCATCATGGCCCCCTTCTACCAGTGGTTTGAAACGGAAAACTTCCAGCTCCCAGACGATGACCGCAGAGGCATCCAGACAATCTACGGTGGGTTGTTCTCCTGCAGCAGGGGGGGGGGGGGGGGACATTTTTCCTGTCAATTAATGGATTCATTCAATTAATCCCTATCTTAATGTAGCATGTTGTCTTGCTAACATTTGCTAATTAGCACAAAATACAGAAGAGGCTGATTTTGCAGAGTCAACCTCGTGTCGGTAAATTCATAATTAACCATTTCACACCCACAACATCTTCCCCACAGGAACCAAGTCCGGGGCTCCCCCTCCTCCCCCGCCTCCTCCTCGACCCACGAAGCCGTACATCCCCGACAATGGCCCGGACATCTGTGAGGGACACTACGACACCATCGCTATCCTCAGAGGGGAAAAGTTTGTATTTAAGGTACGGGAGATTAAATGACTTCCTCACAGCTGGCGTTTTGACTGTAACTCCTGTTGTTCTAATCTTATGTGTGTGTGTTTGCAGGACAAGTGGTTTTGGCGTGTGCGGAACAACAAGGTGTTGCCAGGTTATCCTATGGCCATCAGTCACTTCTGGAAGGGCCTGCCCTCAAACATCAACGCAGCCTACGAGAGGGATGATGGGAAATTTGTCTTCTTCAAGGGTACGTCCCATCTGAGTTTAAATCGGAACCAGATTTGGGATGATTGAGCTGCTGCTGCTCCAGTGATGACGTTCATGTGTTAACTATTACGACTGGTCTTCTTTCATCTCTTATTCTTCTGATCTTCCTTCTTCCTGTTTTCCTTTCGTTCTCTCCAGGTGACAGGTACTGGGTTTTCAGTGAGTCTAGCATGGAGAAGGATTCCCCCAAGAGCCTTAAAGACCTGGGCACCGGTCTACCCAAAGACAAGATCGATGCTGCTCTCTTCTACACACCGACAGGACAGACGTACTTCTTCAGAGGCACTAAGTGAGTCTCCTTCTTCGTCGTCCTTTCACACCTTTCTATGAAACATTGTGGGAGCACTCATGGATAGATTGAATCTCTTTCCCTTTAGCCCAAACAAGTACTGCTCGTACCGTTTTAGGAGCCTGTTCTAACCTTTTCTTGCTTATCTGTGAACTTGTAAGGAAGGTAGTTCCCACATTTCCCTTCTCTGACTCACACTTTGTCATGACATGAACCTCTGACGTACACAGAATTACCCAACGCTGTTTCCTGTAAGACATATTTTCTTATAGTGTAGATATTTCATCGTTTTGTGTCATTTGCAGGTATTACCGTTTCAACGAGCAGACTCGCACCGTGGACAGCGGTTACCCAAAGCCCATCAGCATGTGGAGCGGTGCACCGGATAGCATCAAAGCTGCCATCATGAGTGAAGATGGATGTACGTCCCCGTCCCCCCCCCTAGTTATTGAACAAATGGGCAAAAATTAGGAAATTGACCAGATACTTAAATCTATAACTCATCAAACTAACTTCTTATCTCTTCATCTTTTCCGCAGCTTACACTCATTTCTACAAAGCCAACAAGTACTGGAAGTTCAACAACCAGTACATGAAGGTGGAGTCCGGCTACCCCAAATCTGTGCTCAGTGACTGGATGGGCTGCGAAGGCGAGGAGCCCAAGAAGGGTCGTAAAGAGGAGGTGATCATCATCGAGGTGGACGAATCACAGAGCGGGGCGGGGCCGGCGGCCGTGGTGATCCCTCTCCTCCTGCTGGTGCTGGTTGTGGTCACTCTGGGAGCGCTTTTGTTCTTCAGGAAGTACGGCACGCCTCGACGCCTCCTCTACTGCCAGAGATCCCTCCTGGACAAGGTGTAGACCGAGCGACGGGGTGATTGACAGACTGCCACAGAGGGACAGAAAGAGAGGGAGAGAGAACGAGGGCCGGGTGAAGATGGAAACTGAGAAGGGGAAGAAAGGGAAGAGGAGGAGAGAGCGACTGGAGATGGGATAGGAGGGGGACGACGTGTTAAGTGTTGGGTGGTTTGTATGTGCCACGAGAGAGAAAATAGGCCCTAGAAACTGAAATCAGGAAAATGTGTATTTGTATGTTAAATATTTACATGTGCTGTTCACATTAGAGAAGGGGAACAACAAAGAGACTCATCAACGACTTCCCTCCCGCCTCTCCTCTCTCACATCCCAGGTTATAAAAGTAAATAAAAACCCCTCCTTCCTTCCTCTCCTTTAACTGGACGACTCCAACTGAACTGCTGTCTGATTCATTTACTCAGAAATTCATCATCTCTGTCGAGAGTTTTTGTCTTTTACTCAGAAATTCATCATCTCTGTCGAGAGTTTTTGTCTTTTACTCTGAAATTCATCATCTCTGTCGAGAGTTTTTGTCTTTTACTCTGAAATTCATCATCTCTGTCGAGAGTTTTTGTCTTTTACTCAGAAATTCATCATCTCTGTCAAGAGTTTTTGTCTTTTACTCTGAAATTCATCATCTCTGTCAAGAGTTTTTGTCTTTTACTCAGAAATTCATCATCTCTGTCAAGAGTTTTTGTCTTTTACTCTGAAATTCATCATCTCTGTCAAGAGTTTTTGTCTTTTACTCAGAAATTCATCATCTCTGTCGAGAGTTTTTGTCTTTTACTCTGAAATTCATCATCTCTGTCGAGAGTTTTTGTCTTTTACTCTGAAATTCATCATCTCTGTCGAGAGTTTTTGTCTTTTACTCTGAAATTCATCATCTCTGTCGAGAGTTTTTGTCTTTTACTCTAAAATTCATCATCTCTGTCAAGAGTTTTTGTCTTTTACTCTGAAATTCATCATCTCTGTCAAGAGTTTTTGTCTTTTACTCTGAAATTCATCGGGACATTTTCATTGTTTTTGCAAAGTTTTGAAATTTGGCTATGCAGTATGTCCTGTATTTCTTTCAATTTGTTTCTACCACTAAATAGGGCTGGGTATCAATACTTCTTTAGTACTGCCGGAGATGTGTCTACTGCACATAGTACTAAAAACTGTAACGTTGGCATTGAATGTCTGGTCAGGTTTCCTTTTTCTTTCATCAAATAGTTCCAGATTTCAACATTTTGCCAATTTTAGACTTTTATCTTAGCGCTAGTATAGAACATTTTAAAACAATACCTAGCCCTACTACTAAGAGGATTATATCCCATTTGCAAAACACAAAAGATGACCATGTTCAGTTTTAGTTATGGCATTGGACGGAGGATAACAGCATGTCCCTTATGCACAGTGTTAGTATTGATTGATGCAGACTTTTTGAACGTGCACAGATAGGATTTACTCTTAGTATTTGTTTATCCTCTTAGCTGCAGCCCCCGACAAGACGTCTTAAAAGCAATAATGGTACAACTAGAATCCTTAATTATTGTGCTTCAACTCGTTTCATAAGCAAAACTCTTCCTTCAGTGCAAGCAGTCAGACGGGAAAAATAAAAATGATGTTTTAACTCACGAATGACGGTTTTCAAACATTCCAGTACATTTGTTGTCGAATAGGAGCAGAGCTGCTTGTCCAAATGTGTCAGTACGCGGTACAGTTCCCAACAATATCGTGCAATTTTTTTTAATTATTATCGTTGTTATGGGAAATTGTTGTTATTATAAGTATGGTTATTGTTATTATTGTTCTCCTGGTAAAGTTATAATGACTTATTTCTTTCTTGTCTTTTGTACATTGTCATTTGGAGTCCTGCTGGACAGAGGCGTAACGTGACAATGATGGAAATGATTCCCAGTTTACACATGTGATGAATTAAAATCAGATCAGGGGGGTAAATGTGACTTCAGGGAGTTTCTTTGTACTCTGAGACGCCCGAAGTTACAGCGATGTTGGCACAGAATAACAAGCAATGCTATTTATGAATCTTTGATGGTGCTTAATGATTTTTCTTTTTCTTTTTTTTTTTACACAAATCTAAATTGAAGGTGAATTAATTTAGTTAATAACAATGATAATGGTAATTATATTTATAATGATAATCGTATCAATAAAATGGAACCAGATTTTTTTTTCCTGCCTGTTTTCACTTTTGTATTTCATTAGATAAAGTGAAATTAAACTATTTTCTACAATCTTGTAATACATTTCTTCCATGCTTTCATATTTCACACACACACACACACACACACACACACACACACACACACACACACACACACACACACACACACACACATTTACATCATAATCTTAGATATGAAGTATTAATTAAATCATTCTTGTGATATAATGAACAAAAAAAACATGGCTGCAACTTAAGTTTGAGGAAGAACTACATTACCCTCCTCGTGTCATGAATGCCTCACAGACAAACCCAGGAAATACAAAGAGGCAACGCTTTGGAGGTGGACGTGTTGTGCTTTTAGGAGGGTCACATGATAAGTGTATTTCCTGGATTCAGGCCTCCATTTAGGAAAACCTTTTAGCTTTGGTGGCTTTTAATCGAGACAGTTTCCTTACTCGGTGCTACATGCTAAAACCATTAAGTATACTATGTTGTAATCTTCATAATGTGGCAACATTTTGTGCCTAGCAGGAAATGTGCACGCCATTTCTCACCACAATATTTCTTAGTTGGATTACATCATTCAGTTTCAGCTGAAAGAAACAAAGTAATGTGAAAGATCAAATGTTATGAAGCTCAGGGTCAACACTTCCTGCACTTATTATAAGATATTAATCAGTAATTAACAAGCAAGTGTTGTACACAAACTAAAAATGAGGAAGCAAAGACAATAGATAGCGATGGTCGTGACTAATCTGGACACAGATGCTTGTTTTGGACGTGGAGCCAGAAGTCATGTGTCGAGGAACGAGTCGGAAAAACTGATGGAAACTGTCACATTTTTCAGAGAGATGCGTTCCAACTCAGCATGGTATTCTTGAAACATCTGTACGTCTCGTCGGCCAACCCCGGCCGCATGTGTGTGTGTGTGTGTGTGTGTGTGTGTGTGTGTGTGTGTGTGTGTGTTCAAGTATATACACAAAAGAAAGTGTACGCCCTGGCTCTGTCCTCTTAAAAGTAATTATAAAAACGTGAGAAGGAAAAGACAAAGAGAGAAGTGAGAAGGGCAGTTAAACAGAAATGATTTGGGGTTGGGGATTTTCTTTTCCCTTTGCACATTTCTATCCTTCAAGCAGCCTCCCTCCCTTCTGCCTCCCTCCCTTCTGCCTCCCTCCCTTCTGCCTCCCTCCCTTCTGCCTCCCTCTCTTATTTCCTCACCCACTGCAAAATTGTTCTTTTTATGAGGCTTCAGTCTCAAACCACTCCTCCTCTCACCACAAGTATCTCCAGTCTGTTTTTTTGCTCTTTCTTTCCTCCCCCCCCCATCCAACCCCTCTGTGCTCTCGGTGTTTAACCCTTCGCATACCGTCAGTGAAGCGGGTAAACAACAGCAACCTGGGTGACCCACGAGATCACGGCAACCAACCAACATAAAAAGATAATGGTCGTTGGTATGCAACGACGGTTTCAGAATACTTTATACCACTCTTGTTTGTGAAACATTACTGTTTCATGAACAGTTTTAATCTTGTGTTTGAGGTTAAAGTCCCCTTGAGCAAGCGTTCAGCGGTGATGTCACAGTGCACTGACACACCCTGAAGTACTCTTTTACATCACTGCAGCAAGGCGAGGGTTTTATTTTTAATTTGCTCTTTAAAGTAATTAAGCTCGGGTGGCGGCGGAATCACTCCTTGAACACGCTTGCGCGCCAGTTTTCTTGTTTCTGAATATGTACGGTCACTCTCTCTCTGAGGCGGCGAGTGTTACTTGAGAAAACTCACATTATCTTACGGGAACGATTATCCAACCACGCTGACTTATTACCTGCACTAATGGCACGACATTTACAAAGCTGATGGAGGACGTGTAAACCTTTAGATGCTTAGAATTATTTAACTGTATTTGTACGTCAGTCAGTGAGACGTTGAGGCAGTAGGTGTAGCGTCTGTGGACTTCATTCATCTACACACTAACCTAACTGACCTCACCTTTTGCTTTTTTATATACTCGCATCTGTTCATCCACTTGCCTCCTTCCACTGGCCAAACTCTCTCTCTGGTGTTTCCATTTTTCTCACTTGATCTCCCTCATGCACGATCCATCCTTCTAGAGAAACTTACACTGCTCCACGTCGATGCTGCTGAAGTGCATTACAACAGCATTATTACCAAATAGAGAGGATAAACATAAGCCACTTGTAAGGTACTTAGTTAGAACAGACCTGAAGACAGACATTACATTTTGTGCAGATGTTTTCTTCTGCTTCCCCATCCTGCTAATTGTCTCACAACCCCTTATATTTATTGGCTGAACCTTTGGGAGAGTCCCGATTGGGGAACCAATATAGGGTTAGGGATTAATTAGCAACTCAACACTGTCCTGGAAAGAATTACATTCTGTAATTCTTTCCAGGAACATTTCAAAGAATTTCTTTCTTTTATTTCCGGAGACGATGGGTCCTGTGAAGCATAATGTTGGCAGGAAGCTCGTTAAAGGTTGTAAAAGATGTTTGAGATCAGGAACGGTGAGAGGAAATGAATCCCGCTCCACAGCATGAGTCCGACACACATTGTTCACGCAGCGATCTGGACGTCTGTTTGGAGGTGTTACCAAGTTTATCTGCCAAGCATCTGCTCGCCGTCTTGTCTTGCAGGCCATGGACATGGACACAGATGAGATCTTTGGCAGCCATGTTGGCCTCTAGTCCTCTTTCTCTCTCGCTCTCCGTCAGCCATTTTAATGCTGAACTCATACAGTCTGGCAGGGCGGTGCAGGAACAACCATCGAGCTCAGCACTCACTCCCCATGCCAGGCAGGAAGTGGCCAGGACAGCTGCTTGCAATTCAACCTGAGACTTTGTTTGGGTGACCTACATTATGGCACCGTTTATTCTCTACTGTAACCTTTTATGATTCTACTAACTAACTTTACTCAAGTACAATTTTGATGTAGTTTTCATTTCAATAACTTGTGAAGGCCCAACGAGGACACACATAGCAAAGATTAGATGACATTTTTTAAATATTAATACAAATCTGTCCCATTACTCATCTCAGGACCCCTCGTCTTTTTCTAGTGATCCTTTGGAGGGCCCTGACCCTCAGGTTAGGAACCACTAGACTACAAGATATATAAAATATCATATACAGTCGTATTGTATAGCACTAACAGTTTTTCTGCCTGCTTAGTCAGAAGCTGACAGAGAAAACAATGTGTCCTGATGCCAAAACAAACTCATTTGGCTGAATTAAAAGCAAACAAATTGACCAAATACCAAAGGAAGCCACGTGGTTTACTGTCCAACTAGCAACAAACAAAGATAATTGCAGCCTGCAGTGCCAGTTCTCATACAGTCATGCACAGTTCAAACAGTTCAGGCTGTGTCATTTTGTCAAACATGCTACCCAGGGTGCCCCGTACTCCCAAGAACACCCAGGTCAGGAAGCGGTCTTTGGGCACAGATTTGCTGAATCAGACCTTCCACAAACTCCCCCCCCCCCTGTCCGACTCTGCACCGGGGCGATGCTCATCCTCCTGCACCCCCCTATCCCAGTCGTATCTGCCAGGAAGCCCTGCCTGTTTCTGGTCTGCGGGTGAAACTACAGAGGCCCGTCAGCTAATCTCTAAAAAGCAGTCACATCTGTCTCATCCTTCGCCCTCCATCCGAGCAGACTGACCTCACCTAGCGCCCCCTAAAGCACCCACCAAAACCCTCCCTCCTCTTCATCGCAGACTTCTGCACAATAAGCAACATCTGGTTCTCATTTCCCCAAAACCAAAACAACACGAGGACGAGAGGAAGGGAGAGATGTGGGGGGGGGGGGGGATGGGAGGAGTCGGAGGAGAGGTTGTTGAGGAGAAAGACATTCACGGGAAAAGCAGGAAGTGAAAAAAATGGTGCGTCAAGAGAAAGACTGAGGAGTCACATTTCTCACTGGGGGTGCAGTTGGAGGTCTTTGAAGGTGCAGGTGTGAGGATGTGCGTGTGAATGAAAAATGTCACCTTGTTAAACACTTTGACAAACGCTTTTTCATAAAGCTTTAACACCCTTTGTGGCCTGTTCAATGTCACCCCACACTTCTGTAACACAATAAACAGTCAGCTCCTTTGGTCAACTGTATGAAAAAGTTAAGACAAGGGGAGGAGGGGAGGAGAGGGGGGGGGAGAAAAACTCCCATCTCCACAGAAAAGAATCTGCAAGTCAGCGGCTAGCAGCCCTAATTACAGTGGGGCTTTGCTGAAGTCTGCAACAAGACAAAGAGAGAGAGAGAAGGAAAAGAGGCAGATGGAGGGAGAGAAAAACGCAAGGAAGAAGGGAGCAGAAAGCAAGAGGAGAGGTTACCTCATTCTGTAAACAGTCTGTTTAGAAGTCAAAGTCACACTAAATTAGTGCTGACTCCACAAAGGCACAGCTGCTCAACGTCTCTTTACACTGTAAATACATTCACTTTGACTCTCTTCAAAATACATCAGTATGCTAATGATGCTTTTTTAAAAAGGAGGTACAACTTTGAAGACAAAGAAGAAGAATGATATTTCATTCTTCACGCTTCTTAAAATCAAAATGATGCAAAGTGTTTCTGCAGCTTGATTAAGACTTGAGCTGATACCAAAACATATCGCTTTCTGTGGGACGCAACTTTCTGCCAACTTGGCTGCAGCTAGCTAATCATCTTTCCAGACACCAGGCTGCAGAACGGCACATTAGAAGTTCAGACGTTTTCTTCTTCGTTGGTAGAGATAAGTGACTTTAAATGAGTAACACATAAACATAATGAGCCGAGTGGATCCTGAAAACACCTCTTTTTAACATCGAGTTGCTACAGCATGCAGATGTGTGAACCCCTGTCTCTCGCTCTCTTCAAACACACACACTCGTACACAGCGAGCTCTTGAATCAGAGCCACTTTATGTTCGCCAGCTCCTCCCTTCCTCTGCCTGCACAACACCAGACAAAATGGCGTGTGAGCCTTCACGCTGCCTCGCAAAAAGGAGAAATGCTGCATTCTAGTGGAAGCCGAGAGACATTAACTCAGAATTATTATATCTAAAAGATCAATGACTATAAAAGATTCATATTTAAAGTATAAATCAGAACTTTTATTGCAGAAATTCATGAATAGTGAAAAGCAAAGTGTGTTATTGTTACAGGATTGCCTAACTTTTAGGACTTTTTTTTAATAACAACTTCCCTTTAGGTTTGAGTAAAAGAGACTGTTTCTGCTCCTCAAGTCTTCTGGCCTTGTCCTCTCTTGCACTACACGCCTCTACGCCTTTGTCCAGCTCCGAGTCCAGCATCACGATACGTCTCTGTGAGAAACAACGCCGGCGTTACAGACAAAGAGGCATACAAGAAACACACGAAGATCAAAAGGATGTGTATAAATGTTGATACTCACCACTAAAACTTCCCTCTCTTGCTTTCGTCTCAACTGTCCCTTCATCAGAGGAGCTGGTCTCCCATCTGTCCAGATGCACAATAAAGAAAAACACACAAAGGACATGACAAAGTGTGCAAGTTAACTCAATTACCCTACATAGAAACAAAAACGGGTGAATCACTGTCTACTAATATCTGTGACTCCACAAATAAACAATACCTGCATACGACCAATCAGCCAGATCTGTCAGAGGGCCATATTCTGTGCCGCTTCGGGCAATTCCATGTCTGCAAGCAAACACAAAATTAGAAATCAATGTCAATTTAAGACAAGTTGCCTGTCTGGGGTCATAGTAGGAACAACACAGGTGAAACTACTGTTAACGATGGCTCGTGCACAATTAGCTCAACTAAATGCAACGCAGTCGTTTTAATGTAATCAATTACACCTGTGCTTTTTCCTACTATGACGAGACATTAATATTGCTAATGCAGAATGATGTACAACAACAGCAACATTAGCATAAAAAAGGAGTAAGGGATGGGACACAGCATCAGTGAACTTACTCTAGCCTCCATTTCTCTCCACCCTGTACTCCACATGTTGTGCTGAACTGCCTGCTGGAGAGCCTCAGCACTGGGGAACAAATACACAAACAAAACAGTCACCTTTGAATACCCACCGGTAACACTGTGTGGAATAAATGATGCTTTACTAAAGAGTTAGCATTAGCATTAGCATTTATACTTGTTACTACATTTACGGTGGTTCATTAAACAGGCAGCTGTATAACAGGCAGCGAGTGGTACAAGAAGATGTTTACGGATATAAAGTATCAACTTTAAAGTTTTAACAGGTCTCACAACAACACATTTATTGTATAACCTCTGTCTCACCTGAACAGCACAATGTCCTCACGGGGGCCGCCATCTTGTCTGCAGTGTACTGTGTTGGCCACCAGGGGGAGCTAAAGGCGCGCTGTGAGAGCCCGGATGTCTTCATTCATAGAAGGAGATCATTTATTATCCCAAACTTGGCTAAGGCCACTCAACATTTATTTTAAATGTACACCTTTAAACATTATGTTGGGGTTTCTAGATGAAAAGTGTCCCCAGATAATAAAAACAAGTATTCTGTAGGGTAAAAGATACATACAATGAATGCATGCAGAGAAGGAATAGACAATATATATATATATATATATCAATTGTACATTTTACTTATTGCTATATGCATTAAAAAAAATAATTATGATTTATTTTTGGAATTTTCTACACGAAAAAGAAAATACAAACTCTTACATTTATTACTAAATATATGAAATAGAAGAAAACATTGTGTAGAATGAGGTAACTAGAGAGGGTAATAGTACAACCACAAAACAGAACATGAAGATACATCCAATATACAAGATATTTTAGAGACAATAGCAAATTAACTAGACATGTTAGTGGAAAGAAAAGCAGCTATTAGGGATTTCATTAACACATTAAAGGAGCACTCCACTGATTTTACATGTCAAAGTCAGGTGAATCGTCACGATGAGTAGTTTTCACCCAGCAGTATAATATCTCCTGAAACTCTGGGTGAGCTTTGTAAAGCCTGAGATACGGAAAACGTTGCAACCCCGAACACTAATTCCACTTGGTGGTGGTGGCATGAAGTCATGGACCGTGGCGTAGTTCGTTATATAGCCTAATGTTAGCTTTATATTTCTGGCGGTCGAGTTTATGCTTCAAAAAGACATAAAAGTGGTGTCGTGGCGTGCTGTGGGAACCAGTTCGATGCTAACTTTCGAGGTTGGTCATCCTGGCAGCACTCTATAAATCTGATGATGTCACAGTGATGTCAACAGGGTCATCACAACTGCAGACTGAAGTTTCCTGTGTTACAAAGAGGGAGCCTGACGTTTGAAAGAGCTCGGTGTTTATCAGACAGGGAGGGTCTTATGCAGTGGTTCTTAACCTTTTTCCACTTTTGACCCTTTTAAACAATGTTACTCGTGACTCCTCCTTACAGGTTATGAGTTGTGTACAGTTCAACCTAACAATGTGTCTTTTTCTCAGATTGTCTGACAGTCTGAAGAAGTCACAATATCCAAAATATCATAAAGAAATGTTTCTTTTAAATAAGAAAATACTTAAATGTTGTGTTTGCATGTCTGCCCTTTGAAGAAATAATTACACACATGCACAGTAATGGGTAAAGATTGAGCTAGATGAAGGGGAGGACTTCATGTGTCTATCTGGAAGTATTAGACTGCAGACTTGTGGAGCAGAGATGCAGACAGAGCACAGCCGCTCTCGCAGCTCTTCAAAGTATTGTTTTTGTATGAAGTGCTCCGCTACTAAGCCCAGAAGAATTTCTCTGTTAGCTTTTCAGGCAAGTTCCCACTCGCAGCCTGTGAGGTAAACGAAAGAGTCTGCAGAGGCTGCTGCAGGGACTCCGGTGAACCGCAGGGGCCATGAAAGGCTCCATATGGAGGGGGCTCCGGGGCAGACAGAAAGCCGAGAAGCCTATTTCAACACGCCAGGGCAAACACAGTTACTTTATCAGTGCTTGTTGTGTTTTGGTGTGTCCGTTAACTGCCACAAAAAGGCCGGAATCAGGTCTCACTAATGCCGGCCAGTCCTGAAATAGTAGCGGGATGTTTACCCTGTATCCTCCTTGGAGAACTCAGACACGCCGAAAAAATTCACCAGCCGCATCACTCAGCCGTGCCCTTCCGCGCATTCCACAGGCAATTAAGTAGTACCGTCGCCTAAAACATGACGATTACATGATTTGATTTGTAATGTGGAATTACAGTGATTACAAATGTCAAAAACAGTGGTTTAGGAAGCATTCAGATCTTTAATTTAACTAAAAGTAGTAATACAACAATGTAAAAATACTCCATTGTAAGTGAAGGTCATGCATTTTAATCATGATGTTAAATTATTATAGATATATTATTATTTTTGTGTCGGGTTGTGGCTGTTTGATGTGGAGCTATTTGTATATACTGTTGGGTAGATTAATCTTTAACAATGTGCATATTTAATAAGAAGATAATATGTTTACAAGTTGTAATAAGGGTCACGTAAATGTAATAGAGTAAAAAGTACATTATTTTTATCTTACTTGTGGTGGAGTAGAAGTATAAAGTATCAGAAAATGAAAATACTAGTAGAAGTGGCCTATCTCAAATCAACAGTATGTGATGTAATGTACTTGGTTACTTTCCACCACGAGTGTATATACAGGTTAATAACACATGATCAAACAGAATATGTTATCCGGAAAGCTGCAGGCGTGGTTTTGGTCGTGATTTGGCGATTTTATGAGGAAAACAAAATAATGGCTTTTCTGAAAACAGAAATGTTTATAGTGGGGGTTAGGGTTAGTGGTCAGGGTAACGTTTAAGCTTGTGCCAAGAGGACCACAGTCACATGATTACATCTGTATCCAGAGCTCAGTCATAATAAACATTGACCTAATGGGATTGAGTCAAAGTGCTGCCCCGACAACCCCCCCACAGAAACACACAATTTTGACAAAACACCAAATCAGAAAGTCAATATTTTCTTGTCTTTTATTGTGATGCAATTTGTTATGTCTGAGAGGAGCTAGAATAATCTATACATATACTTTACTTTCATTATTTTGAGTTTTCTTTTTTCTTTCTTGCAATAAAAATAGTCTAAAATTAATTATAATAAAACAAACAGTAGTACTTCTACTCAACTACATTGCAGAGGGAAATGTGTACTTTTTAATCTAGTATAACTATTTGACAGCCTTTAATTACTTTTTCAGATTAAAAATATTGCTACCCAATATACATTTCTGTACTTTAACTTTATTTTGAATGCAGAACTTTTCTTTATACTAGCAGAGCATATCATTAAAAAAAAAGTAAACATTAAAGCATAATTATTTATTAACACAAATATTTTTGTTTTAAAGAGTAGGTCTTGGTAGATTGAAAATGTATTTAAAAAATATTATTTTTATTTTTATATTTGTAACACTGAAGTTTAACCAGGGGGGGTTAGAGTTTAATCCTTTTTTTATTTTATAATGTTCAATTGAATACATGTATTGTTTGAATTTATTGCTAAAGGCAATAAAGCATGGTTTCTTATCTGTGAATTTACATTTATGGATATGGAAGTTGACCATTATAATAATAAGATTAATCATTTACACATGAGTGTTTGTCTGTGTATTATTTTCCTGGAGACCAATCAACACATTCCTCCAATAGTCTCAGTAATAAAAGCACATAGGTCTTGCCATAACACCTTCACAATTGGACAATGCATAAGAGTTTCTGGACATCCACAACAGAAACTACAATTCACACCAATGTCTCCCTTAAATCTTATTTTTAACATAGTTTTTAGAAGTCTTGGCGGAGGGGGCACATCCTCTGGGGGAGTTTTGCGTATGAATGACGAAACAGCCATGGCTGGTGGAAAGGTGTTCCGGCCCTGTGGGGGAAACGAGCCGCCGCTGATAAAGGAGCAGTGATGCGTCAAGCTCAACAAACCGACGCACCGCCAAGTAACGTTCGTTCAGTGATTCCTCCTTCAAAATAAAAGCAACACATACAGCTGCTGTAGAAAGGGAAGCCAATAACTAACCATTTGGGAGTCACTAACTATAAATCTGTATCTAAATATTTAGCAGTAAAAACATCTTCTATGTGAAACGAAACCAACGAATCGTTTAAGATTTTGTTTCGTTTAAATATAACGACTGCCAGTGAGGATTTTATTTTGAAAAGTGTAACCGGAACCACGTCTCTGCGCTATAGCTAGCTCGACACTGTTATAAAAAAGAGGGGGGAGGTAAGTAATTATTTAGGGGGAAGAAAGAAAGAAACAAAGTTGTCGACCGTGCTATGCACACGGGGAGGGATTTTATTTATCTCGAGCAAGTCGTTTAGTCCAGCACTGGTCTGCTGGGATGTAACCGTAACGGCGCACCGGTTCCCCTCACTTCCGTCTCTCTCTCCAAACTTCTCCGCTACTTTTCCGCCGAGTCCCGGACAGGATTTCTCCTTTGAAAAACGGGAATGATAAAAGCAGTCGAGCACAGGCGGATGGACGAAGGGACTCAGGAGTCTATGTGTGTTTCCTGTTGCCTGAGTTAAAGTTAAACATGTTATTTTTTCTTCACGAGCACATTGTGCGCTGAGATGAATGGCACAAGTCGGGTGAGTCCACTATCTGTGCACAAACGGATTTATTTCCCTGTCTACACTGGACCCACATGAAGTGGTGGTAGCCTGCATCCCCGCTGAAGCTCTCTGCTTTGTGTTTTTAAAAAAAAAGAAATTCAAACGGAGAGACACCCCCCCCCCCCACACACACACACACACACCGCACTGGATAACCAAGCTATCAAACTGACTTTACTGAAGTGTATTTGGGACAGTTTAACGAAGAGTGAAGATGCAGATGTGGAGCCACATGAGGGTCCACAAAGGAGGCCCTCCGCGACCATAGGTCACGCCGAAGTGTCCTGGATGTATGTTTCTCCTGTTTCCTGGCTGGATTGACTTGAACTATTAGTAATTGTGTAATAATCCAATGGATTCTTCCTCACCACAGCCTACCTGTGCCTGTGGGTTTTCCACATGAGGGCAAACCAGATGACTCGGAGGACTTAAGTCATGTAACTATCCTGAAATGTCTTAAAAGTCTTATTTATCTGTTTCGTATTTATTGTGTGTATATAAGGGTCCTTTTTTTTTTTTTTAATGCCAGTGTTTGATTTCTTAGTAAGGATTTTGAAAGCTTGATTTGTCGTAGTAAAAACTGTAGATTTACTTGAACATCTTTGTTGTGCTGCATATCTACCCACACTGTATTTGAGCACATCAATCTGTAATTTAAAGGGGGAGCTGTACGACTTGACTGCCCAGACAGGTTAAAAACACGAGAAGGCTTCATCATGGACAGGTTATTGGAGAAGTTAAAGATAACGGACTCGGGCAGTGTGAAATTCAACAGTAAGAAAAAACATGACTCTGCCAACAACTCTAATAACAGCAACGCCAACACTGGCATCTCCGGAGGCAGCGGTCTGCCACCAGCTCCCAGCTCTGCAGCTGCCTCGCCCTCAAGACCCGGCCAGTTCTCGCTTGCCTCTGCAACCACAAGTGATGCATGTGTTCCAGCGAGTGGGAGAGGAGGAGGAGGAGGAGGAGGGATGGGAATGCCTCCCTCTCAGATCCTCACCCCACCGCAATCTTCCTCCTCGGTGGGTGCCATACCTCAAGATGGCGAGCAGCCACCTCACCCTTCCACCTTGGCACCACTGAGGCGTCGCTCCCCACAGCAGCGAGCTTCCTGTTACCTGGGCGAAGGCGTGGATTTCCACCTGAGGCGTGAGTCAGGCCTGGGCCCAGAGTGTGACTTTCTGGGAGCGTTTGGCTCCAAGACGTCCCTCAATCAACGGCGCTACTCCCTGGAGCTCCAGCAGCTGGTCAGACGACAGCAGCTCCTCTCCCAGCCGCCGCTACCCTCTGGTCCCCCGCCGTACCCTGCTTCCTCGGGCTATGGGTCGGCTCCCAGAGGTGGTGGAGGTTGCCTGGCAGAGCCTGGCTATCTCTCCGAGCCGGAGAGGCACAAACGCCTCTCTCTCCAGGAGGCTCTGTTCTACAAACGCCTGAGCACGGGCAGTGAACTGTGGGAGAACCCCAGGCCTGCATCGCTCTCTCATCCGCCACATCGCACATCTGATGTGACCGGAGGTGTAGGAGGGGGCTTCTTTTATCCGCCAGGACCTACCCTGAGCCCATGCTCGTCATTCAGCCTCCAGGAGTCGGTGCTGGTCAGCCCCAGGTCCAGCTTCGCCTCCAGCACGGCCAGCGGCGGCGGAGGGAAGCCCCATGGGGAGCCGCTGCAGCAGCAACCGGACCAGTGGCATCAGCTTGGGCTACGACTCTCGCTACTCCGCCTCTGGAGGATTCCCCCCACAGCAGCAATCCCCCTCCATGCAGACAGGGGGCTCTGCGGCTGGTTATGGAGCTCAAGGCAGGGCCGGGGTGACCCCTGTGGAGGCCTGGACTCAATACCTGGAGGGAGGGATGCGTCCAGGGGCATACGATAGCCGACACTCCTACCCACCTGCTGTTGGAAGTCCAGGAGCAGCGTGCTTCCAGGCTGGCCCAGAGTGGTGGGTAGAGCAGCAGGCGGGAGTGAGAGGCAAAGAGGGGGGTGGGATGGGAGACAGGGCCCGATACTCAGACCTGCCGGGCACCCGGTACCAGGAAGAGCTCACCAGACTTCTCCTGAGAGATGCTGCGCTGGCAGGTGGGGGGCTCATGGATGGCTTGATGCTGAAGGAGCAGCCTCTGGCCCTGACGGCTCTTTCCAAACCGAACACGACAACGATGGGGCCTTGCTCAGCCGGAGGGCCGCTCAAACCTCAGGAGGATCCAGGTGGAGTCGGACCTGGGAGGGAGGCCGTGGAGAACCGCCAGGAGTTCTTTGGTGAGATCCTTTTTTATTTTTAACCGTAGAATTCAAGGTACATGCTGGAAAGAGGGAAGCGAGGAGAAAGGTAGCCAGGATAGCAGCTGCAGTTAACACAAATTGTAAAATCACATCCCTAAATTGAGCCACTGTTCATGCACAGTATCCCAGGCATTCATAATAGAGCGCTGGGTCACCCAGCATCCGCCCTCAGCGTGTTATTATTGTCCTCGCTGCCTGGTGTCAGATCACAGGTTTCTCTCTAAATGAAAGGGTTGTATGGATGGATGGACAGACAGATTAATAGTTGAAAGAGTGGATGGATGGATGGTACCGTGGAACCTGCAGAGACACGCAGGGTTGTAGCATGCAAAGCATAAAGAAAAGAAAGAAGAACAAGAAAGAAGCCGCTTCAGAAACTGATCCAGACAAGTAGATATGTTTAGCTGAAGAGAAGAAAGAAAAAGAGCGTATAGGACAGATATGTATATACTTATTCAGGTTCACACCTGTGGCCACAACATCAGGGAAAAGTCAGCTGATGTTTCAAGCAGGCGTTGCCAATTTGCAACAGTGCGGTGCACATGGAGGACTAATGCAGCATATCTGCATGGCCATTAAACTGCAGAGTTCTGCTGGAGCGCTCAACACACAAATTACATGGTTCCATATAAACACAGCTCCGACCATTACTATGAGTCACAGAAGATTAGGGCTCAGGATCGGTGTGTGTGTGTGTGTGTATATTGTTTCTCTATGGCAGGGTGCGTTTCCCCGAGTGACTTCAGGCCACAGTAACGCAGTGTGTGTGTGTGAGTCATGTGTGTGTCCTGGTGTGTGTAATGCTGCCTTGGCGTGTGCAGGGGCGGTGAGCTGCAGCCTGTTTTTCTGCTCAGGTATGTGTGCCCGGAGGGGACATACAATACTGTACTCCTCTCAGCCATTAGGAAGAAATCAGAAGCTGTGAGCCGTGAAGACACACACACACACACACACACACACTTATATTTAAGTGTAAGGGTTTAAATTCAATTAAAAAGAAAGTAAAAATGAAAGATATTGCCCAATTAACTATAGAGGTATTCAGAGCGAATCCCTAACAAACAAGTGAACAACTGTTTCTGTTGATGATTTTGTCCCATAAGTTTAAAAGAATAATGTACACACACACAGACACACTATGTCTTCTTGGGTACAGAAAGGGTTAGGGGGTTAGGTGCCCGAAAAAAAGCCCCTGAATGCTCTGCCAGTCATTGCATCGTGACGTTTTCGTCGGACATCACATTTAAAGCCCGGGGTTTTGAGTCTCGGTCTCCCTTTCGGTTCCTCGCGTTGGCAGAGACCTGTGCCCGTTCCTAAATATCAAAAGGACTGTCCAAGAGGGGAGGAATTCTCCATTTGTGTGGCACTCCCTCAGCCACATTAGAAAGGAAAAAACGCAGGCAGATCCTTTAAATAGATCACAACGCTGTAGCTCTTACCGCCACAACACTTTTCCACTTTACGTTCAGTGCCCCGGCTAGTGCTGAACATGTACTTAGACTAAACTGTATTCTGTTAGATGAGAAGTCGGTTAGCTGTAAAGGCCGACTGGCTTTAAGTGTGTGCACTATGTGTGTGTTGTTTCTTTACCTATGCTAATTGTGACCTAGAATGTACTTTTCCCTGGTGCCAACTGTTCTTATATCTGACACCAAAAGGACAAAGTAGCAGCGAAGCATTTGTTTTATTGACTTTTTAAATTTAAAAGTATTACCTGCCATTAGAGAAGAATGTGAAGGAAGCAGCAAAAGCAATAACGTTTGTAATTTTGTTTCCTGAGGTAGTTTAGGGTCCTAACATCAGGCAACAAAAGTGCAACCACATTTAATCTCCAAATTGCTCCAATTGTGGGGTTTGAAGTCAAATTTAAAGGGAAGTCTTTAACTGCAAAGATCCAGAAGAAAGAGTCAAACGACTGCCAAAAAGTCTGATCCGGTGGAGTTTCCCTTTAATAACAGAGCTTGAGTGGATGAGCAAACGCGCTGGCATGGGTAACTGGGTTTTAACTGTGTGAAAATCCCCTAGGTGGTGCGAACGAGAGGATTTACAAGTGTTGACACTTTGTGTGGAGCTGGATTTCAGACGCATCCTCCTGGAATGTGTCGTAAACGAAGTGTTAAGAGCCGCTGAGCGATTACTCCTGACTAAATGAATGTTTGTGTCCGTTGTGTTTCCCCCATTGCGCTGCCAGGAACCTGTGTGAAGTGTGGGAAAGGCGTGTACGGGGCGGATAATGCCTGCCAGGCGCTGGATAGCCTCTATCACACACGCTGCTTCACCTGTGTGTCCTGTGGTAAGTACCCCCCACCCCGCAGACACAACAATGATTTCAAAGTATTTAAGCGTAATGAATTTCTATCACCGACACCTTTTCTAAACAAAGTTCAAATGTCTCTCTCCCTCTTGCAGGACGCACCCTGAGAAACAAGGACTTCTACAATGTCAGTGGCTCTGTGTACTGTAAAGAGGATTACATGGTAAGAGTTGAGGTCAAGGCGTGTTTTGTCATCTGTCTCTCTCTCTCACACACACACTCACACACACACACACACACACACACACACACGAGGATTGATTTTTTCTTTGTGCTAATGGTGATCTCTTTGTTGTAATTACAGTTTTCAGGATTCCAGGCTGCTGCTGAGAAGTGTAGTGTGTGTGGTCACCTTATTCTCGAACAGGTGAGCTGTGTGTGCGTGTGTGTGTGTGTGTGTGCGTGTGTGTGTGTGTGTGTGTGCGCATGCTACATGAAGAAGTGCACAAATACCTCTTAAGCTAGAGTTAAAGAAAATATACTTTAACCCTAACCTGCCCTGTGGGATCTTTTAGTTACTTGCGTCTCATGTTTCCCAGAATGCCTTTCCAGAGCCCCCCCCTCCCCCCCCCGAGGATAGAGACATTTAGTGACGTCTTTTTGCTGGCTGCTCTTCGGGTTCCCACGGCAGCATTTCAGTGGAATGTTTGCTAAATACAGAAATATGGCTCTGTAGTGATTAGCTTAAAAGTTTTTACCATATTTGAACCACATAAGACCCAAAACATAAATAGAAAACTCGCAGCGAGCGTGTGATCCACAGGCATATAACCACATTCAAGTTTAATGCTCAAAAGACTTGATGATGAAGAAAGGTTGTTCTCATATCTTGGTCTTCCTAATCAGATCCTGCAGGCTCTCGGGAACTCGTACCATCCCGGCTGTTTCCGCTGCGTGGTGTGCTCCAAGGCTCTGGATGGGGTTCCTTTCACCGTGGACCATCACAGCAACATCTACTGCGTGGCAGACTACAACAAGTGAGACATTTAAAATGCTTTGTTTGGAAGTCAAACGGCGTGCAGGCGTCCTGGGACTGTAGCAGAGATGTTATGGAATTTAGTTAGCACGTGTAACATTTGAAGAATGTCCCACTTCCTTCTTTACTGCGAGAATAAACTTTCTCCCGTCGTCCTGCAGGACTTTTGCCCCGAAGTGCGCCGCCTGTTTACAACCCATCTTACCTACTGAGGTGAGTAGTGACAAAGTTTAACCTTGAACATTACGTGCGAGTAGATTGATTACTTTTACAACCAATGTGAGATTTCAAAATGAGTTTGTGTTTTGCGTCTCAGGGCAGTGAAGAGATCCTCCGGGTCGTGTCTATGAACAAGGACTATCACTTTGAGTGCTACCACTGTGAGGTGAGCAATCTGCAGCTTATTTTGTCCCCATTTGACTTTTGTTATGAAGTGTATGGCTGACCTCACTTCCTCTGTGTGCATTCCTGTCCTTATCTGTGTCCCCCCCCCTCCCTCTCCCTCTCCCTCAGGAGTGTGGTAAGCAGCTCTCTGATAAGCCTGGCTCGCAGTGCTTCCCTCTGGACTCTCATCTCCTCTGCCACTCCTGTCACATGAGCAGAGCGTGCGACACACACAACATTCCCCCTCACAACACACACTGATCAGCGCCTATGCAGCTGTGGATGTTTTGAAAAAGCTGATCTTAACATGCTGTCATTCCCTAATTTGCTCAGTAATGCGTCTTTTTCTGAAGATGAAACTGCTGATATCCAGACATTTCCACTGATTCACTTTCTTTGTGTCTTTGGATCAGACCCTTGTCACATGTACTGCCTGCTGTACTATTACTGTACCATAGTTATAAGGGAACGGGAAAGAAACTACTGCTTTTTTTTTTTTTTTACCCCAATGTGGCTACTGTTTGCTGTAGAAGAACAAGGGATTTTGCTAAACTGTTTTGTACATATATTATCGCTAGCAAACATTTTGCACTTAAATTTGACTTTACTGTAAGAGATTTGTTACGTGAATCTGTACAATTTGGGGAAAAACATTACTGTAATTTCTGTATGTGGTAATAAATATTTTCATTTGTGTTCAGATAATGGTCTAACATCCAATATATTTAAACACGGCAACTCGTCAGGTCACGATGCCTCAAGCAAAAACATTCACAGAGAGGCGGATAACCAATTTAAATTTATTTAATTCTTTTAAATTCTCAGTACATTCAGCACTTGAAGGGAGGGGGAGAAAAAAATAGCAACAATCTTACTGTTTAGAACTAAAAACATAAAATTAAAAATATTAAAATTGTAACCATTACACTATGAGAAGGTAAACTTGCTATTTGTAGCTCCTCTTTAAATATATATATGATTGAAGGGTCAGGAGGGATTTTCAATACAGGGAGGATCAACTTCCTGTAATTATTACAGAATAAATGACGTGACAAGAATTTTATATCTTCCCCTTCTCCACTCCAAACACATCCACTAAAGACAAACTGGGGCGTGTCTCCTGCATCACCACAACACATAACATCTCTTCCTATCGCACACTTTTCTAGGTTACAGTGTTGAGACTTCAGTACCAGTTGCATCTTCGTGGGAGATGAAGGTTATTACTCGCACAAACGTCACCTGCTGTAACACACAACAACCCTCCAAGGCTGAAAAGAAATTAACATGATTCCTAAAACTTTAAACAAAAACAAAAAATCCTAATTTTGACAAAGTCAAATTTAGTCGTATTTAGAAAAAGAAAAATAACCTCAGTGCTGAAGAGTAGAACTGATCCTATAAAATATTTGAAGGTCGGGGATCTATTTTAGACTGGTTTTATTACAGGGCTCTGAGGAGGAAGGAACTGTGCACCCGCAGAACTAAAATAAAGAGGCGGGCTCCCAAACCTCAGTGGGACAAAATGCTGAGGCGAGCCAAAAAAGAAAAAAACCACCGTCCTCTCTGCTTCGTTTCTTTAAAAGCACAACATGAAGAAGAGGAGGAGGAACGCTGCTCTCTACAGAGGGAGAGCCGGAAGACAGAACAGAAGAGTGGGGATAGGAGCTAGACCAACTGTCGTTTCACTATTAACATGTAAATCAACATTTTCTGTGTAAATCGACACGAACGAGGTGTGTGTGTGTGTGTGTGTGGGGAGGGGGGGGGGGGAGGGGAGAACGGGAGAAATGGTAGAAGTGTGTGGAAGACAACGCTGGCGTCAAAGTGGACGAATTAAAAGCACGGCGGGGCAGGTAGCGAGGAGCAGACACAAGTCCTGAACTTGAGAAAAAAAGAGAACTGTATCTCCAAGTGGAAACGATTCCCTCCCACGACTTCCTGTCTGCAGTGTCCCCAGCTACACGCGTCCCCCTCTCTCTCTCTCTCTCTCTTCAGCTTTCCCTGCAGCCACTCGGTCTTCAGCGACGTCTATCCCTGGGGTTGCTACGGCTACGAGAGCGGCGTCCGCTGCCGGCTCCTACAGAGGGTCGTCTGGGTCGGTGGCTGTCGTCCCTCTTCTTGTCCGCCTCTCTGTCTCGGCCGCGCTCCCTCTCTCTGTCTCGGTCAGCTCCACGCCCGGCTGCTCCGCCGCTCGCCACCGCGCTGCCTTCCTTCTCCCGACCCTTCAGCCTCTCTTTCTTCTCCTCCTCACGCTTCTTCTCCTCCTCCTCTTGCCGCTCCTTGCGCCTTCGCTCGCGCTCCTTTTGCCGCTCTGTGCGTTCCAGAAGCCTCTGCGCCGCCTGGCGGACAGAAAGCAGGTTAGTTTGTCGTCGTTGTGACAGAAATGTGTAGAAGTGAGTCTATAAGTAAGTGACCAACCTGCTCCTCGGAGAGGGGAAGCCAGTATATACACGGAGCCGCTTTGGTCTTCAGGAATAAGTCATCTAGCAGTTTTACTGGAGGCTCATCTCCTTTCTCTGTTCGCAGGAAACAAATGGGAGAATTTCTTCAAACAGAGGAACACAACTCCACTGCGTGCATTTACAAAATGATTATTCATAACACAACATTTTACTTTGCACTTGCTGCAAACCCTTTTCTCCTCTCCCTCTTACCATTTTTCTCTTTGTGCTTCTATTTAAATCACAGCGTGGCGCTTACCCTTCTTATCCGTCTTCCTCTCCTTGCTCTTGGCCCTCTCCCTCCTCCTCCTCTCTCTGTCTCTGGAACGAGAGCGTTGTCCGTCGTCTCCCGGCCTCGCAAATTCCCGGACCTTATCCCGGTCCCATTCCCGCTCGCCACGGGCTCGTTCCCGACGCTCCATCTCTCTCTGCCGCTCCGCCCACAGATCCCGCACTCCTCCCATGCCTCGGTCCCATTCCTGGTCAGGTTCGGGCTCCCTTTCTCGCTCTCGCTCTCGGTCCCTGTCTCGCTCAGGCATCAGAGGGAGCAGCCGGTTCTGTGGACCACTTGGCGGGGCAGCGTGGACCTTCTCCTTTTCTGGCTTCAGGATGCCTTTGTGAACGTCCAGCTGCAGAAAACAAAATAAAGATCAAAAAATAAGAACACAAAAGCCTGGATGTTAAAGTTTTGACGATCGAAACAAAAACAAAAGTTAATCTACACTTTTAAATTCAAGAGATTAAAAACAGATGCATAAATGACAGTTGTGTAGGAAATTGATCATTTCTTTTACTTAAAAGCAAAGATCATTTACTGCTCTGAAATGCCTGGGACTACTTTCCTAGTTTTAAAGGTAAGCGAACAGTGGATGACACGATACTGCCTGCAGCTTTAATAAAACCAAAAAAAAAACACCTGGCATCGCTTAGTATGTTGTTGCTCATCTGAAATGGTTCCAAGAATAAACCTGTTAAATATTTTACTCCTCATGCTTTATTGTGGCGAGCACCGACTGCTCGGATAATAATCTCATAATCTTGTTGGAGTGGTAGAAAATAGCCTCGATAGTAAAATGTGTCACTCCAATAATTGAGAACAGACAATTTATTTTAATCAGTATAGCAACAGTGACAAATTGAGAAAATTGACATTTGAGGCGTTCGTTACCTCGTCCTGCTCACAGAAGTCGACACTGAGAACCTTGGGATTGCTCGGAGGCCATTTGACCCCGTGGAGGCCAGCTCTGGTAGCGACCGCCTCCTCTGCTGTAGCGTACTGCGAGGAAACAGGAGGAAATAAGGTTATCAGGCTGAAAATAATTATTTTCAAAGTGTAAGCCAACACACACACACACACACCCCCCCCCACACACACAGCTGGATTGATCTGACAAATGCCACAAGTAGCTTTAAGGCTGTCACACAGTACCGTGTGGCGGAAACGTATGCTGGCGTATACGAAACATCGGCAATACGCTGATGCACGTTGTTGAACGCTTTTGAACATGCACAAAACTTTTCACGGCCTCAGGACCTGTGTGACGCGGCCGATACGCTAGGAATGCGTTATGCATCCGTTGGGCATTCGTCTCATCTACACCAGCATACGTTTCTGCCACACACGGCCTTTTACAACACACTTTGTGGACACTCGATGTAAAGCTGCCGATTTGTCGGTACTCACTGTGACAAAGCAGTGAGACTTGATCTTGTCGATCCAGAAGCCCTCTTCCACCACGCTGCCCGTCCGGTTCAGCAGCTCTTTGAGTTGGCCCAGGGTGAAGGGCCGCACCTATGGGATGCACAAGCGCCATGGCTCAATTAACTGCCTTTAACGGTCACAGTGAGAAGATAGGAAGCTGAGCAGAGATTATTTCAAATGTGCATTTAGAGTAAATCAGGGGGACGCAAGTACAAAAAGTACAGAGAGAGAAATGCTCACACAGCAGATATACACACGTTTATTCTGGTTAGCTTTGGTTCTGTGTTACTGTAGGCAAAGAGCTCCAGAGATGAGTGTGCCAGGGTGGCATTAGATATCTGGTACTCTTTGAGCCAAGTGTAACTAAGTCTTGCTTATATGACGCAAGTAAAAGAAATCTACAAATGCTAGTCATTAAATGTGTAATGTCTAGTCTTGTCATAGTCTGTTTAGTCACGCAGTGGGCCCCGAACTTAAGGTGATACTTGAGTGCAGCCGTAATACCTGGGTAAGTGTCCCTGACTCTAATTATGGGAGCGATGTGGTTACCACTGGCATCAACACTCATTCCTGAAAAACTTGTAGGGTAGATTTGGAAACGCTGGATTTTTCTGTACAACTATTTCCCTCCACATCATTTGACTTTACTCGATATCTGCCGATGTAGTGAGCAATAACAAAACCCACCAGGTTGGTCACATGGATGATATTTGAGAGTTTGCCGTGAGGCGGCGAGGGCTGCCTGGCTGCGCGGACGGGGTCATCGATGGTGACGGACACGCCGGACTTCTGTTGACTTATGGAGCGACGCACCAGACTGTCGCTGGGGGTAACTGAGGGAGAGATGATGAAGAGGTGAGAAGAGTGAGTGTAATTTAAGAAAGAAGAAGTGATGGAAGCGTGAAGGCGGCAAAGAGACTTTGCGCCTCTACAGCAGTTCACCTTTCTTTGCCTCTCCTTCGAGCTTGGCAGATGTCTGCGTTTCCTGAGGCTTCCTCAGAAACGCTGTTATTCCTTTTGTCTCTGGAAGTCCTGCGTTGTTTTTCTTTCTCCGTTTTCTCCACCTCTTCTTCCTCATTTGTCTGTCCGTTTTCCTGGGTGTCACTTGGGACGACCTGGGGAGGAATTACAGGTGCATTTCTCACGCTGTTCTTCCAATTAGGCAACAATCATCGTTTTCATCTAGCAGTGATACAGTGTGCCTCTTCTGACCTGTGTGACGGTGCGTCGGATCTTGAGGCCTTTGTCCTGGTCGCCCCGGCTGGCGTCCGGGCTCTCCTCGTCCCCGGACATTTGCAGCTCCTCCGGGTGCAGCTCCACCACTGCCTCCTGGTTCACTTTGATGTCTGGGATCAACGACTGAAGGCCAGAGACGCAGGCGGGAGATGATGGAGGAAAGATGGGGGACAAGAGTGGGAGAGAAATGGTTAAGGGCTTAACTTATCTAAATACTGAGCGTTTGATTGTTTTAATAAAAACCCCCAAACTTCTCCCAGCTCACTCGGGATGTTTTGAAAATCATCACATTGCACACTTCAGTTTCTGCCGTGCCAGTACCTTCAGTGAGTCGGTGGTGATGCTGATGGATGGTTTCTTAGAAGTGACTGCTGTGCTGGAGCCCCACCGCCTCTTCCTCCCTGCTGCAGTTCCCGTCTCGGCCTCACCTGCTGCTCCATCTGTGGCTGCCGGAGACGTCTTACTGCCTGCAGAGGAGTCAAAAACATGCAGTGGATGATTAATGATTTGCTCTTTGCTGAAGTTACTGCGAGCTCATCGTGTCCAAGTAGAAATAATGGCTTAAATACTTGGCTTGAACCCAGACAGTTGTATTATAGTCGGTAACCAATATTTGTTGGTCAAAAATATAGTTTCTTTTTCTATCAACATATTATTATTTTATGTTAAATGATGTTACCGGTATACTCACTGGTCAAGGATATCTTGCGAGCAGCAAAAGCCTTAGGAGTGGTGCTCTGGAAAGAGAGAGAGACAGAGAGAACATACAGAAACCCCAGGGGTGCGGGGCAAGATGAGAACCAAGTCAAAACCCAAACAGGCAACAACAGAGAGGAGGTGAAACAGGAAAAGTGGAGGAGGGGTAGGGCGGGGGGTTAAAGTAACAGAGGCCTGGAGGCTCCAATAGCTACCACATTATGAAGAGAGTTCTGGGTCGATACAGAGAGACTCCAAACACATTTCCACCTTCCACCTCTGCTCAAAGACACTGAGTTAAATCACTACGCTACTCCCCTCGTGTGTGTGTGTGTGTGTGTGTGTGTGGAGAAGACTCTAAAGGACAAAGCAAGTACATGATGTGCATTAGCACACGAGTAAGCCTGTGTGAAACTTAAACTGGGTCATATCTCAGCGCGGTAAGTGATTACAAGTTATTGTAAGAGTCACTTCCCATATGGACTGGACTTATTGTCTCCAGAGGAAGTATATTACCCGTCCTGGTTAGAATTTAAACCTGTCCGGAGTGCATGTGTGTGATTTTGTATCTGCTAACCTGGTAATAATTACTTTACTAATCACTTCTCGTGTATTGCTATGCATAAAGTTTCATGAGCGGATGTAGAACATGTTTACGCTAACCTAATAGATCCCTTGTTATCAAAGAAGCAAAAAGATGAACACTATGAAACCAAGACCCCCACAAGCTCATCCAATGTGAGGTTTCACTATTATGTAGCAGGTGTTTGCTGGCATGTTAGTGCTGATGAGTTCTGTGGAGCAGAGGTGGAGAACAGAGTGTTGAAGACTCAAAGATCCGTCAGCAGGACTATCGGTACTGCAGTTTAAAGTCACCCAGAGGATTTACCGCATTCAACAACACACATCTGTAGACCAGCAGTGTAGGATGAAAACTTTCATCTTGGTGTCAAAATATCAAATCAAAACTGCAGTACATGTTAAAGATTTGCACTGAATTACAAGGAGGAAAAGGATTTATTCCTCTTACTTACAAAAAAGATTTTCTTTTTGTCCGTTTTTACAGTTAATACTTTAAGATTGTATACATTTTAAATAGAGGAATAATCACAAGTCATTTCCTGGTACCATTTGACACCTGATTCCTTACTGGCTCGACTATGGCCCAACCGCACGACAGTGTGTACTGTATCTAGGCAACAAGGATCCAATCAGAGATGGCAGAGGAGTGAGGGCGGGGCTCGATTTGAGTGTGCAGATTAGCCACCAGGCGGGAACTGATCACTGGATTGGACTTTTTTTCTTGAATGGGGCTGGGGAGGACTTTTCTTGAGTGACTGCTGATCAAAGAGTCACGTTTCAGTCTTTTGGGGAGCCAAGCGTTTCAAATTGCTTTGTGATGGATTCTGACGGGGGTGGGGGTTGACGTGTACTTTGTTAAGAGTCCATGAACTGTGAGGTACGTCTGGCAAGTAAAAAAAAAAAAAAAATCAATTTTGTGATGCTTGAATTTATCGTCTTTAAATTGTCCATATTCTCCGAAATAAAGTCCTGAAAGCCTGAAATCTGAAGTGTTTGACGAGTAGAGTTTAAGCAGTTCATGAGGTTTCCACAGACCGAAGGTTTTGCTGCACGGTTCTTGAGTTTGTTTGGCACAAAGTCTCTTCAATGTGATAAAAAGTAATCCAGAAAAATGCATTTTAGTTAGATTATAATCCAGGGAAGCAGTCAAAATGAGAGTTCTTCGACATCACCTCGAGTGTATTTGCTGGCATGAATGCCTCTGCACTCACATGAAATCATACGAGATGCAAGGAACAAGTTGCGTAGGTGTAGCGAAGAGATGGATGTAGAGAAAAATTAACGGCAGCAACAACTGCGGTCGTCCATCTGTCAGGTCCACAGGATATCATAAATTCCTGGTGAACACTTGAGTTCACGGACAGTGTGGCTGCAGAGGAAAGGGAGGCGATGATTTGTTGAGTATATCCAGCTCTCATCGGGAGGATCAACGTCACTCTGAAACCACAGAAAATCTTGCATAATGTGTGTCAGATTTCTTGTCCTTGGCACTATGGCCTTTCAATGTCCCTGTTGCAGTGGAACCGGTGCAGAGTTCAGGGCGACCGCTCTCTTTGAATGGCAGTTTCAAGCAGGATGACATAATTTACACGCACAGCTGACTACTGGAAGTCACTTCTAAAAAAGGCTGGCAAGCTTGTCAAGGCAGAGGATGATTGTTAGCCTTACAAGCTCAACCAATAATAACGAGTTAAAGTCCATATCGTCATGTCACGGACAGGTCTTATCCACAAAAGGTTTCCATAAAAAAAAAGTCCCATAATCATCGTTCCAAGCAAACAATTTCAGTTGCTCAGTTTAACGTGTGTTTTCAAGTTTAAAACCTCAAACAGGGATCCTATGCTCATGCCTTGATCGCTGAATTGCAGGAGTTCTTTGTCCAAAGTCATTACTCCACCCCGCAAGCAGGGGGCAGTGTGGGATTAGAGGTGGAGGTAAAAACAAAACTGGAGAGCTCAAGAGTTTTTGTCTTTTTTCTGAGCTGCTGGAGGACAGAGGCATGGAAGAAGGAGGGCAACACTTCAGCGTTAAGACTCCATCCCCTTCACTTGCGCCATCATTCATCATCATCACCGCCGTACAGTGCAGTACAGTCCAGTCCGGTTCTGATCAGCGAGCGGGCTTCCAACCCCTGAGGCTGGGTTACCATGGCAACTGTGAGCTGCTGCAGTTACCATGGCTGCCGCTGCTGGTCTGATGAGAGCTCTAGTTCTTGCTGCCTCAGCATGTCACTGGAGAGCTACAGGGGAGGCCTTGCAGGCTCAGGCTTTACTCAGTGCCATAGGGTTGCAGACTCTGGGCCTAATTCAGGTACCAACGACGCACTTGGGCATAGCGGGACAGGAGTTGTAGGAGTAGGAGGAGTGGAGGAGGTGTTGGTGTTGGTGGTGGTGGTGGTGGTAGTAGTAGTAGTACGCAGCAGGTACCATTAGGGGCAATGGAAGAGGCATGGGCACCTTCATAACAAAGCAATCAATGGGGTTTTAAACAGCAATCACACCATAAATATATATAGTGAGAGAGAAGCGTTCATGATGGGATACAAAGGCAAAAGATGGAAAGTAAGGGGATAAAGAGGGGAGAGTGAATAAAAGAGACCGACAGAGAGGGAGGCAGTGTGAGAGGAGCAAGCGAGAGAGCAGAGAGAATGAAAACAGGGTGAAAGAAACAGCAGTAACAAGCCCTGATGCATCTCTACACACACTGTCAGGGTCCATTACTCATGCAAACCCTGGGGAGGTATGAAACCCACAAACTCAAACAGTAAAAAAGACACATGCTGATAATAACTTCAAATCCTATAGCAGCTCAGCAGTAAATCTAAATGAGGTACTCGACAGCTCGATGCCTAAAATGCAATTTAATGAATGGTCTCAACAGCAATAAGTAGTGAAGGCCACACCTAACAGTAGCTGATACGGCTACATCGATACAAAACTAACCCGACAACAGATTAAAAGTTCTCAATCGTGTAAACTGTCGATTAGAGCCGAGTAGTGCCAACATTGCATCATGAAAACTAAGAGGGAATGTTTGACAACAGAGGCTACAGCTAACGGCGATCGATATTCGGCCTGGTGTGTCAGCGCACTCAAGTTTAATGTTTTTCTTTCTCACTTCTTCCCTCCCTCCGTCCCTAACACACACACACACACACACACACACACACAGAGAAGCATGCACTTTCTGCAGCATGGATGTCTATTTTAACAAACATCTCTACTTGCATTCCAGCAGCATCAACACTTAACATCCCTCTGCAGGTAACAGACAGACAAGAGGCAAGTGTGTGAGAGATCATCTAAGTTATGAAATATTAGTTGCATTAAACGCAGATGGAAGGGATTAGTTCATTTCTATTTACCCCAGGGCCCAACTCCAACTCAACCCGTTTGTTCACCTGTGAGCATTTGTAAAATATATATTTTTAAAAGAACCTCTAATTGAGTAACCCGGTGGAGATTCAGGAGGTTCAGGAGGTTAGAAGGATGCAGAAACTGGAGCCAGAATCAAGAGGATAAAACCTCCACAGGAGCCAAAGGAGATAATGTTTGTATAAACGTTAGGGTTGTGTTGGTTTTAAGTGACCCTTTTAACTTGTGCTGCCAACTACACATGCTTTTATATGAATGAGGATGCGGTTTAGTGGGAGACAGAGCAAAGACCCGGGCATCCCCCACCCTCTGAGTGACCTTACCTCCTCCAGGCGGCCCTCGCTGTTCTCTGGCTCAGCCCCAGAGGGCGGCTGCTGGGCCATGGAGCTCTCAGAATCTGGTTCCACCTCAGTCACGGCGGCTGCACTGGGCTCAGACACCTCCCTGCCAGAGGAAGAGACGGTTGGGGTGAGAAGGGAGGGGTTATCGGGTGGGAGAAAATAGGCTTTGACTGTGAGAGCTCCGGGTCAATGATGGTCAGTAAGAGTGTCTGATCTCACCAAGTCTAATACAATAAGAAAATATGGACAAAGACAAGAAAGACTGCCTTCAAGCTCAGCTCTAGAGACTGGCCAATATGACGGTTGGTCTCAGGAGACAAAATGATGTGCAGGACCAGACAGGGGAAAACACCGAGGCGTGTCAGAGGAAGGGGGCTGGGGACCAGTGATCTGGGTCACTCCTGCTATGAATAACTCACCAGCTAACTGACACCCAGGGTCACAAACACTCCTCAAACTAACTTGTAGTCCAAGACAAACACTCACAGCTGACTCCAATGTGTGTGGTCTTCATCTGATCTATGAAGAATGATAAAAGTCACGCTTTGTAGTTACTATGAGTCAGACCTCACGCGGCCAAAAGCGTCTTTACATGTTGTTTGATTTCACCGCTGTTATCTAAAGGCAGAAAAACCAAGCAGGAGTCATTATATTTTTAGCCACCCCCTCAAACTCCCTACCAGCGTTATTAAAAGTCTCCTCCGCTGCCTCCGTGTGATGACACAGGCACCGAGGCAGCTCCCTGTAGGTGGGAGAATCACATCCTCGAGCATCTTTCTCTGCATCACATCTCCTCTGTTGTTTGATCCGTTGCATTGAATAGTTAACGTGCCACAGGAAAAGGAAGTAAACAATTCATTTCTGTAATGTATCAAACAAAGACGTGTTTGGTATCGATAGTTCATTCTAGGTGCCGACGCCAATCTCTGAAGTATTTGTTGTCTTAAACGTTTTCATCAGTTACTGCAGAAAGTTCCTGAATTAAAAATAGCAACATATTCAGTGGCGCATGTGATGACCATTGTTTTTCAGATTTTAATCTCCTGAGTATTTTCTCTATTAATAGATTAAATGTTTGGTTTATAAAACATCAGAAAACAGTGAAATGGGCACGTCACAATGTTCTTTGAAGCCAAGAACATCTTTAAAATATCTGGTTTGGTCTGTCCAGCAGTCCAAAACCCCAAACTATTAACTTTACTATAATGCAAGACAAGCACACGCAGCAATATCTTGCATTTGAGAAGGTGGAGCATGATTTTTAGTCGAGTGACCTCCAAGATGAAGGTGATAAGACGTCCAATTTGACCCTCGGAAGAATCCTTCAGGCTCAAACTCTAATTAAATAATAAAAAAACAATAATTACTTACAGCTTAGACAAATAAAGCTCAGCTTTTCTCTTACCTCATGACATGTAACATGGCCACTGGCAAAGTTACTGTAAGAGGAGGGGCTGTATTGTTAGTCCCTGTACTACTGAAATCTACCCAGAGCCTGTTCAACCTTCTCCTCTGGAGATTAGTCACTGGCAGTGAGGAGTGTAGGCAGGAGGACAGCATTTCCCCCTCCTCCCCGCCACTTTGGCTCTCCTCATTTGCCCTAGGAGGTGTGGATGTCAAGGTCTGTGTGTGTGTGTGTGTGTGTGTGTGGCTCTTGGGCAAGGCCAGAGAGACACCTGCACACAGGCTATAAAGGGAGACAGATGTCGACTAGAAATACAATCCCTCAGGATCAGGAAAGGAGCAAAGGTCGAGTTGAAGTAATGATCACTAAAATAAAGAAATAATGACCAACTGCATTTTCTTTTCAAATGACACCCTTAAAGCCCTGCATTTCAAACAGCCTAGTATTCATATGACGAGGCAGGAATGAGGAAGCAGCTTGAACCTGAGGAACAATATCACAATGCATCACAAAATAAATGCATTGCTTCGAGTTTAACTTCTCAAAAACCTGACATAAAGTCACTATAGGTGATGTATGACCCGGGGCACAAATATTCATTCATAGTAGCGCGACAGAATTACTCTAATCATGTCCTAATCAACAAACTGGACTCATAAAGCGGACAAAAACATTGCCATTGATCAAATCAGACATGTAGTCAGCTCCTAGGGGACAAGAGTGTGAGTGCTGGTGCCAGCTGGGAGAATTATATCACACCATAAGGGTCCATTCACACTCACTGTACAGCTAGCAGATGTCTGCTTTAATGATCTCCCTTGACAACAGTGGGATCATTAACAGTTACAGCCACACAAACCCAAAAATAAAAATGTCTTCTGTGGGCTAGACAAGATGCATGTTCGGTGTAGCTAATAAACGAGCCATAATGCACAATAAAATGAGGATGCCATCGTTAAATAAGCACATATGTAACATTCTGAAATAAGAAAAAAAACAACGATCTATTGGCTACCTGGCATGACAGATAATGTTGAGGTCAAGAGGGAAGAAGAAATCACAGTCCGCATGACTCTCGTCATCACACCATGAAATCTGAGCCCATTATTTATTAATCAAAGTGCTCCTCCAATGTGTAGCTATTTTAGGCACAGATCAGAGAAAGGAGACCCCCTTCCTTCCCAAAAATAAAATCTTCCCTGCTCTTTCATTCAACAAAAGACTCTCAGCAACGGTCCCCCCCCCACCCTGGTCCCCCCTCACATGGGCGAACATGCAACACGCTCATAACCAGGCCAATATGAACTGATGGCATGATATTTAACAGGCAGGAAGGAGCGGCTAGGCTAACCAGCATCGTAATGTACAGCCTGGTTCACGGTACAACACGACAGGCTGAGCCCGGTTGATGTACCCCCACTGCTTTCTAGATAAAGGGTGTAAAAGTACAAGCAGCAACCTAAAAGCCTTGAGTCGCCCTCTGGCTCACTCTTACCCGTTTTTGTTGCCTTCGGACAGCATTATGTCCGGCCTTGAAAGGGAACCCCCCGGGGATGAAAACAAAGAGCACTGCCGCTAAAGGTTATTCCGGTCAGGCGTGGGTTGAAATCGGGGACGCGATATATAAAAAAAAAAAATCCGGCCTCGGTTGTTTCTACTGCTGATTAGCCGTGCACTGCGTCGGTATCAGGGATGCAATGCATGCATGACGGCCATGTTGGCTAGCGAGACCAGTGTCAAGTCTACCGGAGTAGAAATATCTTCCGGTCAAAGCTTTCCAAAATAAAAGCGAGGTGTCGCATTCCGCTAAAAAAAAAATGTTGATTAAGGAAGGAATTACGCTTAATAAAAATACGGTTTCAGCTGCCAGCAACACATGGACATTACACGAAAGACGGCGACAACCTGGGGAGGCGGATAAGGTCCTTTCTTAAGAGAAAAGCAGCAGCAGCCACGTGGGGCTGCCGCATTGAACGCCTGACAAGAAATACAACACGCTATAATTAGGAGAGGTTTGTTGAGAGCAGATTCACGTTTAAGTCACACCTCTGTGTTAAATTTGGAGAGATATTTATTATGCCTTTACATGATGATGAAAGATATACAATGGTAAAATAGTTCCACTCTTTATATGGCCAATGAATTTAGTCCAGGTACAAAAAACATAAAATAATGCACATAACCTAACTTCAGTTGAGACATGGCCCTTTCTGTTTTTATTCCTAAACACTGCATAAAAGTGATTAAACCATGGGCTCCATCTTGTGATAATCACACCATTAAAAACCCTGTCCTCAACTTCTTTGGTATGCTATGTGAAAAGATTGAAATGCCAGAAAAGTCAAAAGCAAGTTGAGATATCCAGAAAGAGGAATGAATAGCTGAATTAATTGGGGGGGGAAAAAGCACATTGCTAAATATAACAAGAAGCCACAAGAGACGTCACATCACATTATTGAATAGAACTCAGTGCAAGAAGGTGTTGCATGCACTTTAATAATGAAAGTTTATTTTTGTAAGTGTAAGCGACATATTAAGAATTATTCCATTCATCATTAAGGTTAATTGTATTTTAATGATGGTTACTGACCTTTTTGGAAGGTATTGTTTCTCTGCCCCTTTAGTCTTTTTCTCATCCTCTGCTTCTTGTCCTTGGTCTGCCTTCTGTGAAATGATTCAAAGTAAAAACAATGACAAACAAATAGCTTTTAGCTTTAAAGTGCAACTCAATCAAAGCCATGGAAGGTAAGTTTTCCGATAAAATACACACAGGAAGGCTGAAATATGAAAAAAATATTCTGTAATCATTTGGGATTTCTACATATTAACGTTTCTATGCGTCGACATTGAATGACTGACTGCCATATTAGTTTGATCACTGACCTTCAGCTGTGTGGCAGGGCCGATTTTATCCCCGGAAGAGGAGGAGGATTGTGATGAGTGTGAAGAGGAGTCTGATTTGGAGTCAGAATCGGATGAGGAACCTGAGTCTTGGGCCTCAGTCACAGCCACCTTGCCTTTGTAGGCTGTTTCCTGTCTCTTCTCCTTCTCCTTTAGCAGTTTCTCCTCTCGTCTCTTCTCCTCATCCTGGCGTTTTCTCTCTTTTTCTTTTTCCTCTTCCTGGCGTTTTCTCTCTTTTTCCTCTTCCTGGCGTTTTCTCTCTTTTTCTCGCTCCTCTTTTTCACGCTGCTGCTTCTCCTCCTCTTCCAGTTGTTTCCTCTCCTTTTCCTTCTCTTCTTCCAAGCGTTTCTTCTCTCTCTCCTGCTCTTGTATCTTCTTTCTTTCTCTCTCCTGCTTCTGGTGTTGTTCCCTCTCTTTCTCCTCCTTCAGTCGCCTTTCTTCCTCCATCTCTCTGTTCTCCTGTAGCCTCTTTCTCTCCAATCTTTTCAGTGGAGATTCACTGGAACCGGCAAACCCAGCAGCGGAGTGTGCTGTCTCTCCTGACATATCCACAGCAGAGGTGGCCTCTGCTGCACGGAAAGCCCCCTCTGACTCCATCCTGTGTACGAGCAGAGAAAGGGGCCCTGGCCTGCGCTTCATAGAGGGCTCAGGACTGCTGGAACGAGAGCTCGAGTCAGAGTCTTGCCTCTGCATGGTGGAAGGTGGGAAAGGCGGCACCCTTGGACCACGTGAAGCCTCAGGCCCTTCTCCCTCCTGGTCGTCTGTGTCTGGTGGGCTCTGTTTGGGAGTGTCAGGTAGGGGAAACAGGTCAGGGGGTGGAGAGGGAGGAGGAGTGGGGTGGCGCAGTTGCATTGGTGTGTGGTGTACCTGTGGTGGTGGGATGTGCTGCGGAGGCTGAAGCTTGCGTTTGGACCTGGCAACTGTTGATGGGACACTGGGAGGCATCTGCTGCTGCTGGGGAGGCACTCTGTTGCCCCTCCGTGCCCCGCCAGGACCAGGCCCCCAATCCTCGTCATCCTCGCTCTCGTCATCACCGTCGTCATCATCATCGCTGTCCTCGTGGACCTGACCTCCTGTTGAGACCCCGGCAGATCGGCTCAGGTGGAGGACAGGATGAGCTGATCCTGGTTCACTCGGTGCAGTGCCTTCCTTCTCCTGGGCTCGCGCTACGGCAGGGGGCAGCCCCTGGCGGTCAGGCTGGCCCAGGACGCGCACAGACAGGGAGGCTACGGCACGGGGAGGAGATGGGGCTGGTGGCTCCTTATGTCCTTGGTGAAAGGTGGCTCGCTGCATTCTAGCTCCTGGCGCCTCAAGGGACTCCTGGGGGTGGAGGGGAGGACCGGGACCCATGTCAGGGCCGCATGCCATCATCCCATGAACCATCACTAAATCTCCTCCTCCTTTCGCCTCTGCCCTGGTCATTGAGGGCTTGGGCGGCATGGAGTGATGCATCTGGTCAAAAACAATTGAGTCAGTCTTTTCTACCTGTGCATTGTATATTTGTATCTGTTTGTTAGCACTTGTAATGTTTCTATATTTGTTACCTGCCTAGGCAACTATGGTGTACATTATCATTCTTGCTAACTGCAGCATGTTTACATACTGATGGTCATTAACGTTCTCTGGCCCTATCAAATAAACACATTTTAAAAAAGAAGCCAAGATGACTCTATTTGTTCTATATTCTCATTAACATGTTTTAGGCATTTACAAGCCAGGGAAAGTCATTGGCAGGTGTGTGATGACCATAGGAACATACATTGTGTGCAATGTAAAAAGCACCACCTAGGATGTTGCGTGTTACGTAGAATATTGTAGGGAATGGAAAACAAGATTTTCACAACATTATCTGATCAATGTGTCCAGTTCTGTGGGATAAATCCTTAGTTTTCCTGTGTGGAGGTCACTGACCTTGTCAGAGACATAGGAGGAGCTGTCATTGTCCTCCGACTGGTCATCATCCTCCTCCTGCACTGCTGGGCTTTCTGTCAGAGAGGGACACGAGGCAGGGGTTAAAGGTCAGCACCAATGTGAGGATTAATGGCAAAAGCCTACTGGTTTCCAACCAAAGACAACTTCTGAATTTATAGGATTGAGAAATGAATGTATCTTATGTGTACTCTGTAAACACATTTATGAGCATGTACATGAAATGAGCTAAATACAGACGTTTGAACAACATGAAGTAACAAGACTGCTGGTAGAGAAAGAGTGTGTGGGACAGAAAGACTTTGTGATTGTGTGTGTTTATGTGAATGTTACCGTCTGCCTCTTCCTCTTGCTGGGCCTCTCTCTCCAGTCTCTGGTGAAGGAGCTCCTGCTGTTTAGCCAGGTACTGTTTTATGAAGCTATTCTGGCTCATCTCCTCACCGATCTACAACACAATAACATACACAAAACAGCAGTTTATTAATACCAAAGCCAAAGAGAAACATAGTCTTTAAAGTATTTCCCCAGTCCTGACAAAAGTATTACTAGTAAAGAACTATTTGACCTTCAGATAAGTATTTATTAATAACCTTTTATCTTTGTAGGGAATATTCTATAGGTTTGATCTCAGAGTTATACTTTTCAACAGAACTCAAATTGCCCACACATTAAAAATTCAATATTGAAATCTATTCTTACCTGTGAGTTGGGCTGCAGCCCACTGTGAGAGGAGGATGACTTCTGAAGGTTTTCCAGCATCAGAGCCTGCAGGGAATACAGAAGGGGGATTATTAAGTTCAGTTTATTATACAGTTTCCACTGTAAAACTCATTTTGGTATTGTGAGCTAGTTGCATTCATGTTGTGATGGATGATTTGAGTGAGTTAGCTGCCTGTCATTTCTACAAAGTACTTTTGTAATATGTATATTGTTGCATGTTATTCCTCTCTCTCCCACCATATATGCTGTATTCACAATCCACTATTAATAACTCGAGTATATTATAGAGTAAAAAAATAATTATATTCAACTACTTTAATTAAGTCCATTATTTTTTCCCCTCCAGATCTATTTCCTGGTATTGTGGAGGGCCTTTTGAAACAGCACTTACGCCTTACATCCGGAAAATACAACTCACAGAACATTTTACAGAGTACATAAAAATGTTTAAGCTTTACTTTAGAGGTCTGCTAACATGTTTCTGGTAGAAGGCGGACTTAGACGCATCCTACGGCCATGAAACCTATGGTTGTTTATGCAGCTGGATGTGTTGTGCAAAACAAGACTGTTGGATAAAGAAAAGAGAAAAAAAACTTAAAATAAATTTGAATCAGTCGTTGGTGAAGCTCGTAAAATTGTGTTTACATGGCGATGCGCGCCCCCGTAAACCCGACACTCGCATAGCGAGCGCGGGCACGGCCGAGTACTGTACACTATGTGCGGCTGTTCGCTTGATTACACTCAGTTTAGGCCTCGACTTGACAGGTGCACAGTTCAACTGTGTGCAACACGGTGCACTAAGTGTAGTAATGAATTAAGTCTCAACTCGGTCGGTGGGACAGTTTCGTTGTACTGTCAGTTACAAATAACCGACAGCAAAAACTGTTGTTGATGTGTAATAACGTGTACCAGGCGATTTATGTATTCCCGCTTCCGAGCCCACAGTTACGGCCTCTAACGTTAACCCCCACCATCTCTCGCCTCCTGCTGAACTTAGCCAGACTCGACAGGCGTCCATAACATAAGCGAAAACTTACCCCTTTCAGTCGCTTAATGAGTGTGTTTTTCTGTCCACTCTTTGGGAGGTTTCTTTGCTCCAGTGCGGCTTTTAAATCCGCAACTCGGAGCGATTGTAGAGGTTTTCCATCAAGCGTAATATCTTCGTCCGCCATTTTGCTCCCTCCGCTTGCCTAAACTCCAACAAGCGTCGCTACGGCTGCTGCTCAGCGTCACAGCTCGGCAGTTTCCGGAAAAGCTCGGCAGTTTCCGGAAAAGCTCGGCTTGTCCGAATCACTTTACAGTACAGTGAGTTGTAAGAAAATATTGGGACAATTTAGGCCCCAAACTAGACTTTTTAAACGTTTTTATTTAATTTAAAGTGGTTTTATTCGTTTTGATTGACTAGTTTATGTAAAAAAAAATCAATTGGAGATATCCTGCATATATATATATATATATATATTTTTTAACAGACCGATAAGGCAATAATTAATACACACACACACACATTTGTTTAATTGCAAAAGATGTATTTGTGCATTCTGAACAGGAATACAAGACATACATCCAATGTAGTGTTAAAAGTAAAGAGGTGTATTACTGTAGGAGGAAAGTCAAATATTCACTTCTATACCTCAGCACATACGGATAACAGACTCCAATGAGTTCACATAGGGTAAAAAAAACGATCTTGTACAAAAGAAAATACAGCCATATCTTTGAACTGTAACGTAACATATTTTTCCAGGAAAAAAAAACATTGTTGGTTGTAAATTACCCAGTAAAAATCACCCCATGGTGAAGGATGTGCATATATCAAATTTAAACAAATTAAAGCCATGCAAACTGGAAAGTAAAGAACATAAAATTTGACAGTAATAAATATACTGCTAAAGGTTACTTGCCGATTATGCTCTCGTCATACATACATACATTATAGAGCCCGTTTTGGCAGGCAGGTATTCATTGAGTAATACTTCAAACCTCCACAAGGTGGCACTGCAGCAAAGAAGATGTAAAAGCAGAAACTTACAGTATTCTTCAAAGAATGGTTTAAACTGAGCCACACAACTGAGAAAATAATTATGCAATGCCCCCAATGATACTGATTTGGATATGAAAAAAAATAAGTAAGGTAAGTAACATGACTGACGTTGCAGAAGATAGATCCCAACACTTTTTATATTCAAAACTTTGTAGAGCACCTTTGTAGAGTTGAGATGTGTAGTGTAAATGTGATAAGCATTGTACCTTCCAGTCTACATTATGTTACATCACAGCTTCTGTTCGTGTGCAGAACAACATAATCATCTGATAACTGGTATAAGTGACATCGGTCGAGGTCAGACAGTAATACAATAGTCTAAGATGGAAAACAGAAAGTGTTTTGTATTAATAATGGAAAGATTCCCCCCCATTGCAATGAAAGAGTGTGTTATGCTTCATTTCACAGTTTCTACTCTGGCTGGGCAATATCGTGTGTGTATGTATGTATGTATGGATTATGTATGTATGTATGTATGTATACCATATCATTAGTGTTGTGTGTGTATTGTATGTGTATGTATGTAATGTATGTATTGTATGTATGATGTAGTGTAATGTATGTATGTATGTATGTATGTATGTATGTATGTATGTCTGTATGTATGTATGTAATGTAGTTAGCTATAGTATATATATATATATATATATATATAATATATATCTAATATTATATATATATATACATATATATATATTATATATATATATATATATATCTATTATTATTATCTATATACTATACTCTATCTCCTATCTTCCTCTATTCTATATATCTCTATATTATCTATCTCCTCTATCTATATTCTAGATATCTATATATCTCTACTCTCTCTCTATCTCTATCTCTTATATAGTGAAATATGTATGCATCATGCCCAGCCTTAGTTTCTACCCGACTTGAAACGATCAAAGCAGATGCGAGTTAGCACTGTTGACAGGGGGTGAGCATCTTCTGGGAAATGAACATGATAAGCAAAGAAAGTCGAAGAGAGGTAAGCATGCAGATCATAACAAGACGTGTGCAGACAGGTGAGCTTGGTCAACAGGTTTCTTATCCATTTCCAGGCTACCACGCAACTGTGGGAAAGAACAGGATGAGGCAATTTCTCACCAAACTATCATTACTCACTCAAATATTATCTCCGTTAGCCAGGATTTCTATTTTTCCCCTCATGACGCGTGTACGCCTGCACTGAGAGAGGTTTCTTGTTATCCCCATTTAGTGGATTACAAGGTGTACTGCAGTTAATCTTTGCTTTCTAGTAAAAAAAAGGGTACGACACAAACACAACATACTTGCACAGATTTAAATGGAAGTCAGGCAAACTTCCTACGCCACACCCTATTCCATTTCTTCCATAATAAGCCCGTAACACTCGATATGCTGCTTCAACAGCTTCAGAACGATGATCACAAAAGGCCTTTCAGGTTAACAGTACAAAGTAGGCCAGAACCAGGATGCAAGGCCTCCTTCTGTGCTATTTTTGGAATAGGGGGATGGCTAAATAAATAGAGGAAGGAAGGAAAATGGCTATCATGTGAGGGAAAGAAAATATGGCAAACACAATAAAGCAAAGCTCCCAAGATAAACAGTCCGCACGGACACTCAAAGCCACTGAGAGACTTCAAATATTCAATAAGTTAACACTCAAAAAAGACAAGTGTGCCTGGCATCAAAGCACGGAGGTCAGTATATAAACAAAAGGCAAACCAACACACACTTGGAGGAGAGAACCAACAGTCACAACCCAGCTTAGCAACAGCGAGGCTAAACACTTCCTTCGCTCGCTTCAATCCCATTCAAACAAAACAAAAACGGTAATGAAAGAGTCTAACAACAAATAAGGCATTTCAAAGAGGGAAAATATATGTGTAGTGTAAACAAAGTTTTTACGCAAGTGATACAAAAATATCATGAAGATATTTCTGCCAGCCGCTGCAGCAGAGTGGAGAAGCCAGCCGCTTGCTGGGAGAGCTCAGCGACGCGGTCCACCATGTCCTGGGTGGCGGATACTGACGGGTAGTTTTGTGCGGCGCCCTTTGTTGCCACGACCACTGACTTCAAGGCCTGACAGAGTCGTCCCCCTGAGGTTGTGATCTGAAGTAGAGAAAACCAAAGTATTATACATAGCTTTGATCCATTTTACTTTTTTCAAACTGCCCGTTACCGTCCACATTAAGACATTTAGTCCTCGATGTGCTTTCACACACACGTCATGGAAACAAAATGTGTGTGTGGGGTTTATCTCTACGTACCTTGGCCCGAAGGTCGGCAGAGGTGAGAAGGCGGGAGAGCGTGTCCCCAATAAACACCAGTTTGTGTGCCGTCACAATGAGACTCTTTCCTCTGGCGACGAAGATGCGGGGCGGTTGGTTCCCCTGCACGCTGCTGAAGAGCACGTCAATGGCGTCTGCCAGGCAGGAGAGATGAGCGAGGCTCTGAGACGAGTAAAACGACAGCAGCTCAGAGTCCTCCAGGGAGAGGGACACAGGAAGCGGAGGGGAAGGGGTCAACTGTACAAAGAAAGATGAAAGACGTACAGAGTTAAATATGACACGGGTACTAAATGTATCATCATCTGTAGGCCGCTTCCCAAATGTGATGATTTGATGCTTGTCATACATGATGGTAAACTTAAGTTACAGCCTTCATCTTAAGCAGTCTAACTCCTGAACATCAGAGCTTCCTCGTGTAAACAAACATACACAGGACCTCTCTGAACGTGGTAATGTAACGCAGGACGTGTGCGCTCAACTCTCTTGCTGCATGAGGTTGACCCCGAGTCTTAAACGGAACTTAAAAAGCCAGAGAAAGCCAGACACTGGCACTGTTGAAAGAATGACTGTGCTTTTCTGTCACTTATTGTCCTGCAGACTCCATTCTATGTGAGGCAAGATTGTTAAGATTCACAAGCGACCTCTTGTTGGCCGTCTATGGCGTAAACCAAGGAATCCGACAAGGAGCAGACCGAGTGATGAGAAAACATGACCTCAGTCTCAAGCAACAGTAGACCAAACTGACTTAAGAGATAACATAAGACTATACATGCAAGTCTCCGACTCTGAGTTTGGATTCTCAGATGAAGAAATGAAAGCTTTAACATTATAGACATATTCTCTCAAGTTCCACGCATGATTGATGGGTGCACAGATTCATGCGACATGTGAGGTGACGTTGGGTACACATTGCAAGCGTAGACTTAAGATGGGTTTAGACCACATTAGGAGCCAAAGAGCTGCAGCAAGCTGGATTAATGAGTCACAGTGCTCATTAGTAAACAGTGTTCGCACACAGGGAATCAATGACTCATCTGTGTAGACTTGCTGCGTGTTTCTGCTCAACAAAAACTTCCTAAGAATGGCAGCGTGTGGACTGTAGGAGATGAGGAATGCAACATTTAAAAAACAAACAAAACCAGGAAGAGACTCACTGGATCTGCAGTGATCGTTTGCATGTGTCTGTTGTCACCCAGGACATCAGGAAGTGGCTCAGGTTTACCCTGGTGTGGCAGGGAGAAGGGAAGGCAGGCGTGTTTACAGACACATTTACACTCCATGCATGTAATGTAACCGTAAAACTCGGTATATATATAAAACATGTAAAACCTTGTTATTTATTCTCATGCAGATGTCGTAAAAACAACACATTTACTGACCTGCAGCTTGACGTATCCAACACTGTCTCCAGTAGGTACTGGGGCAACGATGGGAGTCAGGCCGATCCCCGCATATTCATTGCTGGGGTCATCTTCTCCATCGACGGGGCTCACAGTCAGCGTCACAGTCGACAGAGTGGGAGGCAAGGGGAAGGCTGGCTGAGGGGTCGGGGGCAGGGGCCGCTCCTGGATCCAGCTACCTTTACGGGAGCCCATTCCGCCTCCTGATGACTTCCCATCAGGCACTGGGAGAGCGGGCAATGGCCTGCGTGATAGGGAATCTTGGGAAGGCAAACGTGGTCGTCCCTGAGCCTGCAAGAGGAGGGTGCTCTCCTCTAGGGAGCGCTGGACCAGCGTCAACAGCCCTTCAGATGGAGGAGCGTTGCCGATAGCGGATAGCGCCGGCAGCAGGTCGGAGAGACGAGCCCACGCCTGCTGAAGCGGTGGTGGAGGATCATCTGAATGACATGCTTTCCAGGTGGACAGGATTTCAGCGAGCGAGGTGGCCAGGTCCCGTGACGTCAGCGTTGAGGCGGTGCTCAGCACTGAGTGGACAAGGTTGGAAAGTGTGACTCTCCACTGCACGTCACCTGAACCGTTACTAGAAACAGAGAGGCGGCGAGTAGAGGTGGAGGAAGACGACAAAGAGTGAGGGAGGACTTCGGCAGTCAATGCAGGCATGTCATAGATGCCACAGTCAGGCTCAGAAGAGTCCCGGTTGTGACCTCCGCAGCTGGCTCGTTTCTCAGGTCCGGGGACACGATAGACCTGTCCAACATCCTCACCGGAGAGGCAGCTGGTGGAGTCCCCTGGGCCCAGAGGGACACCTGGAAGTGTAGGAACACTGTAGACATCGTCATCCACGTCATCAGGCTGGACATCTGACATATTCAGAGTGATGGTGGGGACATCATAGACCTACAAGCAGGGGGGGGGGGGAACAGAGGGAATGTTGAAACGATGCATGTTGTTCACTTTATGACTATTACATTAAAAGGTTGCTTCATAAATGTGGATTATCTGATTTTGGCTCATTCAAAAGGCTGAATGACTTTAAAACAGTTCAGTTATTTTTAATGATGAAGATGTCCTCGTGTCCCCTGGGAAACAAGAGAAACATCAGTACCGGCTATCGGATTTTATTTATTTATTATATATAAACATGAGTATCAGTATCGCCCCAGAATTTCACAATTGGTGCATCTCGAATGACTTTTTATGTAATGCGAGTTTAGAGCACTTCCTTTAATTAAACCTGGCTTGTGTATGAATGATCAGACTGAACTGGTTAAAGTAAAAATACAGGAAATCCACATGGCGTCAAAGAGTCAACACAAATGCCAGAGACACTTTGGTCCCCTTAAACAGCGAAGTGTTAAAGCAATGAGTCCACTCACAGTAGCTGCAGGCAAAGAGGGAAAATCAGAACAGCTGGTAGGCATATTTAAGGAACATTAAAGGAGAGACCACTGGGGGCAGGGTGCTGGTGGTATGGCCTTGGCAGATGGGTGTGACTGAGAGAAAATAGCAGCAGCATTTAGACTGGATAGACAGGCTCCCACAGCAGAAAGAGACAGGTGTGGCCTCGCCTTGAGGGGGGGGCAGGGAGACAGACTGATGGTGGAATGTGAGAAGAAATGGTGACCGGGGATTTGATAGTCATCTCTTGTTGGTTAATCGCGTCACTTGTACAGACATGAACTCAACACACCAGTTTCCTGCAGTTCTCAGACATTTCTTTAACAACAACATTTATAAGTATTGCCATTTGACTGTCAAGAAAACAAAAAGGAACAGCGTAATTACAGGCACAACACGGGAGCAAAACCACAGAATAGCCTACGTCATTGACGAAGGTTTAACATCTGAATAGTATCGGAAAATAGGGCAACCCATCATTATTTTTATTTCCGATTAATCTTAAGTGCAAAATGTCCTTCGCAGTCTCTCAAAGTTCAAGGTGGTGTCTCTAAATGTCTTGTTCTTTCACTCCAAAACCCAAAGATATTCACTTTAATGTGATATAAAAACTAAGAAAAGCAGGAAGTCTCTATATTTGAGACACGAGAGGAAATTCCCCTTTTAGAAAACAGATACGACTAAAACAGGTCTTCCTGTGGCTCAGTAAGGGTCATCTTTACCTCGTTCTCAGAATCAGCTTGTGGTGGGACACTACGAGGGGTGTCATAGATCCCGTCAACATCATCATCATCGCACCAAGGGAAGATGGGACTGGACGCTGCCACCTGCCACTGGGAGGGGTGTCGTATATCTACCAAGACAACACAAGCACAAAACCAAATTATGCTTGCAGGTCTTAAAAAAGCTCATGCAACATGCAAATCCAACGCTCTCAAACTAACTCACAATAGATGCTATTAAATATGTATGAACCTAAAGTAAAATAATGAGCCTGTAACATAACACTTTCAAGTGCTGTAGCCATCACATACCTGATCATCCACGGCATCAGAGTAATCCTGATTTCTTCCTCTTTTGTTCTGCATGTTGTTGCTTTTCTCCAGGCCATTATTCACCCGTTCTTCTTTACTCAGAGGAATTCCCCTCCGCTTGTCCTCCTCTTGCTGCAGGCTTGCGGAAGTGACCTGAGCAGTGGGTTTGGGGACAGAGTTAGAATCAGCTGCTCCATCTTTCCTTGTGATTCCCCTCACTGGAGGTGCGGGTGGAGGAGGTTTGCGGGCAAAATTTGGTGATCCAGGAACCCTGACTTGCCCTGCTCTGACCAACAAAGGAGACCCCCGGTGACAGGCCAGGCCAGGTTTGCCCCTGGCAGCGGCAGGGTTGGGCAAAACTCCCTTGATCAGAAGTCTGGGAGATGCTTGGGCAGGGGATAATGGAGAAGGGTGCTGGTGGGCCAAAACTGTGGCTGAAGTCCTGTGAAGGCTTGCTCCCACAGGGGTGGGTGTTTGATACATCTCAGGGGTGTCCTGGCTTACTTTGGGGTGGGGCGTACCTGGTGTTCCGCTGGGGCCATTAGAGCAGACAGCAGTGCCCAAAACTCCTCCTGTTGGGGATTGGTAAACATCCTCATCTGCAAGTGGCGTACCTTTAGGCACCAAGTAACAGTCAGAGTGTTCTGTTGTTAGTGTTTCTCTAGGAACTAGATATGTAGTGTCCTCTGGTTCATCAGCAGCCCTTGGAACTCCGGTGGGGGCGAGGTACACAGACTCTGAAGCCATGAGAGCTCCTGGCTGTCTGGCATGCTGAGCTGCTGAAGGCATGGGACTCACTGGAGTCTGATAAAGTGTTCCTATCATTTCTGTGTCTCGTCCTCTGAGAGAAGGTGAGCGCGGACGCCCCCCAACCCCTAAATCCCAGTCAGGTCTGGGCCGGGTGCCAGAGCTGGAGTGAGAGCGTGGGCGCCCTCCCTCCACTCTGCGGAGCTCCCCAGGCCTCGAAGCAGCTACTCGTCCCTCACCCACGCCTGGCGGGGAGCGATACACTCCGTCTATGTCCTCTGCACTACAGCTGACAGCAGAACGGGCCAGTGGGGGAACAGGAGACAGGTAGACAGAGTCCTCAACGGGGCCACGACGGGGATCTGAGCCCGGTGGTGGGGCGGTCTGGAGGAGTCGAAGACGGTTGGCAGGGACAATACCCTGTCTGCCATGCAGGGAACACAGCCACCAGCCCGGCCCGCCACCCTGCTCCTGCTCAAGAACCATCAGTATATCACCCTTCCGGAAAGCCAGCTCCTCCGGGCTCTCTGCCGTGTTGTCGAATAGTGCCTTTGCCAATACAGTCTGAGAAAGAAGACGAGACAAGAGTAGAAAATATAAACACGGACACTCCCATTCAGTAACTCACACACCAAATGGCCATTAAAAAGGAGGTTTTAATCAACAGCCTAAATTCACACAAGCTAGTGTCTCCCATCTGCACACCACAAACAAACAAACAAGTACATTGACATGGCAATGCCAAGTCAGGGGTATAAAAAGGTTGATTGTGTAGGGCTATTGAATGGAGAGTGAATAGGAGTGAATAGGGAAGATCTCGTAAAATGTCTGTGTGTGAGCCAGAGGTACAGGAAGAGGATGGGTGAACACAAAAAAAAAAAGAAAAATATAAAAGCTAGCATTATGAAAAACTCAAAATGCACAGCTGTGTCAATAATTATGAAGCAGAGAGGGAGGGGGCACAGTCAGGGAGGATCAATGATCAAATGGACACAAGGGCTTAATGGTAATGAGCGGGATGAGAGGGAGGGGGGAGGGGATAAGAGTCACATCTGTCCCTTGCTGTTTAGGATTTAATTGCCCAACCCAAAGCCAGAGAGTCAGGCCCCCTTTCATTTTCTAAACCAACCCCCTGGGGACAACTGGGCTCTATTGAGCCATGTGGGTCCCCCTTCGACCAGTAATGGAGGCAATAAAGATATAGTAGATAATATACAATGAAGTAAAAACATACCTAACTAATTATTGTTTACATTTCAAATTAGTGATTTGTATATCTTTGTGATACCATCATGCACATTAGTACAAACAATTAGTGTACTCACGGAGACAGACATTGTTGCTAAGTTAACAGTTATGTCTCAGAGAAACTATAACTCAGTCGGGGTCGTCCATCTAGATCAGCTCTGGGTCTCATGGATGTGTTGGTCGCCAGAGAGACTCGGTGCAGAAGCACAGCTGAGTCCGTGGAGGACACATCTCAAAGTCCGGCCACCTTCATAAAAAGGATCCTGCAAAACAATGTAGAAACGCTTTCTTCACTGACTCATTCATTACATACCGAAAGGGTTGCTCAAACGTTGCAAGGCACATGTGAAATGAAAAGGTGGGCAGGCAGCGTCAACACCTGTCTGTCCTTTCCACGCCCAGTAACGTGAACGCAACTAAGCTAAGCTAACGTTAGCTTAGCATCGTATATAAATAAGCGGTGTGCATTCGCTAACAAATGTATATTATTTAGTTATACAGGTTACAATGATACATCATTAGGACAAGAACTAGCTTCAATAGCGCGAGCTGTACTGTCGCGGCCTAGCTACTAACACTAGCTAGGTATGTTAACGCTGGTTATCTTCATCGCCTTTCGCTGCTAACGCTAAAGTTCAGCTTAAAACAACAATGGCACCGCCGGGTAAAACCACTAAAGCCGACCTGTTTGCAAACCAACATTGGCACAAAAAACAGTCAATATAAAATAATTACCTTGCTTTTTTTCTTATCGCCCCTAAACTTCGCATCGACGTACAGTCTCTGATACGTAAAAATCACTTCTTTTCAGGCGTGAAAATCTGAGGCCATTGGCGTTCAATCATTTTCGGTGATGACAACAACACTATCTCCGCCCCCTCATAGGTTTACGCAGTTCACTGATCTAAATAGCATAGCATGATTATCCGCTCCAGGCTTTAGACCAATCCCGCATTTGTGAAGTCGTGAAGGTATCCTCAGGAATACACCGTCTGTCTGATTGGCTGAATTTTTCGGGTTGCGTTTAGGGACGTACGAATTTGTCCGTTTATCAGACAACTTAAGCTGTGAGCGCAAAAAAACTAAATATGTTCCCCACGATACTACTACCACTGGGTGGTACAGCAAAATTCACAAATATTTAAACAAATTGCATTATTGTTTGGACGAATTTGGCTGTACAATTGAATTTAAGACCAGGCAATTGCGTTGGGCTGCTTGCTAGAGGCTTTTATTTTGACAGTGGGACATTTACCCGGAAAATACTTACTGTAGCGACACACGAATTGTCGATAGTCTCAGGTCCAGGAGGAAGACTTTGACAGTCTTTTAAGAAACTCCACTGTACAACCTCATGTTCAGTGTTGCATGAACTCTAGGGTGAGATAATGCTCTTGATCACATTTGCATAATTGCATTAGTAGAATATACAATGTAGCCCACTGCGTAAAAGTATACATTTGAACTGAGTTGTCTTGAGTTTGCCTTTGTAAATAAATACCGACCATGTATTCTATCATGGCTGTCTCTTCACCATGTATCATTCAGTATATTATTGATTTAGGTGAGTGAAAAAGTGTTTCCCAACTTCATTGACCAAGTGCACCACTGCTGTCTGAATCCAGATGACCTCTACCCTAGATAGCCAGTGTTTTCATAAAGACATATCCGTGACTGTTCTCTGTTCACAGGTTATGTTAAGAAGTGTATTCAGGTGCCTTAGGACCAATCCTGTTGCTGGCCGAAGGAGTATGTCTCAAAGTAGCCTTGCTGGAAAGGTAGCCATAGTCACTGCCTCCACAGATGGGTAAGAATTAGCTGCATGATGATGATCTTATTTTGTTTATACTGCCCTAAAATACACTAAACAGTAACTAAGAAATGGCTTTATCTGCTGTATATATATGTAGTATGGTCCCGTTAGGTTGCTGTTTTGTTTTATGTGAGCGCTCTCATTGAAATGGCCATGAAGTATTGAATCTTGAACCTTTGAATTCTCAAAGGATGGCCTCTGAAATGATGTCAAACATTTGTCTCACAATAATAACAATTGTTACAGACTTGATCCTTTACCGAGATGCTCTTATCCTCCTCCTCCTCCTCCTCAGAATTGGTCTAGCTGCAGCTCAGGCTCTGGGAAAGAGAGGAGCCCATGTGGTGGTGAGCAGCCGGCGGCAGGTCAACGTGGACAAGGCTGTGGCACTGCTGCAGAGCCAGAGCATCCAAGTGACCGGGACCACCTGTAATGTTGGCAAAGGAGAAGACAGAGAAAAACTGGTTCAAATGGTGAGTATTTATTTATTCTATCAACCCGTTATATGGTTCTCTGACGCCTGCATCAATGAGTTTAGTCCACATGACTGTATACCTATAATTATGAGGTTTTCAGTGGTTAATTTGACTTCCAACCTCATTAATAGTCTCATTCTGTGTTTGGTGTAGACTCTAGATCAGTGCGGTGGGATTGATATCCTGATATCCAACGCAGCAGTCAACCCTTTCTTTGGAAACATCATGGACTCTACAGAGGAAGTCTGGGACAAGGTACACACAACAAATGAAGCCCATGTGTTTAAATTAGTCTGTTGCTCCTAATAGTTCTTCTTCCTCCTTTCATTTATTTGAATCCAGGATCATTTATGGGATTATTTCTACATTTCTTTCTAGATCCTGTCTGTAAATGTGAAATCAGCCTTCCTCATGACTAAGTTGGTGGTGCCTCATATGACGAAGAGGGGGTGAGTGACAAACTAAAAGATGATCCTGAACAACAATAAATACTACATGATTGTATATTTATTTACAAATACTCGGTATTTTTATTTTTAGAGGAGGGAACGTAGTATTTGTGTCATCTGTGGCTGGATACCAACCAATGCAGGTACTGTAGCCTTAAGTACACATTTACTCTTTTTACTCTTCAAGTACATTTAGCTGATACTTCATTCTTGTTTGGTTGTCTGTATACATGTCATGGACTCTCTGTCTCCGCAGGCCCTGGGTCCTTACAGTGTGAGTAAGACAGCACTGCTGGGTCTGACTCGGGTGCTGGCTCCAGAGCTGGCTCACAGTAACATAAGAGTCAACTGCGTGGCCCCTGGAATCATCAAGACCAGATTCAGCTCTGGGGTGAGGAGCAAACAAAACAAAACGCCTTTTTAATCACACATACAAATCATGTTTTTACAACATGGTTGTCTTTATTAATTCACTCATAAATGCCGTTGTCTCTATAATAACACGCTACCGTTTTGTCCCAGATATGGGAAAATGAAGACGTCATGGATGAGTTCAAAAAGCAGCTCAGCATTAAAAGGTACGACTCATGCTCGCACAGTGAATGTGTCACTAATATGCAGTGTAATACACACGTGAAGAACATAGCTTCATATTTCCCCTTCAGAATCGGAGAGCCAGAGGAAATCGGTGGAGTGATTGCCTTCTTGTGCTCCGAGGATGCTTCCTACATCACTGGAGAGACCATCACAGTGACGGGAGGGATGGCCTGTCGACTCTGAAGCTCCTGCGTTGCATGTTAATTATAATTATATATTAACTTGTGATGTACGGACACAGCACAGCCAGGATAAATCTAAAAACCTTAATATAAGAGCTGGAGAGTGAGGCATGTACAATTCTCTATCCAATTATTGAAGATTTGGGTGTTTGTGAACGTCAGTGTAAAGATTTCTCCTCTCTGATAAGTGTGACGAATGATTTCATCTTCACAATGTATGCGATAAGATGACTTTCTAAATAAATTGTGATCTGTGATCTTCAGTCAAGGCTCCTGGTTGATGTTTAAGTCCTTAAATAAATCAACTTTATTTCTCTAGCACCTTTAATAACATAAAATGCAGCTCAAAGTGCTTTACAAGCGAAAACAAAACAAGCATTTAAAACAAGAGTATGAGAAATATTAAATAAGGTGGAATTCTTTAAAAGCAAGATCATGCAATGATAGGAAAAGGCAGGAGCAGTTCAAGAGACTTCATCCTCTATTATCTGAGTCCAACAGTCAGTGACTGAAACATTCCTCATGCAAAACATGACTTCAACAAAAACATTAGCATATAACATCGTGGGGTAAAAATATTTATGAATGACATTCCAGATATGTCCTCGTCTTTATTAACAATTTACAAACGTAACACAAAGTTTGCTTTGCATGATAGCGCCCATAATCAAACGATGAAGCCATTCCGGGGGTTTGTTTTCCGTAATGAACGTGTCACCGATTGAAATTAAAATCTGATTCGACTACAGTGAAGCCGTAAACCAAGAGAAGGATAACGAGCGGTCGGTGCGTTTTCTGTCAATGTAGCCGTTGTAACGTGACCACCACATTCGGCAGGGGAAAATCCATTTCATCATCTGCGTTTGCTGCCAGGAGACGACAAGTGCCGCCGTGTCATCCCGGGCTTCCAGTACTCCCTCAGAGTGGGAACGTAGGTGCCGTGTTTGGTCTTGTAGTAGCGCTTCGTAAACAGCTGAGGGAGACAGAGAAACGCTGATTGAGTAATATTTATTCTACCAGTTTTGGTGTAAATGTCACATTTGTTGGAAAGGATCAAGGTTCAAGGATCGTCAGTGCCGAGGGAAACCCCGTTTTACTACACGTGGAGAATACGTACCCTGACTTTGAAGTTCTTGGTCGCCTCGTCCTCAGAATCAGCTACGTAGTCTTCGGCGTCTCCTGGACGGGCCGACGTCCCTGAACACAAAAAGGAAAACGCAGTTAAAGTAAAAACCTGTGCAGCCATAGTTGATCTTAATTCCCCGCATTGATGTTACATGGTTTGTTAAATCACCTGTGTTACTCCGTTGCTGAGAGAGAGAGCTGCTTATACTCGGCAACACAGGATGATTCCTGTCAAGTAGACACAGCATAATTAAACCATTTGGTCAATTTGTTTATTTTATCAATTAAGTTTCAATAGCGATGAATTAACTAAGATGCTTTGCTATGGGCAAGTCAGGAAACACTGAAATGCAGTTAAATGATGAATACGTTTCTCTATATAGAAGCTGCAACTCTAATATAGAATAAATATATACATATTAAAATACCTAATAATATCTTAGAGACAGAAAAACCAAATGAACCCAGAGACATTGAACTAAATCAGTTTTTATTTTATTTATAGGGTTTAAAACAGTCTAAGAATTCACGTTGAGATATTATCAATATATAGAAGTTATATATTGAAGATATAAGATTTAACTTTGTGTATGGAGTGTTGTCACTACGAATGCAGGGAGGTGGAGAGGAAGTCTAACCATAACTGTACAAACAAAATGCTTATGATTATGCACATGATGATATTATCATGTGTATATTTATTAATATTAATATCTGTGATAGTGCTAAAAACCCAATGTGCTCCTGCAAGGTCAATTTAACTGTTTTAACTCATTTAACAATGTAACTTATGTTTTTAGGACAAATACATTCATATTTAAATGTAACGATGTACACTACAGGACTCCAAGGCAGAGAAAAAGGCGATCACATAACACATAACGAAACGTAGCAGGTTTTCTAAGCTAGCTGCTGAACTCTTGCGATACAAACTTGACATAATGTTAAGTCGTACTCTCTTACTCTTTATCGTCCAGGCCAGGAGAATCCAGCTTTTGAGGTTGGTTGTTTCTACGTGTTGGAGCTTTTACTGGCGACGCTCTCCTCTGATTCTGCAGCTTCGTATACAAAGATGTTCCTCCTCCATCAGTGCCGTTACCACAAGTAGGAGTCACCGACAGTTTTTCGATAATAACTCTGGGTTGGCTCCTCAGACAAGAGATAAAAATTGAGCAGAGGGATGGATCTTTGGGCAGGCACAGTGTTTTGACACCCAGCTGGATCATACAGGTCTCGAGCGCCGCTCCGTTACGCTCCTCCTTTCTTACAGCTCCGTCTTCTCCGCTCTCATTTGCCCTCTGGTCATCTCTCTCCGCCCCGAGCACGCTCGCTCCATTTCTCAAATTCCTGCTTATCCTCTTATTCCCAGATATGGTCATGTGTAACATTTCTTCCTCCTCATCGGATTCACTTTCTCTTTCGTCAGGTTGCTTGCGTTTCATTCCACAGCTTCTCTTCGACTCCTCCTCCTCCTCCTCCTCTCGTTCTTCATCCTTTTTCACTCCATGGTCTTTGGGTGTTGGTCTTTGTTTAACCACAGTGAATTTCACGGTTTCTTTTGGGTGCAAGTGCTCGTCTGTTGCCTCTGGCTCGACACGACTATGTTTCCTGAGCATAACTGGTATGTCTTCATTAGAGATTAGTCCGATAACAGGCGTAATAAATGGCGTTTTGTCTCTCGTCTGTGTGCCATCAGACTGGTCCGTAGCAGACCTTTTGGCTCCTGTGGGTTGATTTGAAGGCACTTTTCCAGAGGGTGGCAGAGAAAGTGAAGCCAGGATTGAGTCTCCCATGTTTGGAGGGAGGGATGCTGTAATAAAACAAAGAGATCATGCGGATAATGAGAATTATATTACTTTTCTTTCATCCTAGAAAGGCTGTACCGAAAAACAAGCACTGGTGTCAAAGTTTACTCAGCACAATACATTTCATTTATATAACAAACAAACAAAAAGTCATGAAATATGACAACAGACAGAGGTTTCAGTCAAAAACCTCATTATGGCTTCCAATGTAAAATGTTTAAAGACGACATTGGTTACAGCCATACATCCTAGCTAAGAAGCTAAACTAATCTGAGAAGTTATCTAGTCGTACCTGCAGTCTCCAGATGACCCAGGCAGGTTTGATGTTGAAGCAGTGTCTTCAGGAGCTGGGGTTGGGTGGCTGCCCGTGCACACTGCTCCAGGACAGAGGGGGTATCACTGAGCCACGACACAGTCTGTGGACAAGTTATTAATATATTAACAGTTTCTTAAAAAACAACAATAAAACTAAAATATACTTTGCTTTCGCACTTCTTTCATTCACTGCAGATTATTTTAATTTTCCCCTGAAATGTTAGAGGCGTTTTTGCAGACTAAAATGTACAACTAACAAGAGCTGTGTGAAACATATTCTGGACTGAGTGAATGAAAATGATGAAAAGAGCTATAAATTAGGTGTAATTAGTGGTAAAACAAGGGAGGCTGTTACCTGAGCTAGGCTGGGAACTGGGAGCAACTGGTCCAGTCGGATCAAAAACTCCCACAGGAGCTTCTCCAGTTCCTGGTCATACTTTGGACCATAATCCACAGGAAACTCCTCCTGTCAGAAAAGAGAATAAGAATAGTTGCCTGTTACACATTCCTACGTACATCAACTGAGATCAGTTGCTGCTGCTGCTGAATGACTGCAAAAAACACTAGAAGAGGGACTCACCTTGAAGAACTGGCCTCTCCTTGTTGAGTCTGTTAGCAGTGTGTGAACCAATGAATGGAAACCTTCCACTGTACTCAAGATTTTTGAATCCCTCTTCTAAGAGACAAGAGCAATAATTACACTTTAATGGATGCAATAGCTGACTGTTTTAATTGAAATCTAGAGTAAAACATTTTGTCATGTTAAATTCTGGAAACACCTCCAAGCATTACTGTCGGTCGTAATGCAGCAATATGCCACGGAGCTTAAAAGTAATGCCGTTTTACTTTGGAATAAAAACCTACAAAGTGTTTACAGTTACACAAATGGCAATTCAATTTGTAGTAATATTCCAAAGATTAAAAGTAATTTACCCGCGTAGAAGCAGAGGAGGGTGACAGAGCAGCAGGAGCACGGATCCTTTCCAGGTGCGGCATTATCACCTTCTTCTCCGGCTGCGTAGAGCACAGCTCCAGGATTAACTGAACAGATGGTTGATGAACCGTGCAGTCAAGCCAGGAATATAATACTGACACATACAAGGTAATAATGTATATATCAAAAGGAAGAGAGACAGTGAGAGAATAGGAGAATAGAATAAGAGATGGGCATCATGATCAAACTCTCACCCGCCCTCTCAGCCCCAGTGCCAGCTTTGCCTGGTGTCTCACAGTGAGCAGCCCGGGGACAGTCTCACAGGCTGAGGTTACGAATTCCTCCACAACCCCATACTGCATCACATCCTTCTGCTTCATCACTTTCCACAGGGCTGCAGACACCAGGCGGACAGGCGGGGCCAGGAGCTGAAGTGCAGCAAAAGGAAGGCTGGCATCTGTGCAGAAGACAAATAAATGAGATAACAGTTGTACAAGCATCGCAACTAATCTGACCAAATACGCAGGAATTAAAAAATCTGTTTCACTTGTCTCCATAGATTGCAATGTTGCAGTACTGGCCACTACCCAATCCGTGATGCTAATGCATTAGTCTCCCATCAGCTGTGAGATGATTTCACTGCAGCTGTCTGCTAAAAGGACAGACTTGTCTGCGGGGGTGACGATGAGACATGACTGCATTGAGTCACCTGCCGCAACCTAAATTACATATTTACCTTAATTAACGTAAACCATCACTACAATACTGACATCCAGTTTTAGCATAATGCATCTATAACACTTACCATCTTCCTTAGGTTTTCTTGTAGCCATACCACTGAACCAGTACAACTTAGCTAACTTAAGCTAGGGATGTTGACGTTACAAAATGTACATTAGCTTAGCAACTTTGACACATTACTCCCGGAGTGGGCTTCAAAGCTAACGCGAAGCTAACAGTTTACCCAGGAAAAGTTGTTTCGGAAATGCTACTGAGATTATATTTACTAACTCCTGGAGGAATCTATCGTCAACGTTACGCCTTGGTATCCCTGTTGTTTTTGTTTACCCGCTCGAAATGCTAGCAACACTTCTGTAAAGTTCTGCTTCTCATCCTCCCGCCTTCACTGCAACAATATCAATCTTATGAAATTATCACTGGGGTGCGCCGAGTGGGCGGTGCTTCGCGCACTTGGTATGAAAGACATCGGTTCGACCAAGAAACTCCGCCCGCGCGCGTACTGTAAAATTTAAAACAAGCGCACACAAGGATGTTTACAGGATATGACGTCGCAGATCCGACAGCAGTTGGTCCCATCTGTTTATTAAATGTGTTATGATAGTTAAAAATAGTATAAAAACGACTTAATGTGAGGCGGATGTTGTGAAGAATGTCAGAGTACTTAAGCACGAATTATTTACCAATGAAAACTCAGATAATATCCCAGAGAAGAGAAACAAATGTAAGAAACAAAGGGTTATGCCAACTATGGCATGTATACATATGAGTTTATGTCTCTGCAATGAAAACAACATTGTTTACAAAAGGATTTCATTGTAAGATATTAATGTTGTTGTAATTTATGTCTCCCTTACAAATATTAATATAAGGGATCCTTATCAAAACTGTTTATCTATGTCATATGTTCAAATAAAAACAACAATATATCAATAATGGCATCGACCTCAAATGTACTGTATCAGTTATTATCTAGAGAGGTAATAACTTTTGTTTGTCAAAAATGAGTTTGTCAGAAAGGATGTCTCTCACATACACACACAGGCAAGATGAACTTTGTTCTGTACTGTTCTGTATCTGAGTTATCACCAGGATCGGGGCAAAGTCCAACTGCAAGCAGTACTGACATTATCACAATTTGTTATACCAAAACATCTTACGACATAATAAGTCTGGGAGAAGAGACAACTAGAGACTGACCAGCATGGATGCAACTTCTTCATTTATCAAGTAAGAGAAGAATTAGTTTGGCCTGTTGCTATTGTATTGATTTACCTCATGATCCCTTCGCTTGAATAACAATACAAACAACATTAGGTTAGCAATTAATGTAGGCTAGAGTAGCCTAAGTGATAAGTGTAAGTAAGGTAATGATATAACTTGTCATTTTAAGCTATGTTATATTATGAATTTGACATTTTTATTTTACTTAATATTTTAGTATTATAAAATTGTTCGCCTGTTTTTACAGAAAACATTTTGACAGTGGGAAAAATACTAAAACAAAATGAATGAGGGATTAATTCCATTTAGCTGCTTCAGTTTCAGGGTCCTGTTATTGTGTACGCTGGCTCTCTGCCACAATGTCATGACTTTTAGTGTGACACTTGTATAGAACGGAGCCATCATTAATGTTATTACGACATGTGCTTTTCCTACTGTGACAATTCAAAATGTCTCCTGTAAAATTCCAACACATTATATGACTTAATTACCTTTCTGTCTGCTCTTTCCTCAGGTCTGTGACCAAGCGAGTATGGTCTCCCCCGCAGCGTCCCTTCAGGGTGTGTTGTCACAACAGGGAGACCAGGAAGGGCATCACAGCCGGGACCCTGGAGGAGCTTAAGGAGAGGGTGAGAGTAAATGGAAAGGATAATAATGGAAGGAAATAACAGAAAAGATTCTGGGTGATCAGGATAAAGCTGCTTGTAGTATATGTCATATAATTAAGAAAATCATGATAAAAGTGGTAAAATGTAATAAAATGAAATAAAAAGGTCAAAATAAGAAAATAACATTATGTGAAATATATAACTAAATTACTTACTTACTAAAAAATGACAATAATCAACAATATAATGGTTATCTTGTCTAAAATCCTAATCAGAGTCTTGATGATGTCAAATATGTGATCACATGTGGTCATGAGTCAAGGCTGCACTCACAGTTATATAAAGATAAGATGTTAAGATAAGTGTGGGCCAGACAGAGTTTTCTGAGACAGTTTGAATATCACTTATATGTGTAAGTGGACAATTTAAAGTTGCTACAATTGGAGTTAAAGTGTAACATGAAGGTGTTTGCGTCTGATGATATAAACAGATTCATATAAGAGAATACATTATGTTCTAGTTTCTGAGAGGCTGATCAAATGTTCTAACTGGATTCCTGCTAATATGATGTCATGATTAATATTACAGACAATACAAGAGGAAATATACTGTTTAGGACATTAAAATTAATCCTGAGTCATTTGTATCTGTGCTGTAGGTATGCCAGGTCTTGCTGCTGTCCCTGTCTGCGGTGTCTCTGTCTCTGGCGTGTGAAGAGGACGGCACAGAGGTGGACTCCGACGAGTTCCTCATGAGCCTGCCTGACAACACCATACTCATGGCCCTGGAGCCTGGACACACATGGAGACCACCACCGGTATGTTTGGCCAAAGAAGCCAAATGTTAACTATTATAAAGCCCCATATATACTTTATGATACTTTAGGCTTTTTCTCTTTTTGGGTATCACAGATATTTAATATATATATGTCTATTGTTCTCTAATCCACCAGGGTGAAGTTGTGTCCAAATTTAAAGACCATAACAAGCCTCGGACCGGGAGAGACATAGCTCGTGTGACCTTTGACCTTTACAGGATAAGCCCAAAGGATGTCTTTGGCTCTCTGAATGTGAAGGCCACATTCCAAGGCCTGTACTCTGTGAGCGCTAACTTTGAGTGTCTGGGGCCCAAGAAAATCATCAGGTAAGCCAAGGGGGAGGGGATGAGGGTCATTATAGAAAAAGACTGACTGGTATATTATTACATGAGTAGATTTTGAATGAAGAAATCATCAAATTCAGTGCACAATGTCCGTGATAACTTGAGTAGGCTGTTATGCGTCATACATAATCATACTGATGACACTTTATCTTGTTTTTCAGAGAAGCCCTGCGTGTTGCCTCCACCCTCCTACATGCTGCTGGACACCTGCTTATCACTTCCGCCTCCATGATCCGCCGCATTATTGAAGGTGCAGAGTTTTGGCAGCCACAGAGGACAGAGTACACAGCCAGCTGGAACTGACGCAGCCAAGAGACCTATTCATTTGTAACTTAGAGCAACTTGGTTGGATATCATTGTTGATTTAATAGGGATTGGTAGGATGGTCTGCGATCTTCTCAATCTATTCCCATGGGGGAAAAGAAAGCACATTTTTGACCATCTGTAAAGTTTGTATTTGTAAATGATAACAATGAGTCTTATACGGGATGTTATGATATTAACTGTGTACCATATTCTTCTACCCTTAAATACTTTGACTATACTTCAAGTTATAAACAGAATGTAACAGATACATTATAAAATCTTCAACTAATAAGAGTTATAAACTATAAAAGAGGAAACTTAGTGAATGTAGCTGGAAAACTGAATGAGTGTCAGTAATATTTGTGCAATATATTCTACATAATATCCTAGAATTTAACTTTATTTTTGTTAATTTGGTGTGGATTATGTGAACTTCTGTTTCTATTTTCTCTGAGATTACAGCCACTCTAAAGCTGTTGTTCATTTTGTCAGTTTATGAATGTTTCGATGTAACTAATCATAAGAGTCAATGAAAGAATTAAATTGTTTTATTTGAATGACAAAAAACTACCGCACAGCACAAAGGGACTCATCGATGTGACATTGCATCTACATTGCAAATGAGTATCTTTTCAAAAGTTACATAGCAAACAACATAACAAACATGATAAGAAATAACAGTATAACGATACTTTCTATGTAAAAGAGGCAAACTCACAAGAACGTGAACGTATGTACGAATGTAAAACAATGTGAACTTGGCAACCTTTTATCAAACAAATGTCTTAAAGTTCAAAACATCAACACAAAAAGAACGAGTCACTAAACTGCATCTTTCCAAATGTGATCAGATGATTAATCTTCATTCCCCTTAGAGCCACAGCTTTCACTCCTGTGTCCTCAGCAGTAGTGTCAGGCCCTGCCGGTACATGATGTTGTCCAGCGCCTTGTCATGCTGCTCCTCATTCATCCAGCGTGGCTTTATTTTCTTGACGTAATAGCGCATGTCACCGTACCACTGAACCAACACGTTGCGGGGGATGTCAATCACCTGCGACAGTCGGTAGTATTCCATAGTGTCTGGATACTGGCAGTCCGAGAAAGCCTTTTTCATCATCGTCAGCTGAGTGTCCGTTGTTCTGTAGCGGATCTGAGTGGGAAGTGTGCATTTGTCTACCACATCAGAATCCTGCTGTTGGGTTAGTGAACCGTCTGCTACAAGGTTATTGAGCACCTCCATGATCTCGTTCGGTTTATTCGTGACGACACCATTGTGGTTTGTTGACTCCGCGTGCATTTCTGTGTTTATGTCGCTTCTCTCAGGGGTCATACAAATATTTGAGGTGGAATGGGGAATGGCGTCAGCTCTGATCAGCAGTTCTGCTCTCTCCGCAATATTCTCTTCCTCTTGCTTAATTCTCTTCTTTCCCAACTCGTCCGTCACCGTCATCCTTTTCTGCTTCTTCTTAGTGTTCATTTTCTTTTCTTCTACTTTTTTGTCCTCGTTTTTCTTCACAAGTTGCTCCTGATTCTTTTTTCTCTCCAATTGTTCATTAGTCTTCACATTGTCTCCCACCATCCTTCCCTCACTTGCACTTTGTTCATCCATAACCTCTCCTGCAGTTCTTCCCACCAGGTATTTTGCATTCCTTATTCTCTCCTCCATCCTCTTTCACCTCTTCCCCCTTCCTGGTTTGCAGCTCTTCCTTTCCCTGACTCGACTTGAACTTCCTGCGAACCCTGCTGATGTCTTTATAGTCCCAGCTGATGCCATAGAGGAGCCTCTGTACCATGAACCACACCTTCACCTGGTCAGGGTGCAGGGAGCAGCGCTGCGCCAGTGCAGCTGTCTGTTTCTGCGTTATGTATGGAAACCGGTCGAAGGCCTTGTCCAGCTCTGCTGCACCATCCGGCTGTAGGTTGATCTCGTTTGAGTGCACCCATATAAGCATCTGACTGTCAGAGACCAGGGGGAGACACACTGTACTGCTCTGGTTCAGATTGAAAGCCATCGGGGCAATGGTCATCTCTGATAAAGTCTCTCCAGGAGCGCTGGGTGTTTTATGTTGGAGCTGGGGAACCGCATCAACTTTCTGCCTCATCTTTTTCATCTGTGGGAAAGGCTCCTGGAAAGAGCAGACAAACAGAAAGGGTTGATACAAAAAGAAAATGTGTATATATTAATAAAATAAAAATACAAAACCAGAACGGTAATCATTTGAACTCACTTTGTACAGTTTATATATTTGTAGATATCCCTATAATAGGACTTGCTGTATTTGGTAATTGTGGGCTACCTTGCAAATCAGTAAAGAGGATTATTAGTCATTAGTAATTAGTAGTATTTGATTTGTCAAGTGTCAGTTTAAACCTCTACTTTAACTTAGCAGGATGTAAAACAAATACCTGTTTAATAGAAGTGTGTCACGGTGGGGAAAAGGTGAGGACTCAAATTCAAGACGGCAGACGAGGAAGTTAACAAAAACAGGGCTTTATTCAATGATCTTACAAAATAACAAAAATGTAAAAAGTAAACTGAAAAGACGGACCAGGATGACACGGGGCGCACGAGGAACCATCAACAAACAAGGGTGACACATGGATGACGAACTGATAAGGAACACTGGGAAAGACAGGGATATATACACAGACACTAAACGAGGGGAACGAGACACAGCTGGGGAGAGAAACTAAAACACAAGGGCAAGGTGAACTGACACAGGAGGAACAAATTAACAATCACAAAGGGAAACACACAGACAGGAAGTACAACTAGACATACACTTCAAAATAAAACAGGATATACAAAAATCACGATCATGGCAATGGTGTAATTTATTGTTAGCTGACAGCCACCGTGCAACAGCACTCAGATCAGTTCATTTACTGCAAGTAAAAATAATAAAGTCATGTGGTTGCATCATTTAAATGTAGTAGGTAGAGCTATATATTGTTTTTTAGTTTAATCTTTATTGCATCACATATTACTTCCGAACTGAAAATTACTTAATTAATCCACATTAGTGGAGAAAATAAAGTAAAAATATTCCTTTTAAAGTTCAGTGGAAAAAGAAAATAGAAATACGAGAGTGAAGTGCAAGTAACGTTAACTTAGTTTAACTTAATGGTTGTGTTAAATGCTATTACTCTTCATTGCCACGCGGCATGTAGGAGGGCTAACCACCTGATATATAAACTATCCTATGTTTATTTCATGTTAACAACATCATTAACCTACTAACACTAAAGGAATAACCTTCATACTGGCGTTGAATTAGCCTGATTTGGGGTAATAGCAATATTGCTAACTTTAGCTAGCAAGCTAAATTCGCGCTACGTCATTTCTTTCTATTAACGTTAGTCTAACATCAAAAACCGAGTCTATGGTGACATACAGTGAAGTTATAAACATTAATTATAACCTATTGGTTAACGGTAAAGTTAACGTTAGCTTACGTTAGTTGAAATTTCAGTTTAACTTTAGCTAGTTTAGCTAGTAGCCGTGTTACTCCACTACGCACGGCTTGCTAATATGCTAACTGTTATAATTAAACGTTTCTACTTTTTCCTTACCTTTAATTATTCATGTTTTCCGAAGTAGTATCAAGAAGAACTTCGACCACTAACTTCAATTAGTAAATGGTTTGGAGACCTTACTTTCGAGAGATTACCTGTAAGCAAGGCAGGTGAACGTTACCGCCCAGTGAATCCAGATACATGTACACCACTTAACATAAAGTCTATTATTCCAGAGTTTATCTATTAAATGGGATGTTACAAATAATGCAAGATGATGAAAATATATAATATTTAATCACATATATCCTCAGTTGCCACTTTATAATACACCTAAAGCCCTGAAATAAATCCCACCTTCAGCAAGGTGATGTTTTTATAGAGAGATGTTAATCCAATGTATGGTAATTGTGGAGGCTGTAGTTATCATCTTTAGTCTACCTGATAAATATGGAATTAGAAACATCTAATACATTTGAACAGCTCCACAAATTCAACCACCAAAATTACAATAAAGTTTACCCCTTCATAACAGTTTCCACAAAAGCCAAGCATCATTACTTCTATGAAGGTCCATCCTTTGTTCTGATCACATCTGGATTTGCCACCTTCTTGAATTTGCATGTCCTTGATGCCAAATTATGCTTGTTATGATGATTTTATGATTTATGTATGGTTGTTGATGTTCTTTTGATATTCTTGTATATGCTCTTCCTGCAAAGAACATTTCTCTAGGGACTATAACGTTGTCATTCATTCATTTGATTGATATGGTAAGAACAAACAAGCCTTTTCATTACCCTTGCCCTGAGCAAAAGGGCAAACAAGTGACACTATCTTACAGCTATAAAAGAGTATCTTATGTGTACACTGTCGACAGTTTCTTTCCCAGGAAATGAAAGTATTGGAGAGCAGCTCAACCTATCGCACCAGACTCTGAGGGACCAGCAAGCAAAGTCAAGGCCATTTCACAATACTTAACACAGAGCTATTTTTTCTGTGAACAACCTGAGGATTTTATTCAACAGAAAATCAAAAGAATTAATTCCAAGATCTTCCTGCTTCTAAAAACATGTCTGACAATCTAAGGAAGGACCCACAGGTTATCCTCTGCGACGTGTGCACAGAGGAGGACAGGAAACCGGCACGGAGGACCTGCATGAAATGTGAGATCTCCATGTGTGTCCAGCACCTGCAGGGCCACCTCACCACTCCTGTGTTACTACAAACTCATCCTCTGACTGCACCTATAGCCTCAGGGGGTGTAGGCTTAGGTGTCACTACTAAATGCCCTCAACATGGCAAACTCCTGGAGTACTACTGCTTGGATGACATGGCTTGTGTGTGTGTTTCTTGCGCCATTGAAGACCAGCACCGCCTTCACAATATGAAGATGTTCTCCACGGCCCACAAAGAGCTCATGGAGGAGCTCAACAATAAGCAGCACGCCTTATTGAAAACCGATGACGAGAATGTGAATCTGGAAAAGTGGGAGAAGAGTGAAAGAGAGAAGCTGGGTCGCTTTAGTGTGCGTCTCATTGAGGCTGTGACTAGCCTGCGTGACATTGCCCTGACCAGCGTCCAGAGTTCAGTCTCTGCCCGTATGGTTTCTATCAAAACCAGCAAGAGCAGCATACAAGCAGCACAGAAGGAGAAGGACACTTTCAGATTCCTGCAGATGTATTCTCAGGTGCATCAGGATGTAGAGAAGGCCAAGACCGTGGATCTGAGAAAAGGGTTGGAGCCTGGCAGTGACCGGGACAAACTGGTTCAGGAGATAAGTCAGAATGGGGAAACAATGGTGAAGCAAGCAGGCCACTTCTGGGGATCCCTGTTGACTCTGGTTGACCCAGAGCACCATCAGGAGCTCATTGCTACTAGTTCAGACCTGATCTTTGACCCACAGATTTTGGGTCCTTGCATGTCACTGTCCAAAGACAAAAAGCAGGTTTTCTACAGTAGTTGGTTGGGGAAAAGCTCTACCCACATGTTTCCCATCAGAAGTACACAGTCTGTTCCTAACATTTCCGGCTGGGTGACCAGACTTTCGAAACACTGCGACTGGACCATTGGTTTATGTGACGACAATTATGCAAAGGAGTTGAGAGATGGAGATGTCTATGGACTGTGCTGCAAAGGTAACCAGCTCAGCTCTCTCACGACAGAGTATAATGAGGTTATTAATGGATCTGGCCTTAGAAACACGCCTAGGAGGGGGAGAATCGAGAGAGTGCGAAGGGTTTCCATTCAGGCAATCAACCCTCCAGGTGACAATATGGCAAAACGATTGACCCGACCGCAAAAAGTGGAAGTGGTATGGAGCTATCCTGACATATTATTCTTCAGCATCAACCAGCACCAGAGAAGGAAGATACTCACAATAAAGATCAGTTCCACCATCCAGGTACCTAACCCCTTTTGTTTGCTTTGAAGTGGAAGAACCACAAAAGAGCTTAAATAATTTAAGAAGAAACAGAAATGGTGGAGATTTATCTTCACCGCAACAACAATGCCAAAAGCAATGGAACTGCTCATGTGGAAAGGTTTACAATGAGACCAGCGATGCATACAATCATGGGAGGTTCGTTTACCATAGGTCTTCTCAGGCCACGTGTTCTTGTGGAGAAGTTATTGGTTCCCTTCACATCACAGAGATGCTTTTTGAACTTCTGTAATGGACAGCCAGGTTGTGGTCTATCGGCCACATCACATTTCTGTTTACACATTGTTAATCACATTCATTTAAATGCCTTCTAATCACCACCAGAATTTGATTTGTTCATAGTTTCATTTGGTGTATATGAATATCATGGTGCTAAGAGCTAAGCTGCAGTAGAAATGTATGTGTTGTGCAGTCAGTGCAAAGATCTCAGTAACAAATATAACGGAGAAAATATAATCAGAGACCAAACGCAGGGTTTCCTCAGCATTAATCACACACAATGGAGATGAGACCGACCTGAAGTGGAGGAAGTGTTTTGGAACTTTTCCTCGCAGAATCGAACGGCACCAGAGGGCAGAAATAATCACAATTCATATGAGCCTCAACGACTGGGACCTGGCACCCTTTGTTCGACTAGCAGAGGAAATGTCTCCATCTACTGGTGTTGAATGCGTCATTGCCCTCACACACAGTTATCGTACGTTCTTATTAAATCAGAACGGCATCAAGGAATTTGTGTCTTTTGAATCGTACTTACATCACTTAAGCACTAATAAAGCCATTAAGATTTTAAGATGTGGAATGTTTTTATTGTGTGGTTAAAACAAGCGAATTAAAAAACTGCATTTCAAATAGTACATTTTGCCATGTTCATGAAACAACACAGATGTTAAGAACAGTTTGAGGTGGAGTAACTACCGACACTTTGTGAAGTGAAGCCACAGTGTCCGTAGCATCTACAGTATCTTTATGTTGGCTAACACCTCTGCTATGAATTCAGCACTTCATTGCTATGTACTGTATGAGCTATAGCACTGGACGCTAGCATTCAACATCCATATATAAATTCTCCCAAAATCTAATTCACCTACTATAAAATTTAAATTAAATAACCTTTGTATGACATTGTTTCAAAACATATATATATATATATATATATATATATATATATATATATGTGTGAAACAATAACGGAAACTAAAAATTAGACTCTTAAATTAAAATGTTTAAAGTGCAAAACTTAAAGAGTGATGGTTTCTAATAAACAGTTCAATCTCCTACTTAGCCCTAGTAGCTGCATTAATATTTGGTACTTTTTAAAAATAATTTAAGACATTGTTTGCTATCATTTCATGTGTGTGACAAAGGCTTACAGTATGATCTCGGCACGGGGAATACGGAGAAGTTATAGATATCTGTTAATAGACAGATTTGCATAAAAAGAATGACTAAGGCTCCTGCATTGGAATGACGAGAGAGCAGACATGTGACGAGCTGGAGACTTACTGCTCTGTCTTTGTAGTTTGTATGAAAAAAGTAACAGTCTAAAGCGACTAAGAGTCTGTGTAACAAAAGATATTTCTGTTATTGTCAATAAAGTCAAAACCCCATATACTGATATTGCATTGGACCTTAGCTTATGTAAAACAATTAATAAGGACAGTATTTAAGAATTAATATTGATGTCTGTTCACTTGTGATTACACATGGTCAGACAGGCAGTGTTGAGGACTTTTACTTCGATCTGAAGTCGGATCGAGCCGGACATTCAGCCGTCGTTGCCGAAGACGGTGTTGAGCTGCTGTGTGACCCGGATGAAGGTGGTCCTGCGGCTCAGCTCCTTCAGTTTCCCTGCACCAACATAGGTGCAGGTGGAGCGGACCCCGCCCAGGACGTCTCGTATTGTCACGTCTACCGGACCTTTGTAAAGAACTTCGACTGTCTTCCCCTCCGACGCTCTGGAGAAGAAAAGCACACTGGGGTCATCCTCAACGGAGACGGTGTTAACATGGTATAGTACGTACACCCCAAACGCAAAAGAGAGAGACTGACATCCCTTACACACCAAGATAACTGTGACTCTGACCTGTACTCGGCCACGCCTCCTGCATGTTTCTTCATCGCCGTATCGGAGCTCATTCCATAGAACAGCTTGTATTTCTTGCCATTTTTCTCAATAACCTCTCCCCCGCTTTCTGAGTGGCCAGAAAGCATACCGCCCAGCATCACAAAGTCCGCTCCAGCACCGAAGGCCTTTGAGACATCTCCTGGGCAAGTACATCCCCCATCCTGTGTGAAACAGAAGAGAAGACAACGCAACACACCATGTTATCAGTGTGACTGTATGTTTACCATGGCTGCACGTACAACATAAGATAAGGCTGCACATTATCAGGGTGGAATACACGTGCAACAAACCACATTGACCGTGGGAAGAGACGAGGTGAATGATCAATAGTTTATGTTATACAACTCAGCTAACTGGCTGTAGCTTCATAGCTGGCACAGTGGTATCAATCTTCTCACCTAATGTTGCATTTCTACGGGGCATTGCTACACCGATCAACTGAGAAGTTGGGAGGCAGACACCCTCACCACATTTAAGAGAAGGCTTCATACTTTCCTCTTTGATAAAGTTTATAGTTAGGGCTGATTCAGGCTTGCCTTAAATTGTACATATTATACAACAAGAACTGTGTAGAAATTATGATAATTAAAAAAAAGACTGTATATAATCTTCATGTACAGCAGTATGGCAGAGAAACGAGTCACTCACAGAGATGATGTGGCCACCCAAGCCATGGGCTGCATCTGCACACTCGATCACAGCGCTGAGCTGAGGGTACCCCACCCCCGTCTTCTTGCGGGTGGTACACACGGAGCCTGTAGAGGAAGGAAAGAAATGACTCGCAATCATTTGCAAACAGGAAACAGAATTTGCAGGCATTTTTTGTGGTTTGATCTGTATGTGCCAAATGAAGAGGGGTTGCAACATAGCAAATATACAAATATGTGAAAGTTAATTTCATAGAATATAAATAAACATGTAGACGTAGAAATGTTACGCTGTGATCACCTGGTCCGATGCCTACTTTGATAATGTCAGCGCCAGCCAGGATCAGCTCCTCTACCATCTCTCCTGTCACCACATTTCCTGCCTGAGCACAATAAAAATAATAACAAATGTTCTTTATTTGATTACTTATCAAAGAAATGTTGACCTGTGAACATCCAATCCATTTCCACATCCTGCAGTTTAAAGGCACACATCTACTGACCATTATAGTGTGAGAGGGGAACTTATCCCTGACGTCTTTGACAAAGTGAACAAAGTGTTCGGAGTAGCCGTTAGCGACATCGACACAGATATAGTGCAGCTGTGGAACCGCTGCCAAGATGGCTGAAATCCTGTCAAAGTCACCTTCCCCAGTCCCTGTGCTGACTGCTAGACTCTGGGAGATAAACAGAGAGGAGAAAGACTTGTAAATACCACCATTCATTAACATCCTGAACGGGTTACATAATAGTTAACACTTTGAGTACCTTCAGGACATTCGGGATTCTTCTTTGCAAATTCCGACCAGTCATCCACGGAGTAATGTTTGTGAATCGTGGTGAAGAGAGTGAACTGGTGGAAGAGAAAAAGAAAAACAGGGCAGTTAAGATTTCTATGCAGACATGTTGCAACAGAGAAAAGTGAATTGTTTTTTTTAAATCTTTGACGTGCCTCTTCAGTTAATTGCTAACTTAAGCCCACACAAACGTTGGCGCTGATCAGGAGCAGCTTGAACCAAAGAAGAGAACAGCTGAACACATCTTTATGTTGGCTAACACCTCTGCTATGAATTCAGCACTTCATTGCTATGTAATATACTGTACATTCAGCACGTCCTGGTCCATATACAGTTTTGTTTGGACGACTTTAGTCACCTTTCCTTCCAACAAAACGATTACCTTGCTCCAACTACATTTGTACAATAGAAAATAATGAATAACACTATGTGCTATATGAAGCTATTTGTGTAATAACAAGTGTTGTACACACCTCCCGTGTAATGCATAACCTACCTGGTGCAAAGCCAGGGCCATCTCAAAGGTCCCCACGGTGTCCATGTTTGCAGCAATGATAGGGATCCCTCTGTAGGTGCCCTTGGAGTTCCTGAAAGTGTAACTCCTCATTAGGTCTACCTGGGAAAGGCAAGAACAATGAGACATTAATGTACTTTCACTCAACTAATTAGGAGGTTAGTGGCATGAATTCTCTAACCAGCAGGTCAAATGTGAATGAGTGCTTTACACCTACCTCGCTCCTTGACTTGAGCGTGCTCCGCTTTGGACGGAGGAGGACATCCTTGAAGTCCAGCTTGATGTCATTCTCAATGCGAGGCATTTTGGAAAGAGGATGTGCGAATAACCAAAAAAAGTGAAATGGAGCAGTTTGTCCAAGAATGTGAATCTGTGAAAGAGAGGGAGGACAAAGTTCAGGATGACAATTATATCAAAATTAGCCATAACTGTAATTACCACTTGGTGGAGATGTAATTAGGATATGTCAAGCTGTTTTAAAATGCTTAAACGCTACTGAAAGTGGTCTTGCTAACGCAAACTCAACCACACCACAAAAAAAACGTTGCTTCTGTAGCAAAATTCAAGGTTAGCAATGCTACATCGGTTATAAGTATCAACATGGCATCAACTTAATTGGCATTACAAACCGTTAATCTAAGCACAAGATATTAATAAGTCAATGTCGGAGTTGTCTTTTACATTTAGCAACACAAAATGTATTTACCTTTAGGAAAGTATGGTGGTTTTCTCCGTGTCGCTGTTCTATTTTCCACTGTGCGCACGGGAGGCTTTACGGGTCGGACACCAACTGACAGCCGCCTTGTAGTTTTTGTTTTTCATTTAGTAGGCGGTGCGCAGGTAAAAGAACTACAAATGCAAGACTCGCTTTACGCCACGTTGCGCTGGTGTCGTAAAAGGTTGTTTTAGGTATTCGGGAAACACATTTCGGTTTGCTTTTGGTGGAGCTATATTCACGCTAATATTAAACATTTTTAGGACAAAATGATGTGCCCTTTTAGCGGCAAATAATAAATAAAGTGCGATTTCCAAAATCATGTTGAAGCGGAACTATCGACGTTGAAACAAGCAGGCGGTGCGATTCCCTGAAGAACACAGGAAACACCCGTTGAATTTTGGGAAGGGAAGAATGAATGTCGAGTTTCCTCACAGAAATACCGTATTATCATTATCGTCTATTAAATCATAAATTCAGTTAAGCTATAATCATACTGCTCATCCCGCTCTAGTGTATTTGATAAAAACAAGTGAACAAAGATGCTGATTAAAGTGAAGGTAAGGCAAAACCAGTTTAACGGTTAGCCCGGTTTAACAGCTAGCTAAACATTTGAACTGTTGTTATTACTGCGTTGTGTCCAGTCTCATAATTTGCTCCACAATAACCTTTTTTTCATCTTTATCTCAGACACTCACAGGAAAAGAGATAGAGATTGACATAGAGCCAACAGATAAGGTATACAACTATAGTTTAATTCCTCAAATATGATGATTACCCGTTAATTAGTCTGTGTTAAAGCATGGTTACATTCATGTCCATCCAGGTGGAGCGGATTAAAGAAAGGGTGGAGGAAAAAGAAGGGATCCCTCCGCAGCAGCAGAGGTTGATCTACAGTGGAAAACAGATGTAAGTTTAAGATGCCCTTTCTTTCTTAGGTGTGTTTCATAGACCTCTATTATTGTCCAAAAACTGTTAAAAATGAGCCACACTTCCAGTATATGTTAATATTAACGCTAGTAGTTTGATTGTATTGGATCTATTGTTTCTTTCTAATCTCAAACGTTTCTACTTTATGCTCGAAATGCAAAATAGAGAAGAAAAATATTGTATATATTATATTATATTATATATATATATGCCTGGCACTGATACTAAAAGTTCAACTGTATTCTCTCCATATTTCAACTTTATCTCGAAATGCAAACTAATCTTTCTCTCAGTTTTTCCCCCCTATGCCTGGCCATAATAGTCTTCTGTAGTACATCATCCTAGTGCACCAAATTCATATTAACCTGCAGCTGAAAGTAGTCCCTTAATGCACTGTTACAAACTACAGCATCAACACTTTACCTAAAATGAAACTATATATTCAAGACCTGTTTTTAAATATTTATGTATTTATTCCCAGGAACGATGAGAAAACAGCGGCAGACTATAAAATCCAGGGAGGCTCTGTTCTCCATCTGGTACTTGCTCTGCGAGGAGGACAGCTGCTCCGCTTTCCCAGAATTCTATACTCCAAGCCTGCGTTGTAGTCGTCACTTGGAAACGTGCCCTAGCTTTTTGCGATGCCTACACTGAAGCGGATACACCGAAGACACGCAGCCATGTGTTGCGGAGTCACCTGGCGGCATTGTAGGCAACACAGAGCCATTGGTAGGAAGATTTAGATCAGTTTCTACTCGTGGCTGCCACGTCCCTACAACCAAAAATGTGTTGGCTGCAAACACTTCCCCCACTGTAGCATTGCCATGGTGAGACACTCCACATGTTCATGCTGCCCTGGCAGAAAAACGCAAAGTTACTTTCAGATTTAAACAAAGCTTTGGCTAAAGATTTACAACCCAGAGCTAATTTAACCACTACAAGAAACTGTACTGTACAGCGTTCTCTGTCTGCACGGAAGCATCTATCTTTGTACCACTGATGATAAAACAGAGATAACTGTAGCTTAACGATCCATCCCTGGTTTACAGTCTTTGCTAGAGTGTGACACAAACTAAGGTTTACTTTTTCTGCTTCATCCACGTTTTATTAAGTTCTATACAAATTGCCCAAACTCACTTCTTATAATTATCTGAGGCTACTGGGAGTATGAACATATATAAAGTATTTTTTCTTGTGAAGCACCCATGTAGCTTCGTTAGATTAGTGAAATATGGACAACAGCGTACTTTAAAGGAATAGTTCGACATTTTGGGAAATCCATATAATGACTTTCTGGCTGAAAGTTAGATGATCTTAATTCACCGGCAGAAAGCAAATAAGATCATTTCCCTAAATGTTGAACTATTCCTATGAGGGAAGAAGTAAAGGACATGTTGTTTTGTCAGGAAAACCTCCCTCTAATTCTAAATCATGTACCGCAGAGTCCATTTTCAGTAGGATAATGTTTTAGATAATTTCAAATGATTTTGAATTTGTTCCGAGCAGTTTCGTGTTTTAGTGTCGATTTGCACATTTTACTCTCGCAAAAAGACGAAGGAACGTGCCAACTATGGTCTCGTCCAACAATGGCCTCAGTTTACATGGATATTGTTAGTTTTGTTTGAGTGTTCAGAGAAGCAACGTTTTTGTTTTTTGGAACTGCTGTGTCAGCACCATATGGCCCCACTCAGTCAGAATCGTGTGACATGGACCTATGCTGTGGATTAGTTTGTCAGTAAAATAAACTTGCAGTAAAGCAAAAAAAAAAAAAAAAGTCTCACCTTGCCATTCTGTGTTGTGTGTGTGTGTGTGTGTGTGTATATAAAGTCATTTCAAATGTTCAAAACAGCTGCACGAAGGAGACGTGTAAAGTCTTATCTTTTTTTATTCCCGTCACACACTCGCCACCAATATGTACATTTACATTTTTAACACAAAAATAGACTCCGAGACATGGCTCTCAGGACGGTAGGTAGACAATTTAAATTAGAGTGTACGCAAAATGATTTAGAAAAATAACATTCTTATCCATGATGTGTTGCTAAGAGAAGAATTGCTTAGATTATCAGTACACATGACTGGTTACAACATAAAACACTTCATATTTCCACCATATTGAAGGCCTGTTTTGGTCTAAATTACAGCAAGGAGTGAAAGTTGCAGCTTATAAGGGAAACCTCGAGCAGCAAGGACATGAAGACGAGTCAAAAACAAAATCAGAAAATAGATTTTAAGCTGTAAACAAGCCGGTGAAGCTCTCGAGTCGGCACAGATCACATTACCGTGACACATTAAGTTGCAGCATTTGATATCTGAGGAAACATTTTCAGGTTCATGTACAGAAAGAGTGTAACTGAGAAATGTCAAATTCAAGTTTATGTTAGAAATTGAGAAAAATTTATTACTGAATGATCAAACAATGGAATACGGATAAAGACAGGAAGCTTTTATATACATATAAATATATATAAATGATGCCCTGAATTACAAATTCAAAACTTAGTCAGTGGTTTTTATTTACTAAGAGACAATATACAGACTGTCATGAAATCTGTGTATAGTGTAAATGCACAATAACCATACAGGCACAAAACACAATCATTGTACTGGTAAAGATATCCGACACACCCTGTTCTCCTTACAGCTCAACAAAAGAGACGTACACAATACTGGCCCAAATTCAATGATACTTTCTTGATACATCCTCTGTGACATTTGCTTTTGGGGGTAAGACTGCTGAGGAAATAAATATCTAAAAGCACCAGAACTCACATTTAGCACTAACAGTTAGATCTGTTGAGTTTTCATGGTCCGGAGGCTTTTTTGGCAGTGTGTAGAAGCAGAAGGCGGTGAGGATGCCCTGAGACACTAATAGATCACAGAAAAACTGAAAACACAAGAGTACATAATGTGTGTTGTTACTATAATATACAGTGTAAGTATAGATACACAACTAATACCAGACAACACTCAATCAGGGGTGCGGGTTTAGTTTTCTCTGGTGCTGCCTATATTAATATTGCACTAAATTCTCTTCTAGTATTAATCAAAAAATAGGGTTTTTTTTACGTCAAGCTCTAATTTCTACACCCTAAATGAAGAACAATAAAATATTTAGATGGCAAGCTAGAAAATACTTCTTCCTTAAAACACGTAAGACAATCAATGCCTCTTTAAAACAGTTTTTCACGCACGTGTCAGTGTAGGGAGGGAGGGAGGGTGGTGGTGAACATTATCGTGTCTCTGTAGTGTTCTATGTCCATGCTAGACTTGCAGAAAAACTACCCCAAAGCATCTCTCCACATCAGTTAAAGCTGTAAAGTCCCCCAAATACAGACTATATTCTAATTAAGGCAATTAACAGGAACAGTGCACCATTAACCAATGCAAAGTACACATCACACATCAGCTTTCACGCCTCCACAAGAGTAAAAAAAGAAAAGAAAATAGGCCTAAATGTATAGGATGTTGAATAGAAAACAAAATGAACACATTAAAACTAAAATAACAACAAAGTCAAATGATATAAACAATTACAATTACAAAAAAAAAAAGAAAGAAAGAAGCATTTTGGAATCACAGCCACTTTTAAAAACAAAACACTGCACTTAGTCAACTTCACAACATCAAATGACTTGATCTAAATCACATTTTCTGCTATGACAATCAAAATACAGCTTTGGCGTGGTGAATGGATGACAAAGTTTGCGTAGCCATCCTTGTAAAGTCTTTTAGATAAAAAACAAAACAAAAAAAAGACGCTCTTACAGTAGGAGTGTGCAGGGAGTGTGTGGAGGAAGAGAAGCAGGATGATGATGATGAAACATAGTAATTGTGTCTGTTTGAACATGTATTGAGGAGCTGCTAACTTTTCTTTATTGCAGCCAGAAAAGTCACATGACTCTAAATACCTCATGTTTATGTTTGGCACAGAAATGATTGATTGATACAAAACCAAATACAAATATTAAAGACAACATGTTGATCAGTAAAATCCACTACAAACTGTGGTGTATGTTTGCATGTGTGTTTGTGCGCACCCACGTTGTGCGTCTGCATATGTCTGTTTCTTTTGGGGCAGGTGGTGGAGTAAAAACTTTAGCAGTCCGCTGACTTGTGGTTGTCTCCGTCCTCCTTGGACAGAGGAGACCTGGCTTCCTTCATTTCCTCCCCTTCCTCTCCGCTCCCACTGCTTTTACCTATGGCCGGATAAACAACCATGCAGAACTTCTGGCCCAAGTACGTCATCTTATCTGTAAAAAGAGAGTGACAAAGAGTCTCAGGACAAGGCCGGTAATGGGCTTTTAAATAACATATGACACACTATGCGTGTAATGTATGAAGAAAACGTTTTTAACTTGTATATATAGCATTTTTCCCAGGACCAATAATACAAATTGTTAAAAGAATACTATATTTGGAAATACCCGTTCATTTTCTTGCCAATTCAGTATTCAGGGGGAGCCAGGAGGCGATTAGCTTAGCTTAGCATAAAGACTGGAAGCAGCCTTGCTAGTTCAAAAATATGCTAACCAACAGGAATAGCTACACCGCGTAACATCCTCTAAAACCACCGTTTGTACATTTCTGTTTTGGTATTGATTAAACAAAAAGTGTTAATAAGTGAGCTTTAGAGGTCAGAGCCTTTGGAGCGAGCCATGCTAGCTGGTTCCCCCTGCTTCCAGTCTTTATGCTAAGCTAAGCTAAGCTAATCGCCTCCTGGCTCTCGCTCCATACTGCATGTACAGACATCTGAGTGGTATCAATCTTTTCATCTAACTCTTGGCAAGAGAGCAAATAAGCACATTTTGCAAACTGTTGACCTATAATTAATTTGTGGTTCTAATAATGAGAACATTTTCATAACACAGCCGTGATAAGCTAATTTACCAACGAAGGCGTCGAAGCACTGTGGCTTATTGTCCCAGTAGACTCCCAGGAAATAGACGGGGACGCCAGTCAGCATGATGGCCAGGCCGATGCCACACACAACAGGTTCAGAGTATAGAGAGAAGATGAGCAAGAAGGCCCAGAAGATGAGGTAAATGACTGGCCAGATGAGGTTGATCTGGAAGAGAAACAAAGAAATAAGTTGTTACTCACATGTAGAGATGATCATTTGTTAGTTTGTATAATATTTCTACTTCCTGCATCTGTCATTTCCTATCTTTTTATGGCTTGTGTAAGACAAACAAAGCTAAAACGACGCAAAACCACATAAACACACCTTGATTGGTCGGTGCAAGTCGGGCTGTTTAATACGCAGGACAATCTGCCCGGCGACAGTGACTCCATAGAAGAGGTAGTTGATGAAGCCCACATAGTTGATTAGGGTGTACATGTCACTGGTGCACAGCATAAGCAAGGTGGACAGGCACTGAGGGGGGAGAAGAAGGAAAGCAGTGTTATAAACAGGACGTTTGATAGTATGTCTGCAGCTTCAGTGTTTATCTGAGTATCACAAGAGATACTGACGTAGTGTGATGGTCAGGGTGGTACTCACAGTGAAGAGCAACGCAGGGATGGGAGTGCACCGTTTCACATGAATCATGGCCAGCAGACTGGGGAGGTGGCCCTCTCTGGCTCCAGCAAAGAACAATCTGTGAGAGACAGAGATGCAAAGGGGAAAACAATTATTCACTTAATTCATATACAGTATTTAAGTCTACAGTACATCCACGTGTTACATGGGGACTATTACAGACTAGGAAGTGTTATGGAGAGGTTTAAGATGAGGAAGAAATGTTTAACTTAGAGCCCATATCTTGTTAATCATCTTAAAACTCACAGAGTAGATCCCATATATTGGAAATTGTCATGGAGCCAACTAACCGTGAAGAGGTGAAGAGGGAACCGTTGACTCCACCGAAGGTGGAGAGAGCCACAGAGATGGGCATGATCCACGACATGACTCCCAGCAGCTTCTCACCAAACGTCTGGGATGGAGGAGCGGGAGGATGAAGGTTAGAGGTTGAAAGTAAACACAGAGTGATGCTTATTTCATCACTATAATGCAACAAATGAGGTCCACATGGTATCAACTAACACGTTTAACTCACTAGAGGGCGTCATTCTATTACAGAGGTGGGTTTGAATGAAGTCACAGGACCATCCTGCATGCGTCATGCGCCATGATACTTACCACGGCAACAGCGTTTGAGGCGAGCAGCTCCGTGGGGCTCATGGCTGTGACGTAGGCAATGTTGGCAAAGACGTAAACGAAGGTCACGAGGGGGATTGAGATGAAGATAGCACGAGGAAGGTTCCTGGAGACGAGAGAAACAGCAATGTTTAGGAGACAGCTAAAGACAAGTACAGGGGGGGGGGGGGATTTAAAGGAGGAAATTAAAAATGGTACCTTAGGGGAGATGTATTAATGGATACCAAGGTTATTGAAAAAAAATGTGGGATTGATAAAAAATGATAAAATGCAGAGGAAATGAAGAAATAAACCATTAGATTCCACCTGAAATGTTTCATCGTCAGTGGCACTGGGGAGGGGGATGATGATAAATAATGAAGTTAAATACATTTCAGAGACCTTTAAGGAAAAGGATTAAACTGGAAAGCTTAGTTGGTATGCAACTGCTAATCGCCAGAATAGCTGTGAGGAGCTTTACAACTCAAAACTTAAAATTCTGTACTGTGGGAAGGTGGTTTTCTAATATTCCTAGAGATATGTTAAGCAGAATAACGTGTCTTACACATAGGGGTCCACCAGCTCCTCTGTGACGTAGTTAAGGAAGTTCCACCCTCCATAGGCGAAGGAGCCTTGTAGGAAGGCTAAGGCTATCAAGCCCACATCATAGTCCTGGAAGGGCTCGAAGGCATTGGCTGGCTCCAACCAGTAGTACTCTCCTACAGGGGGAGAAGATACGTTGACATTTTTAGCTTGGTGCAGCAGGACATTTATTCATTCTTTATGTACATTTGTATCACCATACTGAACTCAGGAGGTCTGTCCCTAAAACATTTCTCTTGGGTTTGCGAGGCATGTTTTTAGTGAGCATTAAAGTATTTCTTCTCTCACACACTGTCCCTCGTTTAGGACCCAAAGTCTCCCATCAAATCAACCACTGAACTCTTCATTTAACTTCAAACACTCGCGCAGAAATCCCCATTTTGTTGTTTCAGGAGCCGACTGTGGCCCTTGAAATAACTGGCCCTCAGCCATGTTGTGACGGAAAACCCACACGGGCGTGCTGATATTAGCGATGTGAGTTTTAACCAAAAGGGGCCCCAGAAACTCACTGACCCCTGCTGCCTCCACGGGGAGTCTATACTGTCCCGAATGACTGAAGATGCCCCCGGTGACCGCGAGTGTGTGACTTTTGTCCTTTCAAACATAGACGCCAGACAAAGGATGGACATATGCACTTAGGGAGCTTACCCTTGCAGATCTGCACGATGCCCATGACGATGATGAGGGCGAGGGCCAGCAGCTTGCCGGCGGTGAACATGTCCTGCACTCTGGTAGCCCACTTCACACTGGAGCAGTTCACCCAGGTCAGCAGCACTAGATAAAAGACAGTAAAACACAGAGTTAGTGCTTAAAATCCTGGTTTCCCATTGTGTTTCCTCTTAAAGTGGCTTTAAAGTTAGTCAAATCCCCTTATTCCATGCTATCTGATATGTATATTCAGGTCAATAAGTGTAAAGCAAAGTGTACAGATCTCAGGTCATCGAGTGGAAAAAGATTAAAAGCGGCACACAGGAATATGTGTGATGTGGCTTAATATCTTAACACAGCGACCTTTGACTCATGGCGTTGAACTTCACCCGTTATGTCTTACTGTACTGTACTATACTATTAAACTCACTCCAAATTACAAATATAATGTATGTGACCTGCACTGCTGGGTACAACAGGCCAGTGGGTTCAGGCCAATAGGGTGCCATTAAATAATAGGCCTGTTTGACTCTTAGGGATTAGGTTGATCACATTAAATACGTCTGAGCTGAGCTGCCACTGTAGGAAACGAAGGCAGATGTGCATGAACAGATGAGCATGGCTCTGTGTGTTTGAGGTGAAGAGAGTAGGGTTTGTTTGAGGTGTTTTGTGATTAGTCAGTCGGTATTTTAAGGGGGCAGAGGAGGGAAAGTTGTGACTTAAACTTCCTGCAGCATTACTACGAATGACAAATAGAGCAAACAGAACAAGAGAATGCAGCTTCTCCCACCACAAAAAAACAGGAAATGACGAACTTTTAAAAGCGTACGACTTGATTTGTGTACTGTTGCATCATACACACAGGCACAATGAGCTAAAAGACAACAGATCCAACCCTGAAAACACTTTTTAAGAACTAAGTGTCCCGTTTTACTCCTAACCACCTGATGACCCATTCTGCGAAACGGCCGAGGGGCCTCTCAGCTGTCCGTAAGCTGAGTATACAAAATGTGTGTATGGAAACTTGCTGAGTTAACTATGAGCTTGCTTCAAAACATAACAGAGTTATGACCTCGCACTCTGCCATCTGTAGGGAACAGACGTACCCCAGAGTGAACCCCCCCACCGTGTGTTTTTGAAATGGTACACCTTCAAAAAACCTTAGCAGATTGAAGCGGCTGCCAGCGAATGGCGGTACCTGGTTCGGTCGCTGAATCTAGACTGGATTAGTGGGTAAATATGTAAGGCTATCTCTTGAACACTATTGCATAATGTTCTGCAAGGGGCTTGATTTAGGAGATCGCAGAAGCGTCTCAACTCAGAGGCAGATAAGTGCATGCATGCTGCGCCCGTAAAAAAAAGAAAAGAAAAAGGGGATGACATCAGAGCTGATGAATGTTCCCCTGAACAACAACAACAACAGCAACACAAGGATAAAACCCGTTTTGCTTGATGGAAGTGGGATAAGGAAAGTCAGGTCAATCAGTCAAAGCATAATATCTCAAAGGTATGCCAATACACCTGATTTCAAAGCACAGTATCTGCAGCCGGATTGGGATGATCTCTCGGTTCACAGAGTACAACTGTGTGTGCGTGTGTGTGTGTGTGTGTTATTGAGCATGCCTTCGGAAAGTGAGATTTCCAATTTGTCAAGCCAAACGGGGCAGGCCAACTGAGCACGTCTGCCAGTGAACAGCGTGTCACAGGACGGCCTTTGGAGGATCAGTTTAAGGGAGAAGAAGCACTATTTGTGCCTGTCTGTATCTCTATCTGAAGGCTGCCTGCAGTATTTGGCCAGTGTGTGTGACTGTCATGTCAGCGGCAACACATGTATCCATTTGTCTTCACATATTTACTGCTCAGTGGTAACACTCCTCTAGCTGCTTTGCTATCTCGTATTAAAGGATTTCTGAGTAACAGAAGAGCTTCAGAGAAAAAAGGGGACTTTAAATAACTTAAACTAAGAGTTTCATTTGTAAACTGTGTCTCATATGGGACCAAAGTTGAAGCGAATGATTCAGACGCGTGGGTTAAATTTCAATATAAGTCCTGTTATGATCACGACACAAAACTCTTCTGCGTGAACAGCTGCACGTGTTTGTGTCTTAACATCAGCATTACTCACAGAGGCAGACGGCGGCCAGCAGACGCAGGCCGTTCTCCGGCGGGAAGCAGGTGGGGAATAGAGGCTGCAGGACGTAGTTGGAAAACGTCAGCGCGATCACGGCCTGGTTGGTCGGGTAGATCACCAGCACGGCGATCCACAGACGCAGGAACCTGAGACAAAAAAATGAGTTTCAAACAGTTACAAACACAGAAGCAGGGGAGAAACAGTAGGGTGTCAGGAGCACATGCAGGCGGGGGCTAAGGAGGCGGAAACACATCACAAAGACACATATAATATGAGGATTTTTATTGTCATTTTAGATTAAATATCTTTACGGTTGTCTGAGCTTTGGGAAATCATGATGGGTATGTTTGCCACGTGTTTGTCACAGTTGAATACTATGACTGACTTCTTTGAACCTCCTACGAGAAAGCAAAGGGGGGAAACCCACGCTCTTAGTGAGTGTTTGATGTGGAAACTTAATGAGTCACACCAAACCAAGGTTTCAGGTCTGAAGTGACTCACGTTTCAAACAGCCACCAATCAGTTTAACTGTAGCCTTGATGCAGCATCACTAATATTAGTCAGTGGGTATTCCCTGTGTTAGAAACTGACTAGATGAGTCACATTAAACTGATGCAAGCCTTGTCAATTATGAGACAGATTGGTCACTGGAGCGTCTCAAATGCAGGGGGAGAAAACGGGTGTGGAGGGACAGAGGAGGGGGGGGGGGGGGGGGGGGGGGGTGAGATGAGGGAGATCATGAGGGTTTAGCTGAGTGCAGCAGGGGAAACCAGACGAGTGGTTTTTCCATGAAATTCCCTGAAAGCTTATCGAGGGATCATTACACCTGACTGAGTTAATGGGATTGTGTGTCACTGGAATGTGTGCTTAATGTAAAGATGTACATTCAAACTCAAACCTCTATGTAGACCCTGTGGTGAAAGGTTTTACATCACTAACATCGATTTATAATACTGTGTAATTATGAATAAAAATATGGCTGATAGCCATCAGAATGGAAACAAATAGAGGATTTAGCTTTATATAACGTTACAATCCCGCTCTTAACAACTCTACACAATGACTCCCTGCCACCTGTGGCATTATAGTAGTATATATACTGTACATTAAGGGTGTAACTCATCATCCTGACATAACAAAGGGGCTTTGTACTTGAAACGATGTCCGTTCAAGTCGTGTTTGAGCTTGCAACTTTGCGAGCTCTTCCCCTTTTTCTAGGAACTCGCTGTCGGCCAACTGACATCACTTACAATGTGATGTAAGTATTTCCGTTACTGCAGTTATTGACATATACAGTATGCATAACTGCAGGCCCACATACAAACACATAGGGATAAAAGGAGCAGGACCACAAAAAACAAACACCGCTTGAAGACGGTTTATTTGTCCTAGCCAGAGGGCACAGTTCACATACAGAGGCAACACTTCAAACCCAACTACACGGTCCCTGGAGGTAAAGGTTCATTGATGTGTATTGATAGCTACTGTACAAAAGAGACATAAACAATCATTGGCTGTTTTGTCTGCTTGAATTCCTCTCCCAAAATACCCCGATAATATGTATCCTTGCGACAGTTGAAAAAACAATGGTCCAATCTGTGTTTACAGTCTGGGCAAAGGCACAGTGTGTGTGAAATATACGCCAACAAACAATATTGTTCCGCTTGGAAATGAATCTAGCATGGTTCCCAAGCGTTTACTATAAGAGGCGCAACATTAAATTAAGCATTTATGCATTAATAGAGCAAGACAGTGGCCGGAAAGTCACTTGCAAACACATAAAACCCACACAGGAGCCATTGACAGGAGTCATTTTGACTATTTGTGAGTCAACTGTTTAAACATACGAGTCAATATTTATTCAGGTTTACAGGCAACAAGACCCCCTGCTTTGGATCAAGATGTCTGACCTGCATGAGCTGGTTTATCCACCAGGATAAAGAGAAGAATCTAGACATGTTGGTATGCACACATAAATCCATGTCAAATTAACTTTAATTGTTTGGGAGGCCCGTTCTTCTAAAAAATACTTATACTTAATAAACAGTACTGTGGACCTGGGGGTTGATCAAACCTTATTGACCTGAGTCAGTAAAACCTCAACAGTGACAATAAAAGTATCGACCATGTGCAAAAATAATAATTCTTTTGGGTTGTTATGAAGAACAGCTTCTAATGTTTGTGTTTGGTAAACAAAGTGATAAAGACTGGGTGCTTAAAATAATGCTTTCGTGCTAACGCTGGCACGTGGTGTTCTTGTTGAATATATATTTAGAACAAGTGAAAGGAAACCACCAGATCACACTCTCTAAATGTAAAAAACCCCAGAAACATTTCCTGTACATGCCCCACATAGTGTCACACACCTTCTTATAAACTCCCTCCTGCGTTGACGTATTCTGTTTACCGACTCAAGTCTCACCTTTAAATGTCATGTGGAAATACATCTGATAGTTTCTAACTGGAAATAGATGTCTCACCCAGCCAGCCCTCCGAAGATGTCCTTGACGTAGGAGTAATCTCCCCCCGATTTGGGGATGGTGACGCCCAGCTCGGCGTAGCAAAGCGCCCCAATGGCTGTGATGACGCCCGTGACGATCCAGACGATCAGGGCCACGCCCACGGAGCTGGCGTTCTCCATCACTCCCTTCGGACTGACAAAGATACCTGAGCCGATAATGTTACCTGGTGGAGGAGAGAGAAAGGAGAGAGAGAGAGAGAGAGGGGTCAGGTTTCGGTGCAGATTGAAAAAGAGGTTGTTGTCAGCGTTGTCTTGAGAAGCTGTCGTGTTTGCAGTAACTTTTTAACGTGATGTTGTGCATTTAAAGGGGCATTTCACCATCACGATCAGATATCATGGGAAGTACAACTCCACTGCCACCACGCTGTCTCACCTTGGGTCTGAGACTTTTATAGGATTGTCTGGATTACAAACAGGGCGAGTGGAGTTTGGAAAATGTGAGCATTCACCAGGCAGGGAGTCAAAAATATGCAATCCAGTTGTATTATGGGAAGTGTAGGAGCTAGTATTTTGGAGCTTGACCCAAATTAGCATCTGCTGCACCAAATTGGACCATTATTTAGTGAAGACCTACAACTTTAGAGGTAAAGTTAGATGTTACATTAAGGAGCAAGAACACAGAGGAAATTAGCCAAGCTTAGCATAAAGACTGAAAGCAGGGGGAAACAGCTCGCTTAACTTCTCCTGAAGTAGGAAAATGTGCCTCCCAACACCTCTAAGCTCACTAATTTCTCTTGTTTGTTGATTTCAAACACAAACAGAAATGTACAAGCGACCTCAGCAGGCATGATGACACCAAACCTGGCAACCTTCCTGAGAAAACAAAACACTACGCCCGACTATTAACCACAACTAAATAATTACCACACAGAACTCCACCTCAAACCACAAACTGTGGCGTTTACTTCACTGTTTGATGTATGTACCTGTTGAATTAACAACAGGTACATCGTGCTAATTTAAAGACCTGTTTGAACAGTGATGTGGCAGCTGAGACATTATGCAAAGTGACAACTTGTAATCTGCTGACTAAGCAAAGAGTTATGAGGAAACATCTGGATTGCATCGCTTCTTCAAATCATTCAATTATTAAATCAACAGATTAGGTCAAAAATCAAGCAGCTACAGGGAAATAATTAAAACTCTATCTGCTTTCTCATATCAGTTCAATCTAAAGCAAACTCTGAACATGTGCCAGACAGCTCAATTTAAAGCATGGCACGATTTGTTCAACTTTAACAGATTCCACATGCATCAGTGGGAGTGTCGAGGTCACTTATGTCACTCCAGCTGCAGGTAAAAGGTCAAAAAGACGACCAACATACCATCACACCCCTGATGTTGACATCTTTATGGCTGCTGTGGTGTTCAGTGTATGACCTTTGACATAAGGGGAAAAAAAGCAGCTCTGCGTTGACTCAGCACTTTCCTCGAAAGCAAACTGCCTGCTATTCTTATGCAACATATAGTAGAGTTTGCAGAAGCAGATAAAGGTAACATGCTGCTTCTGATTTAAGTAAGTTCACATTTTGGACTTTTATGTAGGGAGGTGCTCTTAAAGGAGCGAGCAAATGTGCACGCTTGCATGTTGTGTGTTCGTGTCATGTGCATCGCCACACTGCAGCGCGTGAGACATGCTGACTGTGTGGAATCTCCTCAGGTTTCCTGTCCGATTTACATCCTTTTGACTTTTACAAAACATACTGTTAAACTCTCTCTTGACTTTAATCTGAGGACAACTTGTGTCAACTTTAGGAAGCAGTGGATAAAAAGTCCAAACTGTCTAATCTCTTAATCCACATCTTTGTCATATTGCTGGATCTTTTTACACATCGCTGCAGACCTCAGCCTGTTTTAACACAGGATATTTTGATATCCTCCTTTGTTATCGGATACTTGTTTCACAAAGGAAGTGTTTGGTCTCGGACATGCTCTCTGAGCACATTTCTGTTCCTCTCTGACTCTCTGCCTTCGGACACAAACAGACTGAGGCTCCACTTCATTTACTTATTATTTCCATGGCAGCTCTGAGGTTCTGATAAGAACTCATTTAGATTGTATCTAACATCTTGCTTTACGGCATATTATGTGTTGCATGCTTACTTTCTCAATGTATCGATTTCATCTAAAAGAAATTGCGAAGCTATAGACAAAACAAAACCTGATGACTCCATGACACATGATTGAATGCCACCAGCTCACGCCAGCGGCAGCAGACGGTGAATATCAACAAGCATGTGTGTGTGTGTGCAGCATTATGATATAACCCTGATCAGCCTTTATAAAAGACCTCCAAGATTTGCTCTTGCATTTGCACCCGGTGTTAAATCCTTGTTCCAACAGCCACCAAGCTGAGGCAACCTGCTGCTTGGCCTTCAGCCAGGCACTCACAGACCCTGCAGGCCTGTGTGCATGCATGTGTGTGAGTTATTACACTAAAGCAATTTACAACACAGAAGCAATTCAACGAGAAAGAGGAGGGTTCAAGTGTCATCATTGCTTCGGCCTATTCGGGATATTAAAAAGACAAAAAGCTACATCGGTAGCATCAAACTGAGCTCAAGGTTTAATCAAAGGGAATTTGTGCAGCAATTCAATTACAAAGCACACAGACAGGGGCTCAGACATAGCTCAGCCAGGCAAGCTAATAAAACTGCATTATCAGGGCGCTGCCTTCTTCCAAGTGGCCAATAGTTCACTTCTAATCCCAGTTCCCAGTTTTGCACGTTCTGGATTTATGTGTGTGTGTGTGTGTGTGAATGATAAATCCCTATACTGTACAATAGGCCATAAAAACCGTTTGATGTCCTTGTGTGCTCGGCCCTTTTCATGGAAACCCAGCGGGGCATGTTGACAACCAGAGGATCAGACGAGTCTCCTGACCTCGTGTCTCACTCGCACATGACAATGCGAGCTCAAGGAGCATGAATGAGTGACTTGGTCAAGGACAAAAGTCCCAGACAAGAACAGTCTGGCGAGTACGCCGAGGTGTATGGACTCTGGACGGCTGTAATAAAAGCTTTAAGATGGCATGAGTGGCTGCCAACCTGTTTCTTAATAGGCGGCGGATGAATGGAGAGCCCCTAATAAAATGTTTTATCATCTGAATTATTAACGTGTTGCTGTATAGATACGCTCAAGGGAGGGGCGACAGAGAAAAGACGTTGGCAGCGTGCACAGGGATACCTTGCTAGTATGTGATTTAAACACTTGAGTTGAGTTTAAAGTTGGTCAAACCTTACGTGTACTGTGCTACTTACAGCAGAGCTCAGATGAGTGCTGGTAAAACCTCAAGGTTTCAGGGAGTCAGTTACAAAGTGAGTAAGAACAAAGCTTTCACAACACTGTCACGCCAAGGTTGCTCTTCATCTGTCCCTGTCTCTCGCTCTTAGCCTCCTTTTCCCCCAGTCTGTCTCTCCTTTGGGAGTTTCCATGTTCACACACACACACACTCACTTTCCCCTCCTTTCCTCCCGTTACCATGGAAACGCATGAGTGAATGAGTCATCCCCTCCCTTCCCTTCATCCTGCCAAGGTCATCACAAAGACCACGCTCTCACCTGGACAAACCCGTGCCATATTTCACGCCTGCACTTGTATCGATCGTCCTATGATGGCGTTATCTGGACTTGTTTGTTGTCTTTATTGAATAGAAACGACCACTCGCACCGCCTTAGACTGGCCTCCGTGCAGCCCTGCTACTGCTTCTGTGTCATTTAACCTCTAGTTTTTATTGAAAACGTATTTCTGCAATGATTTTGTATCAAACAAAGATATGTTGTAAGTATGTAGAGCATGATCTGAATGACATTTTGACAAAAATGTTGCACCTCCTGCAATTTGGATATTGTACTAATCCATATTGCGATTTCGATAAAGATTCGGACTCATTGCCCCGGTGCAAAGTCGAGCTGAAAAAATAGATGACTCATTTAGATAGTCCAGCAATTTATTGCTAATGCTATCGATAAAGTAATTCCACACAATTGAGAGGCTAAAGACCCTGGCTCATACATTTCCCACAATGCAAATCAATCTGAACGCTGATGATACCACCCGGGCTATTTACTCAGACTTCTTAGAGCTCCCCCCCCAAAAAGATACAGAAGAAACAAATCTTCATTTGTAAAATTGGAAGAAAGGCCCTTTAAGGTTGTATCTCGCTGTAGACCCAATTATGAGAGTCCACGTGTTGCCAGCCTGCCATCACACTGTGTCCAAGTCAGTCATGTGAGCCTACAAATTGCTCTGAATGGGCCTAATACTAAATGAGGGTGACGACATCATCATCCCTGGCCGGGCTACAAAGAAATGATGACATCTGATGACTGATTAAAGAATGCAGCCTTGGCCCTGGGGGCTGTGAGTGTGTGAGTGAGGGTTGAGACTGTTGTAAGTCAGACTGAGAGGGGTCTGACTCACTGTTACAACAACAGTCAGTGCCCATTTGTGTTCTGTGTGTATCCAATTTGGGACAGAATACTACCGTAGCAGGGAGTAAGTACAAGCTCAAATTTAACCAACTGTGTTGCACAACTGCACGTGATATAACTTTCTCTCTGTCAGGATGCAACATCCTTATCAAGAAACACCCACCCATTATAAACTCTAAGCTCCTCATTGCATGGTGGAATCTGATCCCAGGGCAGCTTTTATACCCTGATGATGATTTACACAGTGAAACACGGGTGGCAGCACACACTTCTCCTCCTTATTTGCCTTTTACTCCATCTGTTTCCTTTTCCATCTCTCACTCTTACACTGAAACAGACTTGTTATACTTTCTCAGACGCACGAACCAACTGCAGGCTACTAAAGGGCAGCATGTGAGTGGGGCGTTGAATTATTGCTGTGAACAACTGCTGTGGCACCATATGGCAGATCTAGTAGAAATGATAGTAACGCAGACTTACCAACGATAATACCGCATGCGCTGACCAGCCCGATTGACTTCTTGAGCTCCACTCCGCCTCCCGACTCCTCACCGGCAGCATCCTTGGCAGAGCCCGATGTGCTGCTCCGTTGTCTTGCCCCGTCCGTCATTTTGATGTCTGGATATTTATGTTTGATTTATTTTTTTTAAATCTTTTTATCCAGCACACACACACAGCACCTTAAGCTGCCCGTGCGCTCCTCTCGCCCTGATATCAAAGCGTCTACTGTGTGCGTAAAACCACGTGCAACGTGCAGCACTAATCTGATGAGGAAAGTTGTTGCGCTGTCAGCAACTTGTGACAATAAGGTGTTTTCACACAGAAAAAATATGCAAATGAACAGCCGGAAATATTGTCATAATACTGTAAAGTGTATTCAAGGTATGACCACAAGTGGCGACCTTAAAGCGTTTTGTTCTGCTGCCTGCTGGTGTCACAGGTGGTGCTTCAGGTCCCTATTTAAAGGCACATCAAGTCCAATATTCCAATGACATCCCTTAAAAGTCATACAAGGAAATAACTCCGTTGTTTCTGAAACAGCAGGAGAAAATTAAAGATGGAAAAAACAAAAAGTCTCTCAGCGTTTCCTTGTTCCAGGTGTGAGCTGAAGAGACGCACGCATCCTCTCTGCACGCAACACAAAGCTTTATACAAGCGTTCAGGTCTGCCCCATAAACGTCCGACCTGTGTTTGGTTTGAACAGGAGAAGTTGTATTTGAGTAAACATACATGTTCTTCTTCATATAGTACAGTAGCGCCGCCTCTTTGACAACCCCGCCCCCCACACCTCCAACGCGGGGCTTGTTTTTTTCCTCCTTCTGCCTCTCGACCAAGAACATACCACCTCCCATCTCCCTCCACCACCAATCAACTGTTACTCCAAATCCACTGCTGCTGCTGCTGCACTGTACACCTTCCACATACAGAAATCGCCAAACAAGGAAGCTTATGAACTTATTAGGTTGCAGCACCCGGGACGAGCCTTCCTTTCTGTTCCTGCTTCATCTCACTTCTATTTTTGAGCCCTACTTTTTGTCTTATCACTCATGCACAAGCACAAGGGGCTCTCGTTCATTCACACTCATTATTCAAGATGCAGCAGAAGCTACAGTCTATATTTAGCCCACCTCTTTACATGATGCAAGACCTGTGTGTTCTTGTGTTGAATTGTTACTCCAACCCATGATGCTAGTAGGCGGTGGTTTTGTTTCCATGTCAAGCTGTCAGTCAACCAAGAGGTAAAAGAAATGAGTCTTGCATGGGACATTTCTGATTGTTGATGATGAGAGATTATTTAATCTGGTGTCGCTTTTGTCCGAAATTGACTGCATGCAAGTGTTTGCTTCCTGCAGAAGAAAGTCAACGCTGACTCTTCTATAAAACGACTGTAAAGATGTGTATTTATTGTTCATCTATACAAAAACACGGCCTGATTTGATCATTTTGTGTCTGCAATTCTGTAAGAACCGTTCCTTTAGAGCTCATCCCACAGGCCTTGAACCTGAGTCCTTCAGTTAATGTCCAACACATTTAGCTTTGTCAGCATCTCCTGTGATTTCATAGGAAACCTCAGATTCACCTGAGAGACCCCCGTGCTTCCTGAACAACTGTTGACTCATGATAGTGAGCGCAGAACAAAAGGCAGGAGTTACATAACGACTAATCTCTGCAACACTGAGCGAGCCAGTGTTGTCCTCAGCTGAGTGGGCAAAAACAACAAGGTCACCTGGATCGCCTCAACACACTCGCACTGCACTGAAATGCTGCCTGCATGTTTGTTGCCACTTTATCTGTACCCCAGATTCTTGTCTTTGTCCCTGCACAATATAAGTCATTGTAAGGTTCGGGCTCTAAATGTACCTGGTCAGTGAGGCAGGAAGGTGTACACACTGCTCACTCACAGTTCACATGCTTGACCATTAGGAAACAGGTCAGAGAGGCAGTTTGTTGACATTTTGCCGGCGTGCAGCACCTACCCGGAACATTTTTTAGTAGGTCAGCAAGTACGGCCCTGTTAGAGAGTATTGATGTCGTTTATATGATGATCAAAGCTTCCTTTTTAACGCTTCCCTCCATTTGTGGGATGGTCACTCCAACTGCATGTCAATATTAGACTGATACTTGACAATTTAATTCATTTTCAGAGACTCTATACTATAGTTTTATAGAAAATGATTTGGGACCACTGTATTAAATGACATACATATGAGTTTTCTTCCTGCCGTATGAGACCATGGATGTTTTTGGCCATTATCTGCTGATCAATACACCTAAAGGAAGGCTTTGTGATCAAACATAATGATTGCATTGATCGTTGGTGGTTCTCCCTGATCATCTTCCCCCGACACACTGATTGAATCCAAACAGCCTCCATTTGGCATTGTTTGCTTGATTAAATTAGATTCTTATTGCGTCATTTCCTAATTACAGCAGGATAAAGGGCTCTGATGCAATAATTACTCGGTACTAGGTATCACTCAGCCCTTTCGTTTGAAGGTGAGATTCGATGGCTGTAAAGCTGCAAAAATGTGAAATATCTTGAGCCAAAAATACTCTAAAAGGAATGTTTGAATGTATTTCACCCCAAGGATGCTTAAACCCTCAATTTTCCAGCAGAAATACCAAAGTGCATGTCTATTATATTTGTTAATCAACAAACTTTAAGAGGATTTCTAAGAGCTGAGCTCAAATATCTGTATTTGACTTCCTCTTTTTCAACTGTAAAGATGGTACAAGGGAGAAGTTTAGAGCTTTCAAAGCTAGCTAGTGCTTAAATGGCAGTGTGTGTGTGTGTGTGTGTGTGCGTCTGTATGTGTGCGGTTTGATTAGCTTACTGGACCATTGGAGCAAAGAGATAAGACTCGCGGTACGTGCTAAAACCCTGGAGATATTGAACAAAGAGCAAGGTGCAGAAAAAAGAAAGGATGGAAATGAGGAGTGAAGCTAAAAGCACGACTTATCTTACTGTAGAGTATACTGCATGTACATTACAGTCAGTGTTGTCTCTGTACTCCTGTGTATATTGGATTTTACATGGCGCCACACCTGAGGTTAAAGTGCTGACTTCCAGTTTTAATATGAGGGTGTTTACGCTACGCTAGCAGTACGGGCTGTAGGCACGGTAATACAGACCACCTTTTATGTTTGTGGTCTGCTGCACTGTCCTAGAATTGTGTATACAAGTCCTACACTGTCCCTTTAACTTCCTACACAAGTGTTATTTCATTTATTTCTTGCTATTTATGAGCGAGAGACCTCATGAGTGGCAGAAATGCAAAGAAATAGAAATGTTGCTTGAGAAAACGAAGCGTTTATCCCCGACGTGTGAGGAGTGGCATTCACCGGTATGTCCTGAGTCAGCTGTTACTGGGAGTTTATCACTGTGGTAAAGCTGACCCTGGGCCTTCACGCTGATAGCGACACACACTTGCATAGCTGTGTGTGGGGGGACGTGCACGTGGGACACAAACAACACCTGTATTCACACACACTAGTGACATACAACCTCTGCAGCCCTACTTCCGGTCCTCACCCCTCACACACACACACACACACATTCCACCTTTTCATCACATGGAGGCTGACATAATAATCTGAAAGCATACGTAGCATATGTCCACGCACACACACACTTTATCAGGTGACAGAGCGGGTGGTGAAAGGCATGGAGATTCTCCAGATAAGGCTGTTAATGAGTAACCACACTGTTTCAGGTTGTTTGCTGCTCAGTGGCTGGAAAATTGGAACAATAACATGCAAACACAGAGGTAATGGCTGTGGATCCAGGCAGGAGAGCACGGGGAGACGCAGGTCCGGACCAACAAAGGGAATAAGTAGCACATTTCCCAAAATGTAGAGCGATTCCTTTAAGGATGTTGGAGCCTCAATTTGATGCTTTTTAGGCAAATTCTAAATTTCATGAGTCAGAATTGAGGTTAAAACATAAATTCACATTTTTAAATCAATCCTGCATCGTGATCATGTGACGAAGTCTGAAATTAAGTTAAAAAACAAAACATTCATGGCTCCGAGCTGATCGAATTGCAGAAGCCAATTAAAAGAGAGATGAAAGAGGATAGATTATTGCTGGTGAACATGACACACCCCTGGATTCTTTCAGGAGAGACGAGAATTACGCTGATGTCCCTCCTGATAAACTGACAGTACAGAACCCTGGAAGTGGGCCAGAGTCATCTCACTAATGCACCGAGCTGCTCCGCTCTCCGCTTTACTGAGAACTCTCAAACAGTCAACATGTCGGTACATCCGGGTTCTCTTGTACTCACATTAATAACCATTAGGATGGGATGGGAGGTTGTGACACTGAAGTGTAGAAGAGTATTTGCTTGAATGCTCCATATTTCCACAGTGTGCCCTTTGCATGTCTTCTTGTATTTGCTGTTTTATTCCCTCTAAATGTTTTTCCTTCCTTTATTTAATTTAACTGAGCCTCTGCACATATTTGATTGACAGCGATTTCCTCTGGATTATAGGAAATTGAATTATTCAACAGCCTACGCCCATTCATGGTTCCTGAAAAACAGGTTGCAGATTTAACGCACAAAAGGAAGATTGAGAAATGATCCTGTCTGTCATTTGATTAAGCCTAGGTAAAGAAGAACAAGCACTACGCCCTGTGCGTTAGCTTCAGCGCAAAATCCAGAGGTGCAAGACAAGAGGATGATATCAAGAGGTGGAGGAGGAGGCGTTGCCGTTATGTAATAACCAAAACAAAGTTCCTATTTATGTCAGGGAACATAGTTCAGTATGTTTGAATAACAAACAGCTCCGTATTCCATTGTTCAGAAACATCTCCAGCTGTCCTCATGTGTGAAACATTTGAGTATAGAAGCTGGAATAACACGTTAATACTTTAATAATGCAACTTCCTGAGGTTGAAAGCACTGGTTCACATTAAGATATATAAGCAGTGCACGTAAAGACAATGTTTTCTTCAGCATGTCTTTAGACTAGCAGCTCCAACTCCAAATAAGGAGCAGAGCGATGACGTCGGAGCGGATTTGTCCCCGCCCACTGATTTCCAGGAAATCTTCCCTAACCCGAGGAAGCTCATGTTCATTGATAGGTATGTTGGTTGGTAACGTCACATAGATATAAACATATACTTACAGAAACATAAGATGGGATTGCACAAGAGGGGGGGGGGATAAGGTGGAGACAAATAGAGCAAGAGATGGAGGTGTGAGAGGAGGAGTGTGTAGGAGAGAGAACGTGGTCAGGGGCTGGAAAATGTTTCAGGAAGAGAGAGAAGAAGGTGTGAATTCACAGAGAAAGTTGGAGGACATGCCGAGGGGTAAAGAAAGTACAAAGAGCTACTAGAAAGAAGTTATTGAAGGGCTTGGAGGAGGACGACGACGACGAATGGTGAAAGGGAGGGGCATGGGAGTGCAGATGGTAATTTGAGCCTTGTGTTTACCATGTCTCCAGAAACATATGAGTTTTTGGGACAATGTGTTCGAGAACACATGTGGAGACAACCACCCAAACAACCTCGCTCACTTTTTGTAGCAGGGTTGAAGAGAGAATCTGTAAACAGATGAGATTAAGAGAAGATGTGGAGGATGTTATTGTCGTATATTGATACTGAAATGTCTATTTAATGTTATGTTTTAGAATATCTGATGTATTTTGTTGCTTTCCATTTATTTCCATCAGTTAAACAGACTCTGGAAACTCGCTTAAAGCTGCAATAATCAACATTTACCTCCGGTTTGTTTGTCTGTTTGTCAGCAGTATAACAGGAAAATAATACAAATAAACATTTTATATAATATATAGAAGAAAACACGTAATGTTAAAGGAGTTACACTAAACCCACTGCAGTTCCCCTCCGCTCCACAGGACGTTTTAACGTCTTTCAGCTGAGTGTTTTGCTTTTATGGCCGACACACCTTTACTGTTTAGGTTCACTCCCTGCGCTCTCATCAGGGTTGTTTTTGCTTACGTTTATAGATTTCCTATGTATCTGACAAACCTTTTGTGAATAAACAGATGTCTGCGCCTCAAACCTCGAGCCAGTCTGAACGTGTCTGCCGCTCGTCTTGCACACGGGTTGCGCTTCAACCTGCACAACAGCTGACACACTTTAGTTTACCCATATCCTTAATGCAACTGTTGTTAATACAATCCTTATGCCGATCAAGGCCGGGTCACATAGGGACACGGGGAAATCAGATTGCTACTTCTAAAACTATCTAAATGTAATGCAAACAATTCTTTCACAAGATTATGCTCGGAAAGAAAGTTTAGTTCGTACTAAAACAGATATAAACGACAAGAAACACAGATTTTAAGGTCATTTTGTTGCCTGTATTTCCCTAAATTCTGCGTATCTTATTCCTCATTATCTAGCAGCAAACAACTCTTAAGAATAACAAGGACTTTGATATGTACAATAATCCTGATCAGCTGAGGCAGCAGCTGAGTGTGTTTGAGAAACAATCCTACAAAACACAACTTCCTCTTTAAGAAGTTGTGGAGCGGTGAAAATACTGAGATCGTGGGTGTTTTTCATGAGGTAGCACATAAAGTGTGTTATTTGTGTGAGTATTCATTTCCCACTTCCCCCCCCACACCCTCTCCCTGACTGTCTGCGCTGCCTTGACGGGTCTGCTTTTTTATGCAAGTCTGGCTGAATCCAGTTCACACTGCTTCAAGATATGAACTCCTCATCTTACTCTCTCCCGCTCCTCCCTGCCTCCCTCCTCCAGCGACAGTAAATCACAGGATCCATCTCCCCTCTTTCTGTTCCTATTGTTTATCCTCCCTTTGTCTCCTGTCTCCTGTCTCCTGCTTCCTCTCGACTCATAGACCAACAACACGCAGAGAGAGAAAGCTAGAATTGGACGGTGTAAAGTAGAATGTACCCAGAAACTGTAAACGTCCATCGGTGATCTTCAGACTTTGTGTCATTGATGGATTTCTTTCTCATTTTGGACTCAAAATCTAGTTTCAGTACCTTGAATATTTCAGCTGACTTTATGCTGACGTGGTGCATATTTGGAGGACAAAAGGCAGCACTCCAGCGGTAGACAAAAAAGTAAACGTGTCAACTCATGTTTGGATCATTTTGGTGAATTTGATCGGTTTTACAAATAATGGACGAAAATACCTGAATTATAGACACATTTCACATTATAGGCTGAAGTTGAGAGGGACTGTGTGTGTGTGTGTGTGTGTGTGTGTGTGTGTGTGTGTGTGTGTGTGTGTGTGTGTGTGTGTGTGTGTGTGTGTGTGTGTGTGTACTATCTGATCTATCGCTCTTGTGAAGGTGTAGAATCTGACACGTTTCTTCTTTGTGGACCTTTCCCACGAAGTCGCGTCCCTTTGGTCTCTTTAACACTCGGCCCTCTTGGTGTGTGTGTGTGTGTGTGTCTGTGTGTCTGTGTGTCTGTGTGTGTGTGTGTGTGTGTGTGTGTTTTCGTCCATTTGCCCGTCCTTTGTAAAATCCTCCAGGAGTTAAAGGTACTGCTGCAGTTGCCCTTACGTAAGATTTCTCTTGCGTGGCCTGCAGGACTCCCAGATGTGTGAACATTAAAAGGTTAGAGAACATATTTGTATGCCTGAGTCGATTTTTCTACCTCAAGGACGTCACTTTCTTGCAGGCTGGTTGGATTTATAAAATATGTATGCTGCGTCTGAGTGCAGACTATAAATAGTCTCAGCTAAACATAAAGCCATTAGTTGTTTCCATCTGACTCAGCTTTGGATCAAATATAAATTCATACACAGCTTCACTGACAAACGAGATGCACGCTGCATTCTGATCAGGCAGTATTGATATTCTGGATGACTGTGCAGGAGCCCGACAGGCTGCAGTCTGTCCCTGTGCAAAGCTTGACCGTCCACTTCTGTCTGTGGGGAAATAAATCCATGCTGCAGAGCAGTCAGGAACAGATACAGAAGTGACGAAAGGCTGCTCTTACTCGTCTCTTCAGCTGTTTTTGGTGGACTAAAGTGACTAATATGGTTAAAAGGGAAAACACATATCCTGATATGGACATGTTTAGTCTATTATCAAGCAATCAGTGTTCACTGTATTTGTCCCAAAGGGGCAATTGGTTGGACGGCAATGAAACAAAAAAACATCAACAAAACAATTCAAGAATAAACAAGTCCTAAAATTTTGGATCGGCCCAAATCCAATTGAGGGATACAACCTGCCAAGACTGAGAGAAAATAGCGAGCAAAGATAAATTGGAAAATCTACCCGAATTTGACATCCATAAATTGATTTTCCAAAACAAAGAAGGGGAGAGACTTGATTCGATGGGAGGATCTGATAGCAGGTTAGATATTACACACAGTGATACAATTGGACCCTACCAGAATTACTTGAACCTGGCTGAGGTCTCACATTTTCAGATCTTTATTTATCATGATCTCACATTTTTTGTCACTCATAGGCTTCCATACTTTATCTACTACAGATGCCCAACGCCACAGGGAACATCAGTTATTGCAGGAAATGAAATGCCACAGACACGAGGAGCCTTAGAGGAACTCTTACAAAACAGTCAAGAGAAGCTGGTGAACTACCAAAATGTGACACCTGGCATTCAGCACATGTGAGTCATGCGTGACTCTTACTTCCCTCTTTTGGTAAAATACTCCCTTTACTGCGAATACTCAACCACAGAGAGACAAACACCCACATCCACATTACAGGAAATAATTTCCCCTGCTTAAAACAACATATAGTTGTGAAACATTAGACGTTATATAGAACTTGATAAGTCAGCTTAACTGAAATAACATGTTGTTTGTTGTAAGCAATTTCAGCTACAAAAACATTTGACCCCAAATTATTGATTAAATGTAACTTCAGCTTGTAAGTAACATAAAATGGAGAAATATTAATACTCTTGGTCAACCACACTATTAAATAGCTTATTGTACGTAAAACAACTGGCTACACATACTGTATTTATGGTTTAAGGAGACATATTTTCTTAAAACTGCCAGTTATATCTACTAATAATCTTAATCCAAACTCTCAGCGTTATTTGTTACTGTTGCTTTTCTGATGTTAATCCCATACATGTGTCAGTTTGTAAATGAATATAATATGGTTATGGATGTTTTAATAACATAAGTGAAAGATTTGATTTCTTGTTTCTTTAATGGTTAATGTTAATTCATGTGAGCCCTCACACAGATTTATATTAGTGCGCCATCTAGTGGCCGCAGTGCGTCATAGCATGCTGTCTGTGTTGTAGTGACGTGCAGCCGCCGGCAGGGGGCAGTGCAGCATTACTCTGTAACAGCGTATGGAAATGTTCCGACTGGGAAAAGATGCTCTTTTAAGCGGTAAGTGTGGTTTTAATTTAGTTTTTATATTGTTTAGAAGCATGGATACAATTACCAAAAAGGGTGAAGTTTTCTATTCGTAGCTCATTTTTAGGTACCGGCAGTTTAACACGCTTTGTAGAGGCTACATTAGCATGGCGCTGCTCAGCTAATTAACTAGCTAATTAAAACCGTTAAGCTAGCTAAATGCGGCGAACAGCTCGTTAAAGAGTGAAAGCTTTGTTATTCTTGGTCTGTGGTGGCTCCTTCTGTAACATTTCCAAATGATGACATTACCCTTGAGTACAATTGGAAAGTATTTCCCCTTCAATTTAAGTTACCCTGCAAAGGCAATTCAAGTTTTATCAGTAAGCTAGCAGACACTAAAAGCTAGAAACTGCTTCTTATTTAGTACAAACTGACAAAATGTGTTGTTTTCCAAGCCAAACAGGCACATAAATGTGAAATATAGCCTACTATGTACACAAAAGTTTGACAAAATGGGACCTCAATGCTTCTAATTACTTCAAATTGAGCTCACCTGTGCGTCTTCTTGCAAGTACTCATGGGAGATGTAGTTCACAGTTGTAGTTCCATGATCAAAATACATAGCAAGCTCCACAGACACGAAACAAAAAGCGAACTGGAAGGCCATACAATGGTGGGAAATGCCTTACACAGTTTCCCAGAAACCCCAGGTACTACATCAAATGTCTTGTTTTGTCCGAGCAGCAGACAAAAACCCAAATGCATTCAATTAAACATGATATAAAACAGAGAAAATAAGCAAATCCTCACATTTGAGAAGCTGAAAACAGAGAATGTTTGGTATTGTACTTGATAAATGTCCTAAACAATTAATGCAAGTAATAAAAGGAAAGTAAAAATGTAAAACCTTCGAACAAACCCATCGTTAAACTGTCAGGTGATTACAGACAGGTGTGAGAACAGGTGTGAGTGTGTATGATAAGGAATAAAGGGGCTCTTATTTGACATTCATTGCGCAATCTTTGACCTTTGAGTCTTTTTGCTTTTACAGAGAAAGAAGAAGTAAGTGTCTTAACAGCTGAGGTTCAGTTACTTACTAATACCCAGATAGTATTTTTGTCGTAGTGAGTGTGACCAAGGGACAGCGTCACATCCTCAGAGTGTAAACCACAAAACCTATTCCCATATTCTTTGACTTGCACTCTTATCTGCCATTTCTTTTTGTGTTCTGTCCAATATTTCTTTGCTTGGTGTGTGTTTGTGTGGACATTTGCAAACATAGCATGTGAATCTTTGCACACATCCTTCATCCTGTGTTCACTTGCTTCCCGCAAGATCCTTAAAAAAATGTCTTAATTTTTGTTTTTGAATGTCCAGGTCTAAAAAAAGGGCCTTAAATTGTCTGGAATTTAAGAAAGGCAGACATTAAATTGGATCTGCGGCAGACTGAATGAGCATGCTTATTTGTTCTGTCTTTTTTGTATTTTGTTTAATTTTATATCTCTCAGCAATGACAGTTTCCACGGCTTTATTTGGATTTTAAATGGTTCAGACTCCGCTACATGGGTGGATACATTTCTTGTTCACATTTGAACCCTGAAGAAGAAGAAAGTGTTTTTGTTTTATGACTGAAGCGTCGTCGTCGGCGTCGTCGTCGTCGTCGTCTGTCTTTTTAAAATGTTTTATCTGTAAAAACGTCATAAAAGTTATTAAATCTGTACTCCAAAGGTGCGGATATCTTCGCGGAAGCCTTGTACAGTACATAAGAGCCTCACTCCCTCACAAATTTCGATTGAATATTCAGTTTGAGCAACACACAACCCCCCATCAACACACATTCACAAGCCTCCTCCATCCACCACCCCCCCTATCTCCCCTGGGACCCCCACGAAAGTCTGGTGAGGGGTCTCCAATGCCAAAAAGCAGGAAGTCACAGCTGTGCTCATCCCCCTTTCAGCATGTGTGAGAGCAAGAGTGTGTGTTTTTGTGTCTCTATCAGCATCTGTGTGTAGATCTGGGTCAGTGTGTGTGTGTTTTTGTGTCTATATTTTTGTGTATAGTCAGTTTATCTGGCCAGTATGACGCTACTTTCTATTCCCACCTCTTCAGTGCAGAAGTTTCCAGCGCCGTTAAATGAGAGAGACAGAGAAAGCCTGGCTTATACAGGCTAATAAACACTCTGTGTGCCTGAGCTGTGTGTCATTGTGGCTTATAGTATAAGACTGACTGCACTGGACTGCTCTTGTGGAAACAATTATTGCTCTTTTTCTTATCGGTTTGTTTTGTTTCTCTCTTTCTATACACTATATGGCCAAAAGTATGCAGACACACCTTTGTAAAGTTTGGCGCTCGGGCTGTTTTTCGTGGTTTGGGCTGGACTTCTTAATTCTGATTAGATCAGAAAAGGAATCCCCAACTATTTTTGATAATTGATTAATCATTTAAGTCATTTTTTCCAGCAATTATGTGTTGCAGTACTAGTTTAGATCAAGGGAAATGTTTATGCTACATCGCATAGTGAACATTTAAACAATATTATGCTTGTCATTTGGTGTCCAACAGGACATTGCCCCCGTGCACAAAGCGCTGTCCATAAAGAAATAATGTTCTAGAGTGCCTTCGTAGCCAAGTGGTTACAGCACATACCACATTACAGCAATGTCCCGGGTTTGATTCCAGCCATGGGACCTTTTTTTGCATGTCATGCTCATGTCATCGTCATCTCTATTTCCAGTTTCTGTCTCTACACTGTCAAATAAAGGCAAAAATGCCAACAAAAAAAGAAGAAGAAGACAGCACAGAGCCCTAACCTCAGCCTTAATCCAACGTCTTTGGTATGATTTTGAACGCTGACTGCGAGCCCTACCAACGTGCCCGACCTCATGCTCTTGTGGCTGAATTGGAGCAAATCCCTACAGCAAGGCCAGTGGAAAGCCTTCCCTGAACGATGGAGACTGTTATAGTAGCCAAATATTGGTCATGCTTTCAGAATGAGATGTTCCACAATCACGTATAGTTGTAACGTTTAGATGTCCACATACTTGTGGCCATGTATTGTATATATCTTTCTACGTTGGTCCTTATCTCTCAAGCTCCCTCACATCTTTATTGTCCTGTTTCTTTCTCTCGTATATTCCTGACTCTTTCTTCTTCATGAACCTCTGCAGCTCCTTTGGAAGCACGCTCTTTGCTGTAAATCTCAGGCCTTTGGTTTAATAGGCGCAGTGTGCCTCTGTAGCTCTGGCTGCCTTTGTTTTGGTTACAGATAAAATCACTGAAGGAAAACACGACAGCAGAGAGTGAAGGAGACAGAGGGAGAGGCTACACGAGACAGAAGAGATGTAGAAAACGGCGCAGTGTGTGTGTGAATCCCTGTGGTGCAGGAATAAATAGACAAATCCAAAGAGTGACAAGGGCAGTTCTTCCCTCTTCTTCTTTTATTTCTTGACCATGATACTAAAAGAGAAAGAGAGAGGAGGGGGAGAGGGAATGATAGCTGCTGAAAGAGTGATTTGACAAAGTATCCATAACAGACTTAACTACTTCCTAACTCTGAAGGACAGATCGAGATTTCAGACCTTCCTCCGATCTCTGCCAAACTCTGCATCTGTCTGATGTTACTTAATCTGACTTATTTATTTTTTCCCCTCTCCTTTCTTCATCCCACCTTTCATTCTCACTTTGTTTGATCTCAGTGTGCTGTTACCTCACGTGCACGCTGTGGACATATGGCGTTGATCACAGAGGCTGATGGGTTTTTATTAGGGAATGTTGACAAGTTGACAGCAAGGCGCAGCACTGACATCGAACCTCACTCCACTGTCAGGGCGAGAGAGATAGACAGATACAGGGAAAGAGAGAGAGAGAAGGGGGGGAGTAGGGGGAGGGTGAGAGACAGAAAGAGATAGGGAGAGAGGGGGAGGTGAGAGAAAAGGAGGAGGAGAGATGAAGGAAAAAAAAAATTACTTCACGGCCACGACTGGACTGCCCCCTTTTTTCCCCTCAGCCTCTCTCTGTCTATCAACTTTTTTCCTCCGTCCTCCTCCTCCATGTGTTTTTTTAAAATGATTTGGGGAGAAGAGGGGAAGAAGCATTCAGAGCTTGGCTGACGGTGTAAGCAGGAGCGTCACATAGGAAAAACGGGAGCCTAAGGGGCAGCACACCGGGACTGAAGAGGATTGAAGAGGCTTGGGGGTTTTAGGATCTGATGCACAAACTAAAAGATTGACTTGCATACGGAAGAGACGGGAAGAAGGAGAGAGAAAGGACAAATACATTAACACAGACTCTGAGCTTTAGACAATACATGTACACATACAGACAGTAGGAAAAAGCCAGATATTCCGATTTATTTTTGTAGACAGGAAGGCAAATACCTTGTGAGCAAGCTTAAACATTTTTCCAGACGGGATCAGAGTTTTCTTTCACTGGAGAGAGAAGGAAGCAGATGGACAGAGGCACATTTTGAATGAAAAAAGAAGAATCCTCATCTTCATTCAGCAATGCTTTTGAGGAACTGGTGCTGTCTGCTATGTTCCTGGACGCTGTCACAGGCATAGGACACGTTTAAATTGAGAAGAGGATCCACGTTGTTTTTTTTTTTTTTGTTGTTTTTCTACAAAGTCTTAAGTGCAGGTGTGTGCTGACTGTCACTATGTTTTCTCAAAGGTTCTCTTTATCACCATCATGGACTTCTTGCCTTTTGGTGTTGTGCATCCTGGACGTATGGACCACAGCGCAACAATCCCAACCCCAGCTGCAGTCCCGCCGGTCCAGGCAGATGTCATCCCAAACCTCCTCCTCGTCAGCCGGCAACCTGTCAGAGAGTGCAGAGAGCAAAGTGGAGCGCCTCGGCCAGGCGTTCAAGCGAAATGTCCGAGAGCTACGAGAAAAAAGCTCCTGCTTGGACCTGGTCTTCCTGGTGGATGAGTCGTCCAGTGTGGGGGCCAATAACTTCCTGAGTGAGCTGAGGTTCGTACGCAAGATGCTGTCCGACTTTCCTGTTGCGCCGGAGGACACGCGGGTGGCGTTGGTCACCTTCTCATCCAAGACCCATGTAGTGACGAGGGTGGACCACATCTCAGCTCCTAAGTCCCACCAGCACAAGTGTTCCTTGTTAAACCAGGAGATCCCAGCTATCAATTACAGGGGAGGGGGCACCTACACGAAAGGAGCCTTTCAGAGGGCAGCGGTGAGTCAGACCTAAAGATAAAGTGAACAGTCAGTAGGGCAAATGTGTGTGTGTGTGTGTGTGTGTGTGTGTGTGTGTCATTGTGGCTTAGTAAAGTTGATGTTAATGAGGCCCTGCGTTGCCTTGCTGTTGCATCTCCTGCTTCCTCTAAATTACACACCAGTAGATAGTGAGGGGAAGCTGCTTGCCTGCTAATTGGTCAGGAGTTTCCAGTGATAAAAATTAAGATTGAGCTCACGCATGCACAGACACGCACGCAGATGCATGCATGTAGTAATTGCTCTTGCTTCTTAAACGGAAGCATTACAGGTAGTAATCCTGAATGTGTTGGAGAGGCAGGGATTTGGGGGTTATACTAGGTTACAGGGGTCAAAATGTTAGCTTGTTTATGGTTTGTTGATTTGAGCTGCCTGACACCCTGCCACGCACATACACACGCACCGAGGCGAGGACATATGGCACAGTTCATCCGTCAAGTCCAAACAGCCCAGCTGTAAAAGCTGTGTTGGTGGTATAGGGGCTAGTCCTGTATAAACACCTCGCTCATGCCTTACATTTTAAGCTTTGTGAGCATTATTTTAAATACACACATTACAAGATTCAGGTGCTTTTGGGGTCTGCAAAAATACTGCAGCCAGTCTGCTGATAGTCGCTGCATCCACACAGATGGAAGGACAAATGGCTTAATCATGGCTTGGTGACAAATAGATGTTATGACTGGATGCACACATGTGATAACAGCTGATTGATGTCCAAATAACTAAGCTTGTTGCTGTGCAGTGATGTGGTGTTGAATAAAAAAGGTTGTAGAGCGACAAAGACCACATCCAGTCAGTGATCATCATCTGGCATATAACCGTCAGTTGTGTTCAGAAATGATCACTTTGACGCTACATCACTTACTTTCCCTGAATGCACTGTAGATAATAAACAAATCACGTTTAGTTTCACATGCAAAAAAGGTATGCCTAGGTAAGTTTTGGCAGGTTCACCCTCCAATCCATCCCCGTGTAAAGCTAATAGCCTTGGACCGTATTCTCCAGCTCAGCGCTGAAAGCTTGGCCCTCAGGACAGGTTTTCAGCTCGCCCTCCTTCGTTAAGTGCTGATAAGGAGACTGCTGGCTGCATCCCAGCTGCTTAAGACCACAACAATACCAAGAGAAAGCTTTCTGGCGGCAACTTTAGTGCTTTTTCAAAAACACTTGGAATGTTTTGGGTGATTTATCAAGTGATGTAGTAGTCTAAATCAGGTAAACTGCTGCTTAGGCTCTTAAATTGGCTTCCAAACATTGTTATTGATTCAAAGTCTGATTAAATGACATTCTGTCAGTCAACACACACCACTGTATTTCTTTCCAGTATGGCATCTGCATTGTGAGAGTCTGTAGGCCGAGTTGAGTGATGTGTGAGTAATGAGAGCGCTACGCTCAGCCTACCGGAGCTGAGATTCTTTTTTGGAAAGATAGACGAGCCTAACAGATACAGACCGAGAAGCGGCAGATCAACCGGTACTCCAGAATCCACCCCCACCGCCTGATGGATTCATTCTGACGTTTACTGTGTCTTCACAAGATCAAGAAGTGATGTTTAAAAAAAACCAGGCCTGTCTGTGATTTATCGCCTGCGTTATTTTATCGTCCGTCTGAATCTGACTGGAGAGAGAAAAAAAGGGCTGTTTGTCGTCTCTTTCCATTAGCTGCATAAAGGATGGGTCTGCTAACACTAATCTACAAAGCGCATATCCGCCTGTCATCGTGTACCGACTGAACTGTAGGGCGAGTGTGTTAAATTCGGAATTTCGCAGTGTGTGTGTGTGTGTGAGAGTGCATATAATTAGTGATTTTGTGCTGTTGCCCGTACACGTGCCTCCATGCGTTTGTGCTCCTGTGTATCCATCTGAGGCTTCTATAGGCGTGTCTTTGTAAGTCTATCTGTGTTAGAAAGAAAGTGAGAGAGAGAAGATAACTGATAATTGCAGTATAATAATAATAATAATAATAATAATAATAATAATAATAATAATAATAATAATAATAATGCCATATTTTATTTCCTTGGCTGGTCTTGGCGGTTCTAAGTGCTGTAGAAAGCTGGGATCCATTAGGAGACACATTTTTCCACCAGCCGTGCATGTAGAGACAGGGCTCTCCTCCAGCACTCTTCATCTCTGTCTCACTCTGCGTCTCTGCTGTCTGTCTGTCTCTCTTTTCACCTCATACATCATACAGTAAGTTTAAAGCATCAATGTATGGAGCTTCCAAAGGGAATGCAGATTCAGGAGTTTTAGATTTTAGACAAATATTGTATTTAGTGTAAATGTGTAAACATACACTTGTTCTGAATGTCCACAGTCTAAGGCGTGGCAAGAAGTCTATTTGTCATAGAGAGATGCAATTAATTGAAGAAATGAGACTTCCTTCAAGGCATTCATGGATTGTACTCAGGTTTACACTTGATATTTAATAGAAGAATGACCAAAGAGCTTGAGAGAGAGAGAGAGAGAGAGAGAGAAGTTCCTGCATACTTTTCGGGAATCCAATCGCTGTGCAAAGTGTTGGTTTTGGAAAATACCAAAAATAGTCAAATGCCCCCAAGATTCCACTTGGAAAGTGAGTTACAGACGATGTTACTTTTACTCTGTCAAGCAATTTGTTTGGAGCACACTGAGGGTTTGTTATTCCGTCGCCAATAAGGTGCGGATACAAATTCATCACTCAAAAGAATTGAGGTTCGATGCACAAGAAACAGCAACAACCATCTGTTGTCGGTGTTTGAAATAACGTGGACGAAGGTAAATGTCATACACGATGAGTTTATTAAGAGTGCAGCACTTTGTCATAATGATTGACAGTGCCTCATTTCAGCGTCTGCCTCTCCTCAACCTCGTCTGACACGATAACCTGGCAGCTGATGACATCACTCTCCACGCTGTAGATTTCCAGCTCCTTTCATGATCTCCTTACAAAGGAGCTGATTGATTACTTTCAGTAAACGTTCCCAGGCCCCTGAGGAATAACTACTGTACTCTTACCTGAGACAGAAGTAGTTCACATCACCTCCTCCGAACTGAATCATATTCCTTTCCTCTCTGCTTACTGTAATTGCCCTGAAAAAGTCAATCCATTTTCCTGTGCTTTTTTTGCTCTCGTTTAATTTATTTTCCATGCATTTGCCTTTTACATGACCAAATGTCTTCAAGGGAATGTGGCTCAAAGCTTTTCATTTTATTCTATTGGTTGCTAGTAATCTTGTTGATCCAGGAATTATGTCTTTTTCCATTGTTGCGTTTATTATAGCTTGCTTTGGATACGAGTGTCTGCTATAAAACTACAGGGAGAGAGAAGACTATCTGCCAGTTAAAAATCCCCGCCATCACTAGTCTTTTGTCTCATTATTTGTCTTCATCCTGATGATTCTCCTCTGGGTTGCCATGATTTTCTCGATAAAACCCCCTCCTGCTCTCTGCATGCAGGCCCGGCTTTGGCAAAGAAACACGAGCACTGAACTGGACTTGGCGGCTTCACTGTGTCAGTCGGCCTTCCCAGTTGCATAAGACACAGACAGATGGGCAGCGTGTGAAGAGGAGTGGCAGAAAGATGGAAGAATGAGAGGAAAAAAGTAAAAGAAAGAAGGGGAAAATCCCTGGGTCAAGGAATTGATAGAAAGAATGTGGCTGTTTCTGGAGGATATTCACAGTAATGGTTTTACCTGACTGTTGGTTAGGCTCTGCCTAAACAGACTTTAGAGTAGTTAACAGGCGTTAGCCACTTAATAAAGGAGCTTTTTGCTCAGCCAGCCAGTTTGTTTTTGAGACTGAAATCTGAATACATTGGATTTGCCGGTGGATTCCTCCAATGACCCCCTAATGCGCCCAACAAACCAGGAAAACAAACATGTACACATCGTTTATGAACCAGCTACATGTCTTTACATGGTTGTCATTATATAACTCTGAGAGATCATGTTATAGAGTGGGAACTGGAGTGCGTGCAAGAGGATGTATGTGCTTGTGTCCTCAACAAAGAGCTATATCACATCCAGATATACATCCACCAATGATGAATTGAGCCAAACTGTTGGAACCCGGCCCAATCTCAAGTTCGCTGTTTAGTTTTTATTCTGAATCAGAGTGTCTCGCCAACTTCCAAACCTTGTAAACAAGTTTTTAAAACTCATTTTAGATGTCAAATTAAGCATAATGCAACTACAAGTTCTAAATCTCAACGGGTATTATTTAGAAACATTCTTTTAGAGTGAAGCTGCCATGTTTTTCCAGTTAAAAAGCTTGAATCAATGCCCACATTTGTCCTGTGAAATGCACAAATAGTCCAAGTTGGTATTTCAGAGAAGGAGAACACTTGTCCATCACACTTCATACAGCTCTGCTTGAGATGATGCCGTTTGCCAGACCACAGTAATCGAAACAAATATTGAGGGTTGGGTTTGTGAGGCCCCCGTCTCATTCCAGTGGGCCAACGTTGTTTCTTCCATTTCTCCCATTTTCATTCCTTTCCATCATACTCTCCTTCAGAGCCTCAGACCTCCCCTGCACAGTGTCAGGCAGGGGAACGTTACCGTCATCAGCTTTGACGCATTACAGCCAAAATATGCGGTATTGTTTTTCAAAACATTGTCTATTAGATTAAATGAGGCTTGTGTAAGTTGCTTATATTTGGCCTGTGGAGACGCACTAAAGAGATCCTGTGCATTCTTGGCCTGTCTTAAGTGCGCGCACACATTTACACTCGATGTTTAAGAGTCCGAGCCTTTGCTGAAAAGAGTGCAGCAAATTAAGGTGGGAAATGAACACCATCCATCACCTTAATGCTGGAAAATGTGCCGACTACGGGTGATTTTTCTTTTGAGGCATTTTCATTTCTAGAAAATATATTTGCTCACTGGAGCATGTTTTTATTCTCTTGGCTGAGTCACATGGGAAATGTTTCAACAAGTCAGTGAATTCTCACCAGCACTAAATTAAATTTAAACTCTCACTATAAAGGCCGTGTCACACATCTCCGTATGGCAGAAACGTATGCTGGCGCATATGAAATGTCAGAGTCAAAATATGTCCAACTTTTCATCGGATCGGAAAAGTGAACATATACAGATACGCATGTCTAACCTATTGATAGAGCATCACTTACTTATACAAAACGTATCAGACGAATACCCAACGAATGCATAACATATACAAATATATGGCGTATACAAAATATCGGCAACACGCTACGTGTTTACGTTACGTTGATATAAGGTAAGGTATAAGTAGCATTCGTTAAGAGCTCACTGTGTTACGCTGGGGTGCATTGTTGAACGCTGATGTTTTGAGCATGTTCAAAATTACCGGACGAACCCTGACGTGTGCTGCATAAATTATGCAGACGTTACGTTAAACATACGTGAATACGGAATACGTACGTGAATATTTACCTACGTAAATATAGTACGTAAATACCCACGTGAATACTTGCCTACGTAAATACCTACGTGAATACCTACGTGAATACTTACCTACGTAAATACAGTACGTGAATACCTACGTGAATACTTATCTACGTAAATACAGTACGTGAATACCTACGTGAATACTTGCCTACGTAAATACAGTACGTGAATACCTACGTGAATACTTATCTACGTAAATACAGTACGTGAATACCTACGTGAATACTTGCCTACGTAAATACAGTACGTGAATACCTACGTGAATACTTGCCTACGTAAATACAGTACGTGAATACCTACGTGAATACTTGCCTACGTAAATACAGTACGTGAATACCCACGTGAATACTTGCCTACGTAAATACCTACGTGAATACCTACGTGAATACTTACCTACGTAAATACAGTACGTGAATACCTACGTGAATACTTGCCTACGTAAATACAGTAGGTAAATACCTACGTGAATACTTATCTACGTAAATACAGTACGTGAATACCTACGTGAATACTTATCTACGTAAATACAGTACGTGAATACCTACGTGAATACTTGCCTACGTAAATACCTACGTGAATACCTACGTGACTACGTTACAGGTACGTTAGATATAGGCTACGTCGGCTGACGGTGAACCCTACAGCCAACGTATTGATAACGAGTAGATACCCTATTCCTACCCGATGTTAAGATGATGCCTGACGACGGAGTAACTTATTAAACGTGTTTCTACAGAACAGCTAGCGTTCAGCATGTTAGCCGTTCTCCAGCATCAGCATGACGTGAACCAGATGCCACTTTTCCAGCTGCGTTGTCCAGACGCTCTGATACGTTTTAAATAAGTAAGTGATACGCGATCAATGTTTGACATACGTATAATAATTTGTTATGTATTCGTTATGTATACGTTAGCGACAACACCGCTGTGGGAAGGTTGGACGTATTTGGACACGTTTTGAGCTACATTTCATATACGCCGGCATGTTTCTGCCATACAGAGCTGTGTTACAGGGCCGTGTGTCTGGCGTGTTCGGCGTATCGTCTGCGTCCTTCAAACGGTCACAACTTACTCTTAATTTATATCAACGTATTGCCGATATTTCGTGTGCGCCGGCATACGTTTCTGCCATACGGATATGTGTGACAGGGCCTTAAGGAAGTGGGAGGTGACACTGCAGAGAGATTACATAGAGAGCTACTTTTGCACCAAGAGAATAAACTTATTTCCCCTGTAAAAGGGAAGATGACTACAATGATAGTAAAGGAGCTGATGCAAACAAGTGCCCACTTCATCAAATCTCTTTGATCCGGTCCCCAAGGCTGGACTCTGCCATGATAAGATGATAAGAAAAGTCTCTGCTTCCTGTCTGTGCAACTACCACTTCCCATCATCTCACCCTTAATCATTTCCTCCCCCTCAGTCCGTCTGCTTCTTCCCTCTCTGCCTCCTCCTCCTCCTCCTCAGTGTCTGAAGGTCTCCAGCAGGGTTGGATGAGACAGAAGGATGAAGCAGACAGGCCGGCTCACCTACCAGACAGAAAAGCCCTGATAAGACCGAGGCCAGACAGGAACGTCCACAGACACCAGATTTTAAAGTCAGCAGTGAGATTTGAGTCACTACATTACTGTTTATAGCACCTCATACATCAGTTTTTCCAAATGTAGATGGTATATTTCAAATGTGATTTTGGTGTAAGCAGATAACTTAATATAACTTGCGACTTAATAACATAACATGCTTTACTCGAATGGCCTGAAATCATATTGTAATAGGAGTGAATTTCTTTCACAATGATCTAATTCTGAAATGGAGCATCAAGTCCACGCCTTACACACACTTTACTGGGATCTTACCTGGCACGTATGCTCAGTGCTTGTTGTTGGAAAGTTATTCAGAAACTGTCATGGTGATTGAGACCATAGACTCAACACGACTGTGTGTGCTTTAGTGCGTGTATGTGTGCGTGTCTGTTTTGGGTTTAGGAGGAAGAAATGCTTTAGTCTCGGGTTCTGGGCCTCTTCATACTTAATCTTTCTGACAGAAATATTCTCCACTCTCTTCTTTCTTAACTTCGTCCGTCAACTTCAAATATGCAGACTTCTCTTTGTCTTTTATGATAGTAAGTCAAACATCTTTAGGTTAGACCAACGAGATCTTAAAAGCCTCTATACACCTGCCTGACCTACCTGACACAGTTGACGACTAGCTGGTGAACATTGTGGAGTATTTAGCAGCCAAAGAGCCAGATACTTCCCTCAGAAGTTGGTAGAGGAACACAAACGGAGCTAAAAGAGAGTAAATATTGTACTTGCATATCGCCAATTTAGTTCAATCAGTTATTGCTGGTTTAAAATGCATACAGTCTGCACTCTTCAATCTTTACTGTGTCCAATTGTAGAGACAATATTTGCTTTTCTTACTTAACGGTGGCCTGTGCACTCCTGTTTTTTCTCCCGTCACACTCGGCTCACCCCTGCTCTCCTCTCTGAAATGGATACCGAGTATTTTCCTGACTCGGGGGGTCTACTTTCCGACCTCTAGAGGTCTAAAAGGACCCCGGGGCCTTCTCATTCACCATTATCTCACACAAACACAACGTAACGTGCGAGCTGACAGGATGTAAATGACCTCTGATAAAAAAAGCAGTAAGAGACAAATCAAACTTGACTATGATCTAATTTTAATCGATATGTAAAACATGAATAGAGCTGCTTATTTAAATTACTTTCATACAGAATATCTAGAATAATTGCATTTATATGAAGACATATAGGACCCTTTGAATTCCCTGACTGTCACATATCTGGAGAGGTGTTGACAGACAGACAGGTAGGGCAGAGATATGCACGCTGAGAGGTCAGCTGAGTTCAGTGGTCATTGCAACCGGTGCATCTGCATCTCATAGTGCAGAAAGGCCCACAAGAGGCTAAACATGTCCAAATTTGTGCAACCTGTCAGAAAACAGGATGCTTAGGAAATATCTCTTTAAAGTCTTCCCAGCTGCTAGCAATGCTGCAGTGTCTTATCTTTCCTTTCCAGTCAGACGCAGCCTAACATCTATTATAGAAGTCATGAAATCGTTATTGAAAATACAGATTATCTCTGTGAATGAGCCATTTTGTCCACCAAGAGTTTAAGCCAAGCATTGTGCAATCTGTGAAAAAGCACCACAGTTCCAATCGTTGTGTTCTGAACCATTTTCTATTAGATTTTCCAATCGCTGGATATCTCATTTGGAACAAAACCCTTCAATTTAACAGAGGGAGACTTTTTCACAGGCCAATCCAAGGTCACTAGTTTCCTCCAACAACTCTCCAAGCATCCTGGTCCCATCTGTATTCACTACAGCAGCCATAGACTTGGCAGTGTAAGACCAGGCTATATCCTTCAACTGCCTTCTTTATCCGTCCTCATATTCAGTGTTATTTACTCATATACAGTCTTACCCCTTCAGAAACCACCATTAATCCAATACAAACTTAGCAAATTTAGGTTTCACATCCATGACATCGGCAAGAGAAGTCCTGCTGTGAATGAAACAAGCTGGTTCGATTAGGTGTTAACGCAGTACCACCTCATTTTTACCATTTTATTCTGTAGGCTTTGGATGAAATGCAATTTGGAGAGCACACGCATGTACATAAAGTATATTTATTAGCCTGTGTAAGTAAGTGGTGAACAAAGTGATGCATGTGTGACTGATCGTGAAGTAGCTGGCAGCCGTTTGTGGATTAAAATGGACTTGAAATGGATGGAGCGGATCTAAATCGGAGTTTGTTGGAAGGGATGGAAGGGATCGTCATCTGTTTCTTCCAGAGAATTTCGAACGCTTGCTGTAAAATCAGTTTTTGTTCAGTTATTCCAGACTCTGCTGAAAGGTTGTAAATTATTACAGTTTTTGCTGATAAAGTATTTGGCTTCTGCAAAAAGCTGCTGAGTTTGTAGTCTCTTCGACTGCTGCTTAAATCACACTGTCTGCTTGTCACGTCTCAGTTTTCCTCAGCACCAGGTGATCTGTCCATCTGTCTGTCCTTCTCATTTCTTTCCAGTTTGTCTCCACTTCTCCCTCTGCGTCATGCCTCATTTTCCTGCCTTGAGGGTATTCTCCAGCGTGTTTCAGAGACATCGGTGTATACTGTATGTGCCGCTTTGGATGTTATGGAGAGTGTCCCACTTGGCCTTGGGCTAAAGCTGTTGCGGTCAAATAACTGGGCTTCGCTCCGGCCAAAACCAACGACTCTAGTTAGAGAAAGAATTAGAGAGTGTGTATGCTCAAGCAAGTTTATGTGAATGTATTTATAGACTGATCCCATTCTGTTTCTCCAGATACATTGAGCTTTGACCATGCACGTATCCGATACCAATTTTGTTTCGGTATTCCCCAGAAAGGATTGGATCTATCACGTGTAAGGTACTATAGCATGAGACTATAACCACAGTTCTTTGCATGTATATCTAAACCAGACAAACAACAGTTTATTTGTATGCTTGAAGATGGAGAGCACACCCAGATCCTTCACTTTCTCCACACCACAACCCAGGACAATCAATCAGCCAAATTCTCAGTGGAAATGAGGGTGGGCTCTGCGGCTGTGGATATTTATCAGAATCACTCTGTGACGTCTGACAGTGTCATTACTGTATGTGAGAAAAATGGGATTTACGCTTTTAATGAATGCTTGAAAATGCGAGAGAGGAGGAGGAGGAGGAGGAGGAGGAATAAGCAAATGTTTCTCATGTTTCACACAAATGATTCTTTTCCTTGAGGTATTTCTCATTCTTGTTCTCCAATTCTCTCCTGGTACATGCAGCAGATACTTTGCCAGAGGGGAAATTACCACACACTGCTTCGTCTTTCAACCCAGGCCCTAAGAAATTAGTCTCTTGCTACTTGCAACACTTGAGTCACAACTATCCTCTGCACCTTTTTTCACTCCTTATAGAAAAAGGGAGGAAAATCTTTACACTTCCCGGCTCTGTAAAACACAGATGTCAGTAAGTCCCCTCGACGGAAACAAGTGTAATTCATACCTTTCCGCATCGGCCCTACGCATCCGTCACTGTGTCATTTTTTGCGTGTTACCCCGACAGTTAAATTCCCCCTCGAGATGAGGTTTTCAGTTTTAATGACTGCAGAGAGGAAGAGTGTAGGTCCTGTCATAAAAACCAGATCTACAAAGTGGGAAGTCTCCAGGAGTTGCTGCTAGCCTATAAGGGTGGATTTTACCACTTCAGCCCCCCTTTTGGGCAAACATGAATCACGCTCACGCTCTCATGCATGCATCCATCCTTCTCTGTTTAAATGCATCTAATTAGCATTTTATTTTATGCAAGATTACCAAAGAAATTGCTTAAAATTAGTTTCACTGTTGGATGCAAAAAAAACAAAAATATCTACCTTGTTAAACTCTTTGGTCAGTCAGATACACACACCTACACACATGCTTCTGAACACACACTTTCCTACACACATCGTGCTAACTCTCCTAACCTCACACTCTGTTCTTTCCACTGAGCGTGCATTCACACATAGACACGCACGCACGTATACACACAACTTAAAATACTGCTCAGCGATTGATAGGTGCTGCTGACACCATCCTTGTGTGTGTGTGTGTGTGTGTGTGTGTGTGTGTGTGTGTGTGTGTGTGTGTGTGTGTGTGTGTGTGTGTGTGTGTGTGTGTGTGTGTGAGAGAAAGCGATAAAGGAAAGGCGAGGCGATGGAGAGGTACAGGGTGAAATGTGCGATTCAGAAAGAGAAGAGTGTTGAAAAAGGCTTTGAAGAATAATACTCTGTCGGCGGGGTCAAAGGTCAGGGAGGAGGAACTGACTCAGCAGCTTTAGTGGCCTTCATTTAAATTCCATAATAACGATGAATATCATTAGAAAACGGTGGTTTCTTGATGTCACTGGAAAAAGTGTGTTTCCACTCCGCCACCGTGCTGTGGAAACCATGGTTCTTTTTAAAAGTAGGTTGTCTGGTACATATTTCTTGGATTAAACTTTTTCTGCGTCTTAAATAGAGGATTTTTTTTAGGCCGATTCCGATATTTGAGAGCTGACATGATCTTCCTCGGCAGATGGAGTTACCCAGTTGTTATGGTAGATGTTTAGATGTAGATGATTTAGTTCTGTGCAGCAATATTCATCAGCTACAATGGGTTTATAACATCTGCCATGCTGATGTATCAGTTGGCCTCTAATATTGAATGACGAACATGCATTTTCAATAAAAGAGTTCACTGGGATTGCACGAGTGCACTCGAGCTTTTCATGTTGTTGCTAGAGATCAATCGCATACCTCTGAGATGCTGCTCCGTGCTCACAAAACGGGATTAAGCCCACAGCTTGGTGATTAAATACACAAATCACACTGAATCTTTTAGCTTCAGGATTTACTTTGGCATCTTGAGATTAGGATTTACCCCAAAAAGCGTCATACATTGGCACCTGAAGAATCCAAAAGTATTTCAGAGAGCCAGTGGTGGCAAACTAAATAACATGTTTTTATGGGCTCAGGCGTGAGAGTCTATTAGTAAACCACTTGCTATGTTGAGGTTAGCGTTTGAGAGCGCCAGATTCCATTGGGTTGTTTTCTTTGGTGAGTGAGTGTGTACGTGTTTGTCTGTTTGTTTGTATGACTATAAGTAGGTAATTGGTTCATGTATGTAAAGCCACAAATATGCCTCCATCCTGTTGTCATTTATTTCCCATTCGCCAGGTCTAATTGTGCAAGGTTTTAATTTCTGGATCTATTTGTTGTGTTTTCAGCCTCAGTAAGAAACCTCGTTCCAAGTAGCTACCCAAATATAGAGACAGAATATTCAACTTGCCTCAACTGTAATCGGTTCATGTTTGAAATGCCGTGTGTTGGCAAGAAATCCGTCCCCAAGGACCTGATATGGATCATCCAACGAAGGAGAACTCAAAAGCATACAAATAAAATCTGTTTCAATTCAGGATATCCAAACACTAAATGCAGATGTTTCCCAGCAACAGCATATTTGTATCGGTATTTTAGTTTTCTCGGAGAACAAGTATCCGCAACATATTCATATGTTCCACGTTTCTTTTGATTTATTTTTGAGGTTTAGAGCTCTGTGTCGTCCTTTTGAAATGACCTCCCAACTTGTGCTCCTATTTGATGTTGTGAGGTCTAATATAACTTCTCAAGGAGCTTACCAAAGAGGACCAAGTCAATAAATTTAAACCTCACCATTAATATGTACTACAAACACTGACGTTTCTCCAATTCCCCTCTCTATTAGAGAAAATCTCCACCGACAGCTGGTGCCAAGATACATAAACCCCTCAGGAGAATAAAGGGGAGGTTATAAAGAGCGGGACATGAGAAAGAAATGCAACTACAGCAACAACAGTCAACATAACAAAGGAAAATGCTGCGTCTGTCTCGACAGTGTGGTCAGAGTTCAGTCTGGACGGGATGGGATACATTTTCATGGATGCTTTAAGCCCGCGACAGTCCCCGAATCATTCCCTGCGTATAAGCACTTTCAACACGCCAGTCTGGAGTCAAGAAAAGCATCGCGCTTCACCACACTGTTGCCTTTGTTTATTCTAAAAATCAAGGCTCTGCCTTCGAGATGATGCTGTGGCTGCTCTGTGCTCGGGTAGTGAGGTAATGATCTCATGAATGTCACATATGACATAACTCGTGGGATTTCTTCCACTATAAAAAATGTATTTTAATGTCGCATGCAGGTTTCCAACACGGCCACTAAACAGTTTAGTGACCGTGAAATCCAGATGTCTAAAATATTAACGTTTAAGCGGCAGGGTATCAAAGCACTAAATCAGAGAGTCGCTCCTGGACATGGCAGATTGATGATGCACAAGAAGATATTTTCTAAAAAGACATAGCCGATAAGCTGTAGCTGAATGAATCTGCTGTATTAGCCTGCTCCTGCAGCAACAGTTTGTTGAAACCTAATACACGTGTAACGTATTAAGCACGCTCATCTGATTAAAAACATGAAGGCAGCACGAAAACATATCATGATGAAATTTGCCAGATACCATGCACACACGGTATCAGATATGCAATAGTGAGACGTCCATAAAGAAAGACGCGCTGATATGCTGAGAGAAAGGAAAAATACCATTTAACTATTGAACATTTCACATGCCGTGAACATAGAAAACAAAATATAACAATATAAATAACCCAGGATATATGACAGGAGGCAGATTGCCAAGCCAAGTCCGACCCCTCCATCGTCCAACTGGAAT